>NW_007726158.1:273227-333209 GCF_000696425.1 Galeopterus variegatus | reverse complement strand
ACACACACACACACACACACACACACACACACACACTCTCACACACACAAACAAACAAACAAACAACAACATCAACAACAACAACAACAAAAAACCGGGGGGGGGGGGGAGGAAGATATAACAACCACAACTTTTTTTTTGAAGTTCTTACAACAAGAAAATGGAGGGGACACACCTGGGTGGGAGGGGGAGAGGGAGGAGGGAGGGAGGTTTCGGTGATGGGACACAATAAATAACTACATTGTATATTGACAAAATAAAAATAATAAAAAAAATAAATAAATAAAAATAAAAAAAAATTTTAAAAAAAGAGCTATCTCAACAACAACAACAAAAAAATTATAGGGCATGGTAATAATAAGAGATGCCCTAAGGGATTTTCTGTATTCCAGACATACTCTTTTTTATCTCCACTGTGGAGTAATAGTTCAATTTCCCCTTGGTAGCCTGGATCGATCACCCTCAAAGACACGCCCGGAAATAATGACTTGACCTAGTCAAATTGACATATAAAATTAACCACCACACATAGGAAAAGTCACATGTTAAGCTTCGAGGACTTCTATACCTGCTCCATTCAAAGCAGACCTATACTTACCTGTTTTATACTTTAGGGATACTGCATGGAGGGAGGTTTACTTGAGTATTAATCATGATTCTTTAGTTGTAAGTGCACAAACCAAATCAAACTAGCTTGAGCAAAGAAAAAAAAAGTTTATATTACTGAGAATTCAACAGCTAATTTGGAGCTTCAGGCTCAGCTGAATTCAATAAAGCCAAATAATGGTTCTTTAAAATAATAAATAAATTTGATAAACACCTAACAAAACTGATTGAGAAAAAAATAAGTGCTGGCACAAACTTTGAACATTAAGAAGAGCAGGAGACATCACTGCAGACACTACAGATATTTAAAAGATAACAAGACAATATTATGAACAACTCCATGCAAATAAATTTGAAAATATAAATGAAATAGACTAATGTCTAGAAAAGTGTAACCTACAGACACCAGCATGAGAAAAATAAATCTGAATATTTCCCTTTCTGCTTGTTCAGTAATTGAATCCACAGTTAATAAAGCTTCCCACAAGGAAATATACAGGCCCATATTGGTCTCCCTGTTGAATTTTTATAAACGTTTAATGAAGAAATAATACTGATCTTAAAGCTTTGCAGATATTAGAAAAAAAGACAAAAAAAAGATGCCAACTCATTTTACGAGGACAACATAACATTATCTCAAAAATCTGACCAAAAAAAAAAAAAATTACAAGAAAGGAAAATTACTGTCAAAATCTCTATCAAGAACCTAAGTGCATATATTCTAAAAAAAAAAAAAAAATTAACAAATTAAATCTAGCAGTTCATAAAAAGACTAATGCATCATAATCAAGTTGAGTTTCTTCCAGAAATGTAAGATTGGTTTAACTATCAAAATATTAAATCATAAAACTCACCATATTAACAAAATAGAAAAAATCATATATAATCATCTCGATAAATGCAGAATAGGCATTTTATGAAATTTATCTATTCAAGATATAGTTTTTTCCTATTCAAGATAAAAACTCAGCATACTGGGAATAAAAAGGAACATCCTTAATCTGACAAATGTTACCTACAAGAAAAAAGGGAGAAAAATTACAACAAACATTATGCTTAATGGTAAAAACTGAAAACTTTTTCTCTGAAATCAGCAATGAGATAAGGATCCCTACTATTATTTCTACCATAATTGTACTGGACATCCTGGGCTAGTGCAACGAGGCAGAAAAAAGAAGGTACAATAATTGAAAAGGAAGAAATAAAACTGCTATATGCAAATGACATGATTATATACACTAAAAATTCAAGTAAATCTGTAAAGTTTTAATACTAATATGTGGATTTAGAAAGTCCATTGGAAATAATATTTGTGTAAACAAATCTATTGTATTTTCATATATTAGAAGAATATTATTAGAGGAAGAAATTTTAAAAACAAGGCTACTTACAATAGTGGCCAAAAGAATCAAATATTTAGAAAGACATCTTTTAATAGATGAGCAAAAATACCCAACCAAAAACTACAAAACATTATTAATGTGAGGAACAGAAATACCCAATGCCAGCTCCCTGGAGTGGTTATTTCTGTCCCACCTAAAGTGGGGGATAGGAGGAAGGACTGAGAAGCACCTGAGAAGGTCACAGCTCAGGAGCACAGGTGCTCTAAAGACTGCAACCTAATCATAGAATTACAGAATGTTTCCTTTATTCCCACACCTCACCATATCACTAAAGGCCTATTTACCAGAGTTCCTTTTACCCAGTACACCATGTCCAACTTTCAACAACAACAACAAAATCACGAGATATATTAAAAGGCAAAGCTTAAAGAGACAGAGGAAGACTCAGAACCAGACCCAGATATGGCAGGGATGTTGGAATTATCAGACTAAAAATTTAAAACAATTGTGATTAATATGCTAGAAGTGCTAATAGAAAAAATAAATATGTGCAATGACGGATATATAAGCAGAGAAATGGAAATTCTAAGAAAAAGAAAAGAGAAGGAATGCTGGAGATCAAAATCACTGTAAAAACACTCTGTATAATTACTATAATGATGGATGCATGTTGTTAGATATTTGTCCAAACTGATAGAAGAATGTACAACTCCAAGAGTGACCCTTAATAGAAACTATAGACTTTGGTGTGATGATGATGTCAATGTAGGTTTATTGATTGTAGCACATGTACCATTCTGGTGGGGGATATAATAATGGGGGAGGCTATGTGTGGGTAGGGGCAGGAGATACATGGGAAATCTCTGCACCTTCCTTTCAATTTTGATGTGAACCTAAAACTGCTCTAAAAAATTAAGCCTATTTAAAAAAAATTATTGAGATGTATTAATGAAAAACTAATTAAATGGAAGCCTATACAATGTTAAAAAAAATAAAAAATAAATTTATCTAATAAAGGGGTTTTTTTTGTATTTGAAAATACCTTTCAAAACTGCGGAAACAAAAGCTCTATAATTAAGATGGAAACAAAAGGCAAAATAAACCCCTACCCTAAGATATTGCTTGTGACAGTCAGTGTACTTGAATTCTTTCCAAAATGTCATCTAGAACCAGAATCACTGAAAATATACAAGTACTTACTCAGAACACCCAAATTAGTCATTAGACATGCTGGTTGCCTGCTCCTTTCTAGTCAATTATAGTTAATAGGCATTTATTATAACATTATCATAAAGCATAGAATCAACCAATGACTGTAGAATATTAATTCTATTGCAATTATGAAGAAATATTTAAAATCCTAAGTACAGTATTTTTCATAATATTGGTAAGAACAAAATGATTTCAGAAAAATATTAATTTGATGAGTTCTCTAGTTTTTTATTTTATTAACACTGAGGACTGCTTTTATTTTTTCTTAAGAGAGTTTAAATATGAATTTCAAAATCAGGTTTTTCCTCAATCAAAGCAACACTAATAAAAATATACACCTACTTAAAACATACAAAATACTTTTAGATGACAATCAGGTACTAACATCATGCTGTTTGGAAAATACTAAAGGAGTTAAGATCAAAATTAAATATATTTTGGTCTCTTCATTGTATTTTGACCTAAATAGAATTCACAATTCATTTTGTTGTAATTCATTTTTTATTATTTTAGAAATATTCACAGAGCTTTAGACTTTATTAAATTGCACTTGTAGTATTATCCTTTTAAGAATCACATAGTAAGTATATGAGAGTCCTAATTAGAAGGTCACAGATTTAATAAAAGCCAAGTACTTTGATTTTAAGATATAGAGTAAGATGTTTTTGGAAAACTAGAATGTTTTACTTGAAATACTGCTGCTTATATTTAAAGTATTTTTTAGTGAATATTATTCTGCATTTGGATTATTATACCTGAAAAAAAAAAAAGACTCCATCTTAGTGCTAATACAGAGGAAACTGCTTTGAGTTATTCACTCAGTAATGATACTTATGCAAGGCTTTACCAATCCAAAGACAATAAATAATAATATCCCTTCTCTCAAGAAGTTCAGTATTGTAGGGAAGAAAGAGAGCTAAGCCGCTGCAATACCATGCAATCTGTATTATAATAGAGGTGTTGAAATGGGTGTATCCCTGATGGAGTCTGCTGCGTAAGGATTGGTCTGGAAAAATCAGGAAAGTTGCTGCTGTGGTTTGAGTGCGCCCTCCAAGCTCAGTTTGGAACTTAATCCCCAATATGGTGATGAGAGGTGGGGCCTTTAAAAGGTGATGGGATTGTGAGGACTGGAATGGGTGGATGGTTTAATGGGTTGTCATGTGTGGTTCTGATGGCTTTATAAGGAGAGCAAGTGAGGAGGTTAGCTTGCTTGCTCTTGCCATATTCTCATCGTGTGACACCCTGCATAGCCATGGGACTCTATATAGATCCCTAACTGGAAAAAGGCCCTCAGGAGATGTGCCCCCTGGACTGTGGAATTCCCAGCCTCTGAAACTGTAAGAAATAAATTTCACTTTTTATCAGCACCGCACTCTCCCGAGTGAGCCACGGGCCGGCCCCTAAATTTCACTTTTTAAAATAAATGATCCAGTTTTAAGTTCTATGCTATAAGACACAGAAAATGGACTAGTATCAGTTGTCATGGATTGGATTCCCTGAAAGCAGAGCTTCAGACAGGGATTCTTGAAAAAGTGATTTCTTGAGACAGTGCTCTCAGGGGAAAGGCAAAGAGGAAAGCAGGAGAGGAGGGGGAAAGTTCAGTAAAGGTGTGGTCTCCGTTGAAGATCAGTTTCAGCCTGGTCTCCAGAGAGGCTCATGAACTGGTTTCCTCTGAAGCAAGGGCCCATGTCAACCAATCATCAGTTGTGGGTTTTGGGGGTTGGAGGATGGGTGAGCAGTGAGCATTGGTGGTAGGATTATCTCCAGAGGATTCACAGAATTGATAATGTTGGAATTTACAGGGGGAAAAAGAAGACTTATCTAGCATAAGAGATAGTGTATGGTGGAGAGACACAGAGACATGAAATTATGGTTTCTATATGTAATGGTCAAAGGATTCCTGAGAAGTACAAAGAAAAGGTAGTTCCAACTGACAATTAGCTCTTAACTATAGAAATCAGTTCATGTAATGTTAGCAGGCTAAACCCAGAGGACAGGCTTCCTGTTCATTATCAGTCAATTATATGCTAGTACGTTTAATAAAGTTTGAATGTTCGTGACAAAACCTATTTTCAATTTCTATTACTCTGAATTCACAGGAGTATTTCCCAACTGAGATAATGTTCAAAGTACATTTCTTATTATTGTCCTTTCTATAGAACAGAAATAACTCTGACATTCCTATAGGTTAAAGTTGTCATATTCACTGACATATTTAATTCACCTGGAGCCTTAATATGTGCCATGCATTATGTTTAAGTTAAATATATTTTTACATATTTCTGTTTTAGCTCATTATGCCCTAATAAAGCCCTGCTGTAATAAAATAATGTGTGATAGATTCAATTCCTCTTCAAATATTATCAATAATATAATAATAGCTAATATTTAATGAATGTTCACTGTGTGCTAAGGCATGCTCCTAAGTCCTTTCATTTACTTTCTAATCTAATCATTGTAACACCCTATTAATAGGCAGCATAATTAGCTACATCTTACTGATGAAGAAAGAGCCTTCAGAGGCTAATATTTTGCAAAAACTGATCTAGCTAGTACCCAGTAGGAACAGGATTCAAACCCAGTTCTGCCTGACTCCAGAGTATGCCTCTTGACCACCATGTTGTATTGTTTCCAAGAAACCAAAAGGGAATTTCAAGAACTGATCTGGGGTAAAATGTTCAGTATGCTTGTTTTTATCTGAGTTGATCTTACTGGAAATATCAAGTTACATTTGACATATATATGTTAAAACATAATATTTCTTAAATTATTTCAACCTGGTATCCATTAAATAAGATAATTTTACATTAAGTATCAAATAGTTTGTAAGGACAACCTATTGTAAGAATCAAAGGAATTATATACAATAAATTCATTTAAAATCTAGGATACAAACCTAGATTTATAATCTAATATTCATAATTCCAAGACATATGAAGAAATATATTACTTATCAATTATAAATTACCTACTTAGTCCTCAGACATAGATTTTTTGTCCCAATGGCTCTAATGAAACTGTTCTCTTAGAGACAACTACTGCACAAAGTTGAGTGAAGATCAGCAAAATGTATTAAAATATTTCATAAGCTATAAATGCCAGGTTAGCTATTATAATAATAGGCAATGGACTTTCCTTCATCTTTATTCTGTTATATATATATATATATATATTTTTTTTTTGTCTTTTTTCCGTGTCCGGCAACGGATCGCAACCCTTTTTTTTTGTCTTTTTTCCGTGTCCGGCAACGGATCGCAACCCTTTTTTTTTGTCTTTTTTCCGTGTCCGGCAACGGATCGCAACCCTTTTTTTTTGTCTTTTTTCCGTGTCCGGCAACGGATCGCAACCCTTTTTTTTTGTCTTTTTTCCGTGTCCGGCAACGGATCGCAACCCTTTTTTTTTGTCTTTTTTCCGTGTCCGGCAACGGATCGCAACCCTCAGTGTTGCCCCCGGACCGGACCGGGACCGGCAACGGGATCGCAACCCTCGGTGTTGCTCCCGTGCCTCGCTCAGCCAGTGAGCGGGAACCGGTCTGTATGTGGGATCCGAACCCTCGGACGGGAGCGCCGCCGCGCTTCCCAAGCGGCGCACTATCCAGTGCGCCACCGGGCCGGCCCGCATTCTGTTATATTTTTACTGACATGACTCTCACTCATTTTAAATTCATCATTATCACTGGCTTCCGTAGTCCCCAGACACTGTAACCTTTGCTACTACTTACTGCTACTTCTCTGTTATAAATTTATTCTAAGTTGTAGAGGAATTTCTCAGACAAATGTGAACGTGTCTTTATGCAGGTGATACTCTTTTGTTTCTGTTGCTTAAAGTAACATTTTAAGTTTACTGAATACAATCAATTAAAATATTCTTTTTTTGAATTTCATATGTTGTCACTAATCTCAGCTATAGACTTCATTACTTGCATGTTTTGAAATTGAAACATCCTTTGTCATGTCATATCAACTTACCTGGTAATTTGCAAATTTTAGATTTATTGATATTGAACATTCTCTTCAAAGATGGTTCTAGGCCAGACATAAATCATCATTTACATCTCTGATTATTCCTACACGATACATTACCAACTGTTGAAGTCCAAGGTGAAAAAAGGTAAAAACACTTTTAAGGCCCTTGATTTATACTTCCAAATTGCTCTAAAGAGAGGTTGCGTCCATTTGTACTTCAAATGCATTACATGCTAATGCCTTTCTTATAGCATTCTCAACAACATTCAATAGCATTTATTTTCTGAAGTGATAAAAGTTAAAATATTCATTATATGAATCAAAGAATTAGAGCTCATAAGGGCTAAATTATTGTTTAGTGAATAAATTGGTAGCAGATCTGGGAACAAAACATAAGACTCAGGACTTAAGTACAGTACAATACAGCACAGCTTAAACTCTTCAGTGATACTGATGGGTTCTAATTCCTTCCCTACCACTCACTGGCATGTGACTCTGATCTCCTTATCTGTAAAATGGGCATAACAGTGACTATTCCAGTTATTTAAAAAAAATGAATAGAGAAGACATATGTAGCACTTAGCAAGTGCTTGGCACACAGAATGAGGGATCATAATTTTCTAAAAAAAATATTTTCTTCAAAGGTATTAATTTGAAGGAATTTTTATCTAAATATTGCAACCAGAAATGTCTAAATATAGAAAATTATATATTACAACTTGGCATATGCTTAATAATAACAATAGAAAATGAAGTTGCTTCTAAAATAAATGAGTTATTTATAGAAAGAATTTTTCTGCCTAGAGCTTTAGCTAAATATTAAATAAGATCTTCAGGACTTAGAAAACATCATCAACTTTGAATAATATAGTGATTATACAAAATGAACTCTAGTCCTTTGCCCTCATTTACAGGAAGATAAATACAAGAACTTTTTTTTTCTAATGGTATTACACTGTGTTCTCTTTTACTAAATACTGTCAGTTTTCATGCTCAGAGATTATAAAGTAGAATATATTTTAAATGAGATTTTCAAACTAATTAGCCTCCTGCCTGATATTCAGTGACAAGAAAACTAAATAGTATATCATGATTCATTTAAGCTCACATGATTGAAATTAATGGAATTACTATTTTCTATTTTACTACATAGGAGAACAGTGTAAAAAGCAACATAGCTCTACTGCTAAACCCTTGGTTATTTGCATTTAAATACATTTTTTTCCCACATTTTAAACCATTGGCTATTAATGTGATAACAAGAAAACAGTAAACCATAAGCAAGAATTGTTAAAAAAAAAAAACAACACTATGGCTCTATATATTCTTTCTCCTTTGAGGAAAATTCCACAACCTCTTGCCACATGCATGCAATTCCATTTGGAAAGCATTTACTTGGCCTCACTCTCTTTAACTGGTGATGGTGACATCTTGACTCATACATACTCTACAAGGAATTGGCTTGTTTTCTTTTTTGTTTTTTTGATTTTATGTTTGTTTGTTTGTTTTCAGAATGCTCCAGGGAAGTCGATTGTCTCATAAACACTCTGGCTGAATTTTCTTTACAATCAACACTATGCATTTGAGGTTCTGCTGAACAAGTTCAAAGTGCAGCCAGGGCCAAGTAACACAGCCAATCTAACTTGGCCTTAGGAGGAGGACATACTAACTGACCAAAAAAACTCACTATTCCATACATACACATTCAATGAATTTTCCTGAAGTACCTCTTCCCCTTCTATTTAGGTTGTCAATTCCAGCTCTTACGTGATTACAACACTATGTGCAGCTAAAGGGTGAAGTGCAATGATGGTGAGGTCAGGAAAGACCTGACCCACCTAGTATCTTTCATGGGGAAAGAGTGTGGAGGACAAAGTACGGTCATCACAATTAGATCCTATGAAAAAAAGTGTGAATATGTTTGAATATACTTGGTGACATTGCCATCCAGATTTTTAATATTTTGGGGCTACAAGTGAATTTGACAAGGCAACAGTGATGAAGTAGGAAACCAGAGTATGAAAGTGATAAAAATTTGAGATCCACATTTTCTCAACACTAAAAGTGGTTGTGATATCACATCTTTCATAACTGCTCAGTTCTCCTCATCTATCCTTTTAATCAACCCAAGGAAGTGTCCAGGGAACTTAGAAGTGAGAAAATAAAGTTCAGAGTTCGTATTGTAAACCAGAATATCTGAACAAAACATATCTCATTTCTTTCATTAGTTTTCCATTTTTTCAATAAATATTTACCACATATCTATTGTACACCTTGTATTATGCTAGGCAATTAGTACAGTCTAGGACTAAATTATAGTTCTAACTTCCAAGAATTTTATTTTCTAGTGGGAAGACAGGACTGAAAACACTATGGGTTCAAATATACCATATGTGTTATCAGGTACTAAAAAAGTTGGAGGAAATGAGGAAATAGAGAGGAGCAAATGACTAATATTTCTTCATCTTTTATTAAGTACCTCCTTCTAACTCCCATCATCATGCCTAGGGGAAACCAGCACACACCCAATAATATAATCCACACAAAATAGTTCCAACACAACACAAATTTTAATTAATTAATTAACTAATTAATTATTCATTTTGTGGCTGATGGGTATGGGGATCCAATCATATGACCTTGAGGTTATAAGGCTGTGCTCTAGCCAACTGAGCTAACTAGCAAGCCAACAACACTAATTTTATGAGAACCACAACAGAGTAATAACAAGGAAAAGCTAACTTTGTTATATTGCTTACGAGAGTCATAGCTTTCCCTATCAGAATCTCTACCATCCCAGGAAATCAAACTAGTAATCTCCCTCCATCTGCCTATTGTATTACAATGAGATTGAAAACAAATCTATGTGGATATGCTTATTTGATTGCTTATCTGAGACAAACATCTCTCCCCCCACCAACACCGTGCTCTGCTTTCAAGTTTAACAACCAGTTAAAGATGTGGTAAATGATAATTACTTAAATCAAGGGATTTGTGATAGACATACCTGGAAAATGGGCAGATAAATCTAAATAGCTTTATTTTCTTCTTGGAGAATTACACATGACATGGTTGATTATGCTGTTTGATTTTTTTTTTTTTTTCTACTGTGGATTCTGTTCTGAGCAGATAATATGATTATGGAAACAAAGTACAAATACCTCATATTGCCTGGATAAGGTTATGGCTTAATTTAATTATAGTAATTTACAGCCCCATTGCACAAGGTTGTTAAAAAAAAATGTGCTGCTTGCAATGGGCAGTAGGTTGACACAAACTAACAATGTACATTTAAACTAAACTACCTCATTAAATTTTAGGATGTCATTATTCCTTGTCTTATTATTATTCTAAATACAGTATTGTGGCTTCTATGACTCATACAGTGTAGTTCATGTCAGAATTAATTTTGATGTATGCTGCATTAGTCATACATTTCTCTCAATTCAAGTGATGTACAATGAAGCATATATGGAGGTAAAGTTACTTGAGAAAATTTCCAGTGTACTATCTGACATTGTCATTAACACCAATATAAACAAATATTACTTTGAAAAATTCCTGGAAGACAGAAAAACAAAATCACTTGGCTTTTAATTTTCATACAATAAAACATGAAAGGTGCCACAGTGTAAAGGAGAGAGAACTGGACCCAGTGAGATGATAGGTTCTATGGGGGCATAATCTTAATTTCCTCTGTGATCTTGGGCAAGTACACTCTCAGGGACTTAACACTCTTGGAAAACATATTCTGAGCAGTCTTCTAGTCCCCAAACTCCAAAACTCCATGAATGCATCCCCCTATTGAAGCAATCTTTCATTTGCTTCTAAATATGAAGTAGACACATAAGGGTAAAAAGAGAATGATCTCTAATATACAAGGATATTGGTATTTCTCTTTTATAAAAAGGTATATTACTTTTTGTAAAAAATGCTAACAATTACTGCTTTGAGTGGTGAAAACTGAGCAATCTAACTATTCAAATATATACTTCTCATGAACTTGCCACATGGTCTGCAATTCTCATATTAGTTATTCCTTTGAAATTCCTTGTTAAAACATCATGTCATTTGGGAAGATTAATATATTAAAGATTTTAGTAAATTAACTGCTGGAATTTTATGAATGGAAATATTTGAATAGTTTGGAAATTTTCTAAAAGGAGATTTCTCCTGGACCTAATGGCTTAGTATCCATAATAAGATAAAGGCTATTCTAATAAGACTGGAGTCTCATCTCATATGGCAATAGGTTTTTCATGCATTAAAGGGATCTTGGTAAACAAGAAGACTATGAGCTCTTTGAGTAGAGACCCCCAGTGAACAGAATTACTGGAAGCCAAGTATGTAAATATACCAAGAATCTAAGTGAGAAATGTAAACATCTTTGGCCATACTGACCAATAATACTGTTTATTAATGGAAATGGACATTTATTTTGTTCTAAGATGTACTAACAATTTCTTTTATTCAATAATTTAGCATCAATTCCTTAACTTCCCAGGTTATGATGAGATACCTGGCTTGAAGTCTATTTGGAGGTGCCCAGTAAACCTGTGCTTACTTTGATTACAGTCTTGAGCCAACTTTTTAAGCTTAACCTACCAAACTCTTATCACCTTAGGAAAACTGATATATTTAAACCACTGTCTTAGCTTAAATTAAAGAATCATAGCAAAATAAATCAAGTTTTGTGAAGGAATACACATAGGAAAAGAAAATGGTAGCATCAGAGGGTATAGTAGCAGTAGAGAGAACTGATAAAGCCAAGACCAATGTTTGAACATACAGAAGAAAATGAAATAAATGTGAAAAAAACCCACAAACTTTTACTAAAGAACAAACAAAACCAGATACATTGCACACATTAAATATAAAGGAGTAAGTTTTTGTTTCATTATTTTCCCATTGGAGGCATATATCTACTTCCCATTTCTATTACTATTTTATAAACAATCCTTTTTTATTACACAAAATATTTCATCAATGAGTTCTTCAGGAATCCTGCTGTTAAAACATTTTGATGTTGAGGAGACAAACTTCATATTTCTTCCGGATGACTAACAAAAGAGTTTTAGGAAAATCTCACCATACTCCCTATGTTTCAATCTGTTTCATTTTGCATTATTGAAGTCCATACTCTTCTTACTCTATATTCTTTATAACAAGTAAGGGATGAGTGGTAAGAGTGCTGGGTAGGAGCTACCATCAAGAATGCAAATTGAAACTCGGCATAAGGCATATCTATCTCTTCTACTCAGTTTTATGAAAGAAATTCACGCCTTTAAGACTTATAGTCTAAGTCATCATTCAGCTGACCATACATGCCTCTTGTGGCTCTTCACGACGTCAGCCTAGTTGCCTGTGCATCTCACAGGACACTGGACCATGGAAGAGGAACTTTGGCCTCAGTTGGAAGGTATGGTCCTACCCAAATGCCTTCCTCTATAGATGGGGATAGAGTAACTTTACACTGAGGGTCTTGCTGCTGACTGGTAGGGCTTTATTAGAAAAGGGATCATGCAAAAGCAAACAAAACAGAGATCACAGGGTCAGGAGAAAGTATAACCAGGTACCACTGCTCTGATATAGTTAGAGGAGCTTTAAAATGTAGAAGAAACTAAATGTATAATATCAGACTGAGATGCATGTTATATATTTTATATAATAAAATAATGTCTTTTATTTTAATTATATTTTATTAGAATGTATTTATAATGCATGTGTATTCCCACCTCTCTTCAGCATCTCATGGTAAATTCTCTTGAGAACTATAGGGAGAAGGAGGAGGAGGAGGAGGCTAATCTGCTCTCACTTGTGGGTTTAATTCGGAGTGGAAAGTGACATAGGGCAGTGCATCTCAAACTTTAGCAAGTGACTGAATCACCTGGAGGGTTTGTTAAACACAGATTGCTGGTCCCCACCCAAGAGTTTCTGATTCAGTGGGTCAGGGGCGGAGCCTGAGAAGAGCATTTCCAACAAGTTTCCAGGTGCTGCTGCTATTTGTCCTGGAGCCACCCTTTGAGAATTGCCCATGTAGGTCATATCAAGAACCACAGTGACAGTAGCTTAATGCCTCGCAGGGCTATCTTTGATGCCCAGCTCAAGGAATGAGTAAGGGCTGAAATCCAGTCCTGAGCCCTGGTACTGGCTTGCATTAGTCAGGAGGAACAGGCATCTTCTGATAATGTATTCACTCAGAAGAGGCTTTTTAAAAATTTTATTTGTTTTTAACATGCACAAGGTATTTTATAATGCTACCAAGGGCCTTGCTGAAAACAACAGAAGCTAATTTGTTTAGGGCACTTCCCTGTGCCAGGCACTTTGTTAAGCCCTCCCCCCAACACACACACACAAACGAATATATTTATGTATGCATGTGTATTCATATACATACATGTGTATATTGATATATGCAAGTGTATGCGTGTGTGTGTGTGTATATATATACACACACACACGTACATGTGTGTGTATTCTCTTATATCAGAAAAACCCTGCTTTGGAGGGTTTTTATACACACACACACACGTACACACGTGTGCATGCATGCATTCTGTTATCTCACAAGCATACTGCCTTGGAAGTTTTATACTCTATTTTACAAATCCGAAGAATGAAAGTTTGGAGCCACAAATTGAATTGCCATAGTTACACAACCAGTAAAAGGAAACAATGAAATTATGGTCCAAGGTTTTTGACTTCCACAAAATCCCTTTTCATACTACCATTTAAGATGTTGCTACCAAATATTAGCAGTTTGTCTTTTACACCTCCAGAAGGGGGTTGGAAGCCCAGAAATTCTGATCGAGGGATAGAAACAACAATAAAAACACCAAACAACCTGTTCTTCTGATTATAGTAGCAATGATTTAGGACCCGAGCTGTGATCCTGGATCATAAGAGCTATAGGGTTTAACCAGTTACACACACAGTATGTAAGCTTCTCCTTGAATTTAGTTAGTTGACTCATCCTTGAGTAAACTTGGGCCTATTTGTATTCCACAAATATAATTCAGAAGATTCCATTTGATTTCTGCTTCAAAATATAAGTTCAGGCAATCCATGATACTTAGGATGAACTTGGCTTAGAAACACAGAACCAAAAATACCATAGGTAAAAGGAATCTTTAAAATAATCCCAATTTAAGGTTTCTGAACCCTGAGTTCATGAAACCAGTGATCTCGAGGGCTACACCGTGGCTTCAAGGACATCCATAATGTTCCTGAAATGGAAATATTTTGGAATATGTCAATTTTTCTGAGGAGCAGTTCCATAGCTTTCATAATTTTCTCAAAGTTGACCACAATCTAAAGACTTCAGAAGCATACATCTGGTCCAACTACCTCCTTTAAAAATAAAGAAACTAACCAGAGATGTCACTCAAGTTGTTAGCAAGTGCACTTATGCCCAGTGACTCCAGTCTGGTGCTCTTGACATATCTCCTGTTGACACTCTGACCTAAAATTGCTGTAGCCTGTGCTAAACTATTGAGCTAATGAGGATTTCATAGCAAAATGCTGAGGAATTGTCTGTGGTTTTAATGACTATTTTAGTTTTTTTAACCATGGCTATTGATTGCAAAATATTGAGAAGTTGTTTTGCTACTTAATTTTAGTTGATTTATAAAAAATATTATTTATTTGTAATATAGATTTGTGTCTAATTTTTGCTAATGTATGTAATTTTTATTTTCTAAGGATATACTAAAAAAACAAGATTCTTATGAGGTTTCCAGCTGTGTCCTTATGTAGATTTAAAAACCAATTTTGTAAACTGTGAATAGAAAATGGAGTCTACATTCTTCCTTATAGTTTATCTTTTTTTTCATATTTATTTACTTACTTTTCTTGTTCACCTAGTCATGAACACAGTTTAAACTGGTTCCTCTGTTTTCCAGATGTGAACTAAAAAGTCAAAAGTTTGAAATAAATTTACACCTTCAAAATATACAAAAATACAAAAGTGTGAAGATATGTCTTAATGCTCAAAATTGGAAACATGAACTGTAAGATTATTTCACCATTTTTCTGATTTAATTTGCACTATTATCTGCACTTACTGGTTCATGATTCAGTTCCCACATTTTTTTGGATGTGACAGTGAAAGGCACAACCCACAGATGCAAAATACATTTTCTTTACCTTTTATTTTTTCATGGTTATGCTATATGGAGTGATATTGGCAAAAAAAAAAAAAAAATCACATTATCAGAACTTGATAAATCCACTGTAATAGGAGCATTTTACAATGATGCAGTTAGAATTGAGGCTTTGTTAGGTGACTGATATTATCATTTGCACATGGCATTCCTTATAGAGAATAGCTGACTACCACTGCTATTAGCAAAACACAGAAAATAAATAGCATGAAGGTAAACTGCTGTATTGTGAAACTACCTGATTACACATCACCAATATATATTTTCAACAGAATCAACTATTATATCAAAGTTGTGCATTTTCCTTGCTAATGATGAATGACAGAAGCCAGACCTTAAGTATCAGGAAATTCTTAATTTTCTTGAACGTGTTTGCAAAGTGAAATCAGTTCTGAGGATGGCCACTTGTACTTTTCTCAAGGTTTGGCTTAAATATAGAATTAACAATAAAAAAAAGAGGTTTTCTCAAATATTTAGCTGTAAGAAGTAAAATCCAAGAAGTTCATGCTAACACATACACACACACACAGAATCAAGAGGTAAAAAGCACAACTTTTGTGGCCTACTCTTTGGTTTTGTTCATGTTTGCATTTAAGAAAGAAGTTGGACATATTATTAGAAACTGCATATTTTAGGTATCATATCTGTATTGAATTATAAATAAATATTATTGCACATTTTAGAAATACACGGGGCCAAATTGTTTTTAGAGCCAAGAGAAAATCATCTAAACTAAAGTCTATTATAAGATGCCAACCATAATCAGTTTCAATTAGGCTCACAAAGAATGTTAGAGTAGCTCAGTCTTTGCAGGAATTGTTATAGTTAAAGATCTGTCTGTATGCTCATTATAAGCCTAATTTTCAAGAGGTTTATAACTCAGCCAGTTTAATTTGCTTTGGGAAGAGACTTGGCACTCTGCTTACTAACCCAGATAAATTTTTAAGGGTTTAAAAAATATAATATATTTATATTACTTTGGTTTTTCAGTGATTTGGACTTTTCTTTATTATCATTGCCCTAAGAAACATTTTAGACATGTTTCTTTCCTAATCACTCCTTATAAAATTTTAATACCATGGATATACATGTATCTGTTTATGTACTAAGGCTCTTTGGAAGGCCACAAACCACTGGAATAGCTAAATGTTTTCCCATTCCTTCTCCTTTACCAAAAAGAATTTTTTTGCTCCTTGCGAAAAATATAACCTCTGTTGGGCATGCATGATCTATAGAAACACTGTAGGTCTCCTGGGATCCACAGACTTCAAAATTTCTCTATTTATTAATGAATATCTAAATGAATTTATCAAAGTGAGAGTAAATTATACAAAAATACAAATTCAGTTTTGACTGACTGATACAAAAACCTAGTAAAAATAACCTTTAAAAATAATATTTCATTAAATTTCTGAACAGGGAACACTTTGTATTTAAATTTCAATACTGATAAAAGTCTGTGTCAAAGATTTGAAAAATAGGATTAAGACCAATGGATGTACTAACAGGCTGATTATGATAATTCTGTCACAGATTAAAGTCAACCACATTTTTCTATTTGATAATGGCAAATGGTGATTTCACTACTCTTAGACAGACTTTTATAAAATTATATATAGTAACTGATTACTTTGTAGAGAATAAGAATATCTATGTTTATAAAATAAAGTAATTGTGGAGCTGGAAGAGATTTTGTAGTCCATTCATCCCTGGTTCTTTTAAAATGATATTAGAATCTGGAAGCCAAGGGTATTACCCGAGTCATTTAATGCCAGCTGAAAGCAGGGAATGAGATTTTCCTTTTCCCCAGCCCAGAATACTTGTCATAATTCTTAAAGATAATTTCTTTTATTTGGGATATTCCACTGTACAAAAAAATCAGTAACTCTAACCTGCCAGAAAATCAATCACTAATAAACAGTTTAATTAAGATGTTATTTTAAGATAGTTTCCCCCCATTCTTTGCTTACATGGTTTCTCAATGTAAGATGGAGTAGTATTTAGCATAAAATTCAGGAATCTGTGTCTATGCTTTCAAAATGAAGACATCATCTTCTATATGTCCAGTGTTACTCCTAATAAGAGTTTACAACATCTGAGAACATCTCTTTGGGTTGTACATAGGCTCTCATTTGGCATGCATGTCTTATTTCAGTTGATTATTTACAAGGAAATGTAAAGCTTCCTTCTTATTAGAGTTCCTGAAGTTACCAAGTTTCAGAAATTTGTTATTGATAACAATTTCAAACACTATAAATCAATTTCAGATATTATTTTTCTATTAATACAGCAACAAATAGTAAGTAGAAAAGTGCAAAAGACGTCTTAAGAAAGAAAATACCTCGAGTCAATTTTTCAAAGCAAATACAAATGGAAGAACTCAAAGTCTTACTTCTAATAAAACTAATAACAAAAATATGATAACAATAATAATAATAATACCTCAACATCTTGGAAGTAAAACAAGTCTAGAGTTGCATTTCCAGTTAGAAAATAATATAAATTCTAATAATCAGCAAGAAAGGTAAAGGTATAAGCTGAAAGGTCAAATGCTGGCACATATCTTAATGTTTGTCCCGTCATGACGTGCATCCTCTTTTCTTTCACACACTGTAGGCTTTTCCTGATGGACTTGCAAACCTACAGACCTTGGCCTGAAGGGGCTGTTAAGAGTAGCTGATGTTGACCTCTATATAGTCTTTTTCTCTTTATAGCCAATGAGTGGTAAGTTGTAGCTGGCAGTGAGCCGCCTGCTTGCTAAATATTTTAAACCCTGAAATGAAATGCCTCTCAATATACCGTGCGGACATTTCAAAAAGTAAAAAAATAAAAAAGAACTTCATTACCTCACTTACACTCAATCGGCAGTTAACAAGGTATGAGCAACGTCTGTGCATTGTAATGACCTCAGAAGCTGGGAGATGGTGCCAAATCTGAACTGCATCCAAAATAAGGGTGTCTTTTCCTCTGCAATCTGTTTTATGCAGAATGCATTAGTGCCTTGGCATTGGACAGCTGTGATTCCATCTAAGCAGAGTAAGCTTTGCTCTTATGTTTTTTGTTCTTTGTAGTTTTGTTCTGTTTTTGTTTTTTAATATTCATTCTAATTCGATTTGGTATCTTTATGAGAATTCAATCTGCTACTGTTTTGTTGTTGCTGTTTGCTTTCTTTTTTTTAATACCTGCATACAAGGATCCTTCATATGCCTGACTTAAATAGAAATACAATACACACTAACAGTATTTACAATTTCTCCATAAACTCTCAAATTGTATTTTCCTACAGGTTCTTAAACAAACAAAAAGCAAGAGGCAAAATGACCATTTAAGAAAACATGTTACTTCTAGATTTTTAAAAAAAATTTCTAATCATATGTTGATTTGAGAAAACACGTTTCAATATGAAACTTAAAATGTTAAAGCTTTCAATTCTGAACCCTCTCCCGTGTCTTGATTATTGCCACTTACAGAATTATTCCCACCGCACTATTGTATGAAAGCTGTATGGGGCTTCCCTTTGCTAAGACAGCAGAGCAGAGCAAGCTCAAAGAGATGACTCATTCCATCCCATAGACTGTTTGGTTACTGTTTGATTTTCTTAAAATAAACTCTCTCTCTCTCTTTTTTTTTTTTTTGAATTTATGTTTAACAAAAGGTTGAGAAGACAGTTCAGAGAGTTCCCATATACCCACAACCAGTTCCCCTATTATTAACGTCTTACATTAGTATGGTGAGTTTACCATAATGTATGAACCAATAGTGATACATTATTATTAATTAAAGTCCACATTCAGATTTCCTTAAATCTGTCCCAGGATTCCATCCATGACACCACATTACATTTAGTTATCATGTCTTGGTAGGCTCCTCTAGACTGTGAGAGTTCCTCAGACTTTCCTTGCTTTTGATGACCTGTACAGTCTTGAAGAGTATTAGTTAGACAGCTTGTAGAATGCTCCTCAATTTGCATTCATCTGTTTTCCTCATTCTTAGACTGGCTAATGTGTTTTGGGGAGGAAGGCCAGAGAGGTAAAGTGCCATTTTCATCACATCATGTCACGGGTGTGTGCTATCAACATGACATCACCTTTGACATTAGCCTTGATCAGCTCAGGTGATGTTTGTCAGATTTCTCCACGGTAAAATTACTTTCTCTCCCCATTTCTGTTAGTGCTCTTTGGAAGGAAGTCACTGTGGGCAGCCCACATTTAGGGAATAAATAGTCATGCTTCACTTCCTTCAGGGCAGAATATCTACATACATTATTTGAAATTCTTTTACATGGAAGATATCTCTACTCTCCCCTATCTGTTTATGTACTCAATCATTTATTTATATCAGGATAGATATTTATACTCACAGATATTAATACTTTGGGTCAAAATCTAATAATATGCTATTTATTTTTTTGCTCAAATTGTTTTAGCTTTGGCCATTTGGAGCATTTTCTGTTGGCTCCTATGTCCCTTTGACATACCCTCGTCATTGTGTATTTGCATGTGCATGTTTTAATACTACTTTTCTTTCTGGTGTTACCAGATGTTCTAGGCTCATTTTGTATATTCCCTGTTGCAGACCTAAAATCAACCATTTTTCTAAGGATCCCTGGTTCCTTTTATTTGAGAATGGCATTAGAGGAAGAAAGATCTGCACACCAAGTGTACCATTTAATTTGTATTTGATAAATAGAACAGTGATTTTAAATGGCATTGTTTTCTGATCTGCCAGCACAACGAATATTAAGATAAATACTCTTTTCAAAGTCCTTTCCTTCTACCTGTTAATATAGAACACATTCAACTTAACTCCTAAAAGCTTGGTTTTAGAGAAGAATTTTCTGTGCCTTCTTGAAGAAAAGGGCAACAATTCTGAGCTGAGCACAGTGTTTATAAGGGGAAACTTGTTTGTCTTGGTTAGTATTTCTCCCTTTTCCTTTCACCTGTGTTAGCATATAGTTGGCTTTATGCTCGTTGCTTCAGTGGAGAAGGACAGCAGGACAGAATCCCGAAATATCCTGTGATTTTCTCTGGGCTTGTGTTCTAAGTCCTGAAATTATTTGTAAAGGATATGTATTGGCATTGACAGGGAGCGGTGACCAGATCATGAGAGAAAATACGTGAATTCTCTCCCAAATATCGAGAAAGAGAGATGAGAGAGAGAGAGAGAGAGAGAGAGAGAGAGAGAGAGAGATTATTATTTGGGGACTTAGGCAGAAGTAGCACGATTGGGAAACACCAAAGAAGTGGATCTAGGCACACAGGATTATATGCAGCTTTGCAAATGGTCCTTGGTTCTCACAAGTGGCACAAAGCTAACAGACTTGAAGAAGCCTTCAGAACTGAAAAAATAAGCATTCATTGGTAACTAGAGAAGATGGCCCGTCACCCTCCACCTCCTCAGTGTCCAGACAATGTGGAAGACTCTAGAGATAGAACAGAAACCAGGTGTGGGGCCAGAAAGGGAAGCCCAGTGCTAGGAACTAAGTTAAGCCATGGAGCATATAGAATATTTCTAACTCATCTGAGATTGGGGACCAACACTCATGCCCAACAATACCTCGTATATTCTTCTTACTTTGGTTAAGGATTAGATCAAATCCATCACCTCTTGACAAAGCTTTATAAGGGATGCATTTTAAGTACTTTGGGATATCTAACAGAAAAAAATTGAAGCAGGGCCGGCCCGGTGGCGCACTGGATAAGTGCGCCGCTTGGGAAGCGCGGTGGCGCTCCCGCCCGAGGGTTCGGATCCCACAGACCGGTTCCCGCTCACTGGCTGAGCGAGGCGCGGGAGAAACACCGAGGGTTGCAATCCCGTTGCCGGTCCCCGGTCCAGTACGGGGGCAACACTGAGGGTTGCGATCCATTGCCGGACACGGAAAAAGACAAAAAGACAAAAAAAAAAAAAAAAAGAAAAAAATTGAAGCAGAGTGGTAAGCTCTCGCCTTTCTTCTTCAGGATTATCTAATTGTGCTTAGAAGTCTGAGGCTCAGTACTTGTAAAGCACTTAAACTTCAAAGGGTGACACTCTGATTCAGGCAGTTGAGTATAATGGTTAAGTACACGGATTCTGATGCTGTCAAAATACTTGTGGTAAACAGAAGCCTGCCTAAATCCACACCCGGGATCCACCACTTTCAGGAGCTGTGGATCCTTGGGCTGTCTGTGCCTCAATGTCACATGTATGGGACAAACAAAAAAGAAGTACTAACAGTTCCTACCTCACTGCATTGTTATGAAGATTGAGTCCCCATTTGAAAAAGTTTAGAACACAATAAACAAGATAAAAGTGATTGATAAATAAAAATAAATATAATCATTTGGTGCTGTCATCGAGTATACTTCCTTTGTTACAACAATGCATTTAGCATTGCTTTAGGAAAGGCAACTCTCGTCTGGTTAATTTGAAGTCCTAACCCTGACTATATTTAATTGGTTTCTAAACCTGGTATCTGAGAATTTTGATTAATGTTTTTCTTCTGATTGATTTAGCAAATGAGATTATGCCTTAAACATGCCTGTCAGAAGAGTATATTTTTTTCTCTTGTTTACACACATGTGTGTGCACACACATACATGCATACATGGATTCAGTAAGAGAAACAGGCTTAATTGATTTAAAGCTTCCTTCAGAGGTAGCAAGCTTTTTGAATGAGATTCAAATCCCTCAGAATTTGACCAAGAGTCGGATGCTAGTAAAAGTTTAACTTAGAAAACAAATAAACAAATAAACAAAAAAAAACCCCAACATTTTCTTGTAAGAGGCAAACACCAAAGAAAGTTCACTTCTTGGCCAAAATGATTTCCATATCTTGCCAGTTAGGAGGGTCATTGTTTCGAAGTCCAAGATGAGAACTTCTTTTCATGTGCATCATTTTCAAACACACACACACACACACACACACACACACACACACACACACACACTTCACCATTTGGAAGCTATTAACAGGCATCTTCATACTCAGGAATTTAAAAAAGCTATCTTTGCACAAATGTCTGAGAAGCCCTTTAAAAATCAGGGCTTTAAGTTTTTCAAAGATTTATTTATTTATTTATTTGGAAAGAAGCAAGTACTTCATCAGTCTCTCACAAGAATCTTCAAACGCTTTTTGGAAAAGAAATGAATTTTAAAGTGTGTTCAGTCATACTCTATTCAAGCAAAGCAGTGAAAAAGACTTTGAATCAGAACTTTAGCTCACCATAATCTGGTTAAAATTATCTCCAGCACCACCTGTCATTATTAATATGCAGAAAAAAGAAAACTACCTTCGTCTGGTTACAGCTGTGAATGTGGCCCATCAGCACCTTGGTACTCTGCTTATCATAATGGCAGTTACATTTTCAATCCTTCTTGAACTTTCATATAATCATTGAAGGTAGCTCACGGTTTAATTTAAATGTGCTTTAATGAACATTTCATTAGCATTTACATCTACTCATGGAAGAAAATCCGCAGGTCTTTTACATTTTCTATCTTTAGGTATTTTTTCTTTTAAGTTTTTGAGCTTAACCATCTTGCTTGGCTTAAAAAAATCATGTTGTTTCAGAAAGTGATAATATGCTGTAGCATAAGTACTAAAGTGTGAACTGTTAGACTCATTTAGCAGAGACTAGAGATATGTACTCTAAATGCTTGGTCCAAAAAATGATCCATAATTAGAAAAGACAGATAAGGTGAGGCCATCCTGCTCAGGTCCAGAAAGGAGAGATGCATATGTTAACTGAAATTTATCTTCTAATTTTGGTGCTTTCTGGATACATCAAATCAGTTGAGTTGTACACTTCTTATGGCTTGGGAAGTCTGTACACAAACTTTCAAAGAACTTTTTGGGGGATAGTTCTACAGTGTTCTAGACCAGACCAACACATTTGCTTTATATCCAATTGAGTTAAAGAAACCCTGGATGCACTCTTTAGAAAATTTTATATATATAAATTATAAATTATATCTAGAAGATATTATATGAAGATTATCTTACCTATGAAGAATATCTTCTTCTAGATAGGTATAGAAGTATATATCTCAGAGAGCTCAAAAATAGTTCTATCACTTATAATTTGTAGCCATAGCTATTGAAAAAAATGTCAAAAATTACTTCTACTCCTACAAAATTTGACAAATATTAACATCTATATGAGTTAGTCATGTTCTTTTTAGCTTTTTTAGAATATTTGCTCTTGTATTTTTAATTGAAAGTATATATGTGTATATATGTGTGCACACACACACACCGCTAGGACAAACATCCTGGGCACAATCATCAGAGGCAAATTGAGGGCTAAAGTGGCTCTGTTTGAAGAATCACTTTGTTCTCTCATGTGGGACAAGAGATGCATTAATGAGCATGTTCATGGAGACTATAGCCAAATCCCAACAGAAGCAAGCTCGGAGGGTGTTTGTTTTAACATGGTCTGTGCTGATTTTGTCCAACTTCTTGTTTATTTCTTTTTTCTTAATGAGAAAGAACTTAATATCACTTACTAATTGGAAAAAGGCCCCTTCCGGGGAGAGGGGAAGAAGACTTAACAACTACAATTCCTTGAAGTTGATACAACAAGCAAACAGAAAGGACATTGTTGGTTGGGAAGGGGGAGAGGAAGGAGGGAGGGGGGTTTTGGTAATGGGCCACAATAATCAACCTCATTGTATATCGACAAAATAAAATTAAGAGAAAAAAAAACAAAAACAAAAACAAAACAAAACAAAAATAAAATAAAATGATGAAATTTGGCAGATATCATCTTGAACAGGTGGAATTTTTTTTCCCTTTAAATACAGTTCTGAGGAAATCAAAAGCATACATTTTTACTGACAGTGTACTTTGACTTCTACTGATATGCAACAGCAATTTGCATAGGGGTTGATAATGCTGATTTTGATGTTTGCTCATATACGTACAAATGGCTAAAAGGACCTATTACTGGTTAGCACCTGAAGATTGCCCTTTTATTTGTGTATATAATTTTTGCTTTAATGGTTCTGTTTGCATACTGTATCTTGAGAACTTCTTGTTTAGTTTTGCTTTTTCCAAGGTTTTGACACATGGTTTAGTGGAACTGATGTGAAACCAGTACATTCACTGGGCTCCACATAGATAAACGGTTGGACGTGAGGTGATGGTGGATCAGCCTCTCTGAAGTCACACAGCCTGAGACCTGAGGTTGACAGAGTCTCTTTTTAGGAAAAGCCATCTAATTCTCAACAATGGAGCATACATAAGAGCATGAAATTGTCATAGGACATTTTCAACAGCATTTTGTGTGTCTTATTTAGTCTAGTGTATTTGCATAGCATTCTTATAAGGGAATGACCTTAAACTAAAACCATACCAACAAATAAGACAATTTATTGTAAGGCTTTGCCTACATAAATCTCCAAGAAAAAAAAAAAAAAAACTGTTTACTATCATGAATAAAATAAATCACAAAGTCATAAATGTTCTTCAATCAGGGAACTGAAATCTGTATATCTTATTAAATAGTGCAATGTTTTTCAAATTTTAAAGCAAAAGAGTACTTTATTTCAAATTCAATCTTATTAGGAACTTTTCTTTGATCTGTTTTACATATGCAAACTGCTCTAGTAGAAGCCTGGCCACCTCATCCCCCTCACCTTCCTGGTCAGCTCCCATCTCCTTTAATGAAACCCTAGAATTCCAGTGAGCACTAACAGAATGCACTGTTAGTATTTTAGAAAGAGGACCTGCAAAAAGAAAACTCAACAGTCATTAATCTAATCAATAATCTATTGGACTTTTTAGTACAAACTGTTTTCGTCTTCCTGTGCTAACAGAAATTAGTTATTTTAAAAGCACTATGTTAAATTTGGACATCTTAATTTGTAGGTTCTCTAACAGAGGACTTCCATCTTCCAACTAAGTCTTGTGGTTGGGTGAGTCCTACTGTTCTCCAGCAAGGGCTGCAATAGGAGAAGAGGCACAGGGTATGGAATTCTAACCTCACCTCTCCCAATTTACCACATAGCTCCACTTTAATAAGTTTTATTTATGCATCTAGATAAGACACACATTCTCTCTTTTTATATATAAATATATGCATATGGATATTGGATGTGTGTGTATGTGTATATCTCCATTAGACTTGACAATATAAGCTAAAAATCTAAAATCTAATATATATATATATAAAATCTAAAATAATCTAGTCTTTAGAAAGTAAAAAAAAATGGTCCTTCCTAATCTGCTCATCAGCTCTTTTTTATCTGCCATCCTCTCCTCCTTTCTCCTTTCCCACAGTAATCATAAGAAGCTACATATTATTTTCCTTAACCCCTAACATTTGTTCAAGCTGGTATCATTGATCATGCTGTTCCCTGTGCTTGATTCCAATCCTTGTCTGCATGGAAAGCTTCCTCTCAATTTCCAAGTCTCAGCTTTCAGAATTCTTCTTCCACATTCTCTGGTGAGGTGCTCCTCGTCTATGCTCCCAAAGTGCTGTGTACTTACCACAGAGACAGTTTCTGTATACATGAGTATGTAGTATTCTTTACACTGTGTTGTAATTGTTGGAATTCATCGTACAAATATTTCTTGAACATCAGTTATTTGGTCTCTGTATACTATGTGGTGCTTGAGGACAGGATAGTATTTTTCTATTTTAATGTTTTGAATACTGTCACTATGCCTTATTCAAATTAGGTGCTAAACAAATCATATGTCAATGAATGAAATCATTCAGATCATTTTTTCCAGAAATTGGTCTAATGCATCCTCTAGGGAAGGCCTTCATTTTAGAGCTTAAGCGATTCTTAGGTGTCTGTTACAGATATTTTGATACATTATTAGTAAATCATGTGTAATTTAATTTAATTTAATAAAATGTGGCAATGGCATGGTAGGCAATGCTTCTAATTTCCTATTCATTTAGAGGCTTTAAGTATATCAAAGTGATGAAAAGAAATTGAGGTTTTTTGTTATTGCCTGCTGATCATTCCACTCAGTCAAATATACTTTGAGAACTACTTGCTCACTAAAAAAAATTCAAGGTAAGAAGAGTTGAAAAATAGTAACTATATATGTCCATAAAAAATTTTCAAAAATGAGAAATAATGTTTCATTTTGATTACTTCCCCTGTATTAACTCATCAATGACTTACAAAAGTAATAACATGAAAATTATAATACATAAAAATGAATATGATAGAAAACATACATATGAGTTTACCTATATCTAAATATTTTTACTTAAATTATTGATAAGAAGTTTTTGTTAAGTTCCTTTGCATCTACAGACTATTATGTTATATTGTATAGTAGAGTAAGCTCTCAACACATCATGTCAATGTTTTATAATTACTTTTGAAATGAAGCCTCTTAATTTATTTTTTTAGTAAAGCATTTAGACTTAGCACACAGTTCAGTGTATGACTGTTTTCAAATATTTTAATAAAGCAGCTGATGTATTGACATGGAATGTGTGAAATAAAAAATTGAGAGTTATATGTGCAATCACTCTGGGACTATGTCTGCCTTTGAATATCCCAGAGATTTACTAATGACATATATATCAGAAAAACACTAAGATGCAGGAAGCATAATTGTAAGAACAGTGGACTATAGTATATTTATTATAGGGCCCCCAAAACTAGATATAAGATTATGTTTGTTCTAAAGAAACAAGCCATTAATATAAGGTAGACAATATAGTTTTTCAAAAATGTACTTTGTTATTATATATTTAGAATTTAGTGTTTTGAAGCCCTGTGTGAAAGGTCAAGTTCCAAAAACAAAATATATCAAATTTTATTTGCATGGAAGGCTATAAATGACCTTATTAAACAATATTTGAAGGAGAAAAGGCAAGGAAAAAATCTTTTAACCCAGGAGGCAGTAAATTTTTTCTGTAAATGTCCTGATAGTAAATATTTCAGTATTTGCAGGCCATACAGCTTCTGTTCCATTCTGCCCTTGCAGCCTAGAGAAGCCATGAACAAAAGTTGAATGATTGCAGCTCTTTCCTAATTAAACTTTATCCATGAAAGCAGACTGAGGACCAGATGTGACCTTTGGGCTGTAGTTCACCAACCTCTGTTTTTAATAAAAAGGTGATAATAAAGGAAGAGAAACATATTAGTTTAGCAATCCTAAAAAAAGTGAGTTTAAATTGACTTAATTAAGAATAGTTTTTTTTTTTTTTTGTAATGACTGAATTCATCTATCTCTCCATTAGACTAGTATCCTAACAATGTAAAATATGAGAATATTTGCTATATAGCACAGAGAACACTTTCACTTTCTTTTAAATTTGGGAGTCATCAAGTTTCCATTCCCCTAATTACAAATACAATAATCATCCTGATGACCCTTCTATAATCAGAGAAAAGATTTTCTATTTTTTTGTGTGTATTCCATATATCAATGTAATTGTCTCTCCTAATTACAATTACAATAAAACCTGGAAGTTATTCTTGCCACCTCCTTCACCTCTTTTCACCTCCACCCTCTCTTGTCTCGGCTCCAGCACAGCTCCCTAACTGGAACCCACACCTATCGTTCCTCCACACTACAGCCCCACTTTCAAAGGCAGAGCTGCTCACATCACCACCCTGCTTAACTTCTTTCCTTTTAGTTAATATAGGAAGTGAAATCCTTCCCGAGGCTTCCGCAGCTCTGTCTGGCCAGGTTTCTGCACTCCTCTCCTGCTGCATCTCCCACCTGCATGCTTTTGTGCTCTGAATTGCAGCTACAGCACCTGCTCTTGTCCCTCACCCTTGTCATGCTTGCTGCCATCAATGGGCCTTTGCACATGCTGTTCTTTTACCAGGAACAACCTCCCCATCCCCGATCTACTTCTACTCATCCTTCAGAATTTAAGTTTCACTTCCCCATTCAATCTTTCCCTGACTTCTGTGAGCAGCTCAAGACCATGCTACCAAGGCTCTCTTTGCAGCCTCAGGGCTTGGGCTAGGGTGACGCACTAAAGAAGCATAAATCTCAGGGCTGTGCAAGTGGGGTTAGCATCTTTAGAATGGTAAGAACAGGTGACGGCGAGCAGAACACCTAACCAGCATGCAATTCCAGGCGAGTGTGAGAGCAAAAACTAGGGAATGGGAAATACGTATCATTCCCCTCTCTTTTTAAATGTTCATTTTATATCTGATTGTGGGTCTCTGGGATCCTTATTGTGAAAAACTGTCCCTGTAAAACTGACAAAATAAGATCTATAAGGAAGGTTCTGTAGGGAGTTTGAATGGAGTATATGAGTTTTCTATTTTTAAATGAAATACTGTTCAATTTTAAATATGTTTATAAGTAGGTACACAGCATTGCATGATTATGTTTGCATTGGCAAAAAGATAAAAAGGACCATAATAGGCCTTTATTATGTACACTGATTATCAGGATAAGACTGGATAATAATGTCTTGAATTAGAACCAGGGATTATTTTTCACTTCCTGAATATGTATAGATTGAATATATGTATTCACATACACACACACAATCACACACATATCTCATATCCTTATATTTTGGCAGCAATTGCAAAGTTCACCATCTGGTCTTGGAAAAAAGTGCCCAAACATTCAAGGAGAAAAATGTACAAATGAACTTTTTGATTAGTAATTATTTGGAACTATTTGGAAGAGATTTTTTTTAACTTAAAGAGTTATATAATTATATTGACCATGGTCTATTAATATACTCATTTTACCAAGAAAATCATGGTTATCTTGAAAAAGAAAACTCAACTGAACAGAATTATTTTTCAAAGGCAAGTTGAGTTTTATGTTGCTTTATCTTTTTGCTTTAAAATTTATTGCTACAATGTTATTACTTTGTAACACCATAACTTCACACTGCTTCATCAAAAAAACAAAAGAAAAAAGCAAAGAAAGAAAATTCACCTAAAGGAATATTTTGTACACAACAGTTACTCTGAGAAATAACTAAGATCATGGAAAAAATTCAGTTAACTACTCAGGGCACCACCAGATGACAGCAAAGCTGCTGCTCCGAGCACTTCCAGAGGCACCACTCACATGTTGTTCTCTGGGAATACTGGTCCCTGGAATTATGCAATGTGGGTGGCCCTGAAGGGCAGAATTGATGTAAATAGGTTAGATCAATGTTGTGAAGTACATAGAGCTTTATCTTGAGCTTTTACATAATTACATGATAAAACTTAAACTATTCAAGGAAACATGCACCACCTTTCACAGCAACTTACTTAAACTATCTGCTCCAATGTCATATATTTTCTGGTCTCATTTTGAATTTGGTCAAAATGTCAGTGCATTTGTTTGCTGCAGTGCAATTATACTCTGCCTCAAAATGCAAGCCCCTCTCTCCAACAACAACTTGGCCCATATAAGTTTCATTGATTAATGTTTCTTATGCTCTTTTTCAGCATCTGATAAAATTAAATGTGGAGTGTAAATAATGAATAGAGATATTTTTATTTTTATTTCAATTTATTAAGTCAGTAGAGCAAAAGTCTAAGTATATGCACATCCTGTGGGCATATACAGATATAGAGAGTTGAGTAATAACTATGTGTAATAGAAATTTACCCATTGTGAACTAAAACAATTTAGGTAAAACCATTTCTGTTTTTCCATCACATTTCATCATAAGTTTAGAGAAGTATACCTGTGGAACCAAATATCCTAAGAGTCTGAATTGAAAGCTTTAGCTAAGGTTACCATAACACTATGGCTGTCAATATTATGGGCTGAATATTTAGTACAATGCAGGTCAATAGTAACACTGACTCATCTTAACACCTGATTGGGTATCTAGCATATATTAAGCTCTCAATAAATGTTTGTTAAAATAATCAGCATAAGAATTCTCCCTGAGCAGTGTAATCTAAATATCTAAAGTTATTTTCCTCTGAAATAAAGGTAGGATTACTGGAAAGGTTAAATAAAATAACGTGTGTAAAGCACTTAGCATAATTCCTGGAGCATAATATAATTGCTCACTAAATTTAGTAATTCATATTTTTATTGTTATTTTCTAAATTCTGGGATATAATGTTCACCTTAACCCTACCTCCCCTTTTTCTTTCACTATCATAGTAATCTCTGCAAATTGGGAAATCTTCTTTTTTTTTTTTTGTCTTTTTTCCGTGTCCGGCAACGGATCGCAACCCTCAGTGTTGCCCCCGTACCGGACCGGGGACCGGCGACGGGATCGCAAGCCTCGGCGTTGCTCCCGCGCCTCTCTCAGCCAGTGAGCGGGAGCCGGTCTGTACGTGGGATCCGAACCCTCGGACGGGAGCGCTGCCGCGCTTCCCAAGCGGCACACTATCCAGTGCGCCACCGGGCCGGCCCGAATTGGGAAATCTTCTAAATCAATATTTCAGAATTTTGCTATCTTACATTTCCTTTGGTGATATTTACAACATTTTAACTGACCTGGGCTATGAGATCACCCCCAGTACAAATAAGTTATGATGGTCAAATTTATCTGGAAAAGTCTGTTGAGACTTTAAAGAGTATTGACTTTAAAAATAAGGGTTGCTTATTTTACCAATATTGAAAGATATAAAATCCGTACATTGGATTCATAATAAGACATACCCATGTTATTTTATGCAGGGGTCAAAATACTATTGAAAAAATTAAAAATTATATTTATTGACCATATGTGCCTAGCATCTTCTTATTTACTTTAACCAAGTAGTACTTCTCACTTAATCTTTACAATAAACTGATCATGAGTAGATTCTATTTCCCTAAGCTTATATATGAAGAAACAGAATCTTAAAGAAGTTAAATAATTTCCCTAAGGCCAGTAAGTAGTGAAATTGGAATATGGATTCTTTCTGAGTTGGCGAAGCCTGATCTTTGATCAATTAAATTTCCAAAAATATTTTCACAGTAAACATTTCTTTTAAAATGAATAAAATATGAAACGTTATAATTACTATCTTTTGACATTTTATTTTAACCAGAAGTTAAGAATGTACTTGTTCTTCACAGATAATTTTATAGTTAATAATAAATCAGTGTGTATGAGATTGGCTATCTTAAATAGTAATGTAAAGATAATTTTGCAGCAGGTAATCATTAAATTTCCCTAGATTTGGGGTCATATTTAGAGAACATTGTCTGGCTTTTCCTTGTAAATGGAGCAACTTGTAAATACACAATTGCACTGAATTTGGGAAATGTTGGATCCGTTTGGTGGTTTTAGAAGCATAAAAAAACACACCGGAAATGAAGCATGGAAAAGATACCTGTAGGGGAGTCTTTTCTTTCATTTACAGATAATGGTCTTGCGTGAAGTTGGTATTAATGAAGATTACCATCAATAATGTAAAGAGAAAATGTTTTTTAATTATTCATACTATAATCTTCGTAGCCCTAAGTCATGTCAAAAGCTCTTTAGTCTTAAATGCATCAAACTTGTTTTATTCCTGACATTGTTTTCTTGATAATTCCAGGTGATGAGTGGGAATTTACCTGGCGTTCAGTATTCAGTATCTATTCTCGTACAGGTTGCCTATCGTGAAATTAAAAGGAAGCGCTACACCTTATATTTTCAGGAACTTTCCATGGTGGTCTGAGATCATGGGACTTTTCCTCAATACACTGAAAATGTGAAATAAATGTTGACTCAGATATTGAATATTGCTGTTATATAGTGCTTGTTATGTGTTAATTCTAATATTGTATTGATTATCATAAAAGCAGCCCACCCTGTGGTTACTTGGAAATGTCTTCCCACTTTTTAAATATAATGATTTTTTATATTAAAGAAAAGGGCATAATTATCCATACCTTTTGCTGATATTACTCTGATTATTTCTTAGAAATCTTTCTAGAGAGTGAAAGTTAAACATATTTCATACTTTGAGGCATGAAGCTTTTCATGAGAGCTGAAAGAAAACTAATTTTAAAATTATTGACTTCCATTAAAATTTTTCATAGACTATTTTAGTTGATTTTTAGAAGATTTAACATCTTTTACTAATTTTTACTTCTTTCTTTTGTTTTCTCTGAGCTTAAATGAATACTCTTTTTGATTCCACTTGTTACTTGGAGAAATATTACAGATGCCTGCAGTGATAGGATCTTTTTTTACATGTCTTATTACATGTTGCTGTGGGTCTCCACTGAGAAGACCTATTTTAATTCTCATTTTCAGAATCTCTCCTGAGGAGGCGAGCCGTCATCTTCTTTCAAGGTCACAGGATTTGATGGATGAGGAGTACTAACAGAGATCCCAGTTTCATTCCAAATTGAAAGAACAACAGAAAAGGAGATTAACCTGTCCCAATTAAACTGAAAGGAGGCCAAGGGCAGGTGACCTTTGTAACAACTGAACTCTATCATTTGAAAGCTGAGTTACTGAATTAAAATTTTTTTTCCAGCTCCCTGCGACTGCATGCAAAAGGTAGCTTACATTTTATATAAAACTCTCTGCTTTTAAATGCTTTGCTGCTTAGAGTAACTTGTTCTCTCACTGAGTACCATACCATGAGAATTATAATGTCATGGTTAGCTATAAGTGATCCTCTTTTATAAAACTCGGAGTAGAACTTATTTGCCTTAGAGCAAGGATCAGGATTCCTTGGTGCCATCCAGAGATTTGTGCTTGAATTGGAATTAATCTGATTGCCAATTACTGTTACCCAAACATTGTGTAAAACATTACAATAACCCCATCAATAACGATTACAAACCTATAAAAAAAAGAATGGTTTATGATTTTAAAAAAGAGAAAATATATAGAAGATATTGATACATGTCTTTATCTGTGAATTCGTTTAAAAAAGACTTTATAGAAGTTTTTCTGGACTGGAGGGTATATGAATTTTTTTTAGCAAACATTCACGTATTTAGAATACCATTAACTCATCTATTTATGAAGTTATAAAGGCTATTTTCATGAAATCATTTTCTAGAAGAGTAAAATCTTCTATTAATGCAATATAATTATCGTTTTCCATACAACGCTTTCATAGTTAGGCAATGCCTTCTTAAGGCCATGGTGTTCATAGATTAATAGCATTATAAAAATTTGGAAATAGAGGTGACCGTGTAGTTTCTGTAGTGCAATCTTATATAGACAAGAAAACTGAGAATCATCGTCAAAGGAATTTCTTGAGTACAAGTGTTTTTTACAACATACCAACTTTTCTCAGGTAATTAATTGATAATCTAATCAAGGTGAAACATATACAATGGACATTAAACAAATTTGGGGATAAATATATCTCAGTGGGAAGAGAGAAATAATAAATAAAAGGACATCTGTTGTACTTTCATCATCTAAGGAATAATTTAGGCTGGGGGGGAAAAAAAAAGCTTAGTCCTTGGCTATTTTTACCATAAAAATAAAAGAATGGTAATAATTACTTCTTAACACCATCCCAGACATGTAATGTGAATGTAAGATTTTGTTTTGTTAAGAATTCTCAGATCATCAAATTAAATGTGCCATTCAAATGATGTCCAGCACCAACCCTACTATCCTTAGAGGTTACAAGAAGCTAAAAAGATGTTTTATACATTTCTAAAAGTTCATATTTTAGATTGAAACCAATCAGGATCAAAGCATGGTAAAATTAACTACAATGTTTAAACAACTTGGAAAAGCAATAACATTTCAAATGGCAACCCAAACACAAAGCAGTCTTCAAACAATACATTTAATAATAGCTCTGTATATGGATGTGCATAATTTCATAGTTAAATGCTATGGGAATTTAGTCAAAGGAGAGTTAATTTGGGGCAGAAGAGGTTAAAGGAGGCATCATGGCAGAAGGATAGCACCAACTCTTCTCTTTAAAGAATTGGAAGGGAGGGGGGAGGAAGGCATTGGCAATGGTAAAGGGCAGGGTTGGCACACAAGCACACGGAGGTAGAGCTGGTAGAACCCCAGAGGGAGAGGATGGAAAGAACAGTGGCTGGAGCAGGGTTTATGATATAAGGAATAAATAGGAGGTAACGTGGGAGAGATGCAATATGGCCAGATGGTAGAAGATCTTCATTGTCAGGTTAAGAGGTTTGGGGTTATCTTGGAAGCATTAGGGAACCCAGAAGTAACCAGGACTTCACTTGCTACAGTAAAATGTGTATATGCACTGCACACAGTTGGTAGAAATAGATAGAACACATTTCTAAGCAGTGGTGGCAATAATTAAACCTTCTCTTTATTGTACTTTACTGGGCTATTTTATGTTACTCAATAATGAATTATTCTTTAAACTTAGACTATCAGGTAAATAAATGGAACACCCCCCCCCCACACACACACATGCATACACCCCGTGATATTTTATTTTATTCGTGTACATCTCAGCTTTATTCCAAAATGTCATTTTTTAAAAATGGTAACTGATTCAGATTTAATGCAGTATTGATACTTGATTCAATTCTCTCGTCTGGGGACTTATCACTCTGGTGGCTGATTTTTCTTTCCTGACAGGCTTCTATCACTTTATTTTCTCACACTTCTGGCTCAGAGGTTTAGTGTGAAGCTGTTTTGCAGAGTTAAAAAATTTTCTTTTTAAGATTCACTTTACTTCTATTAGCTAGATTTCAATCATATGTAAGAGAATTTTGTGATCCCTGCAATTCATCATATTCATTTTCAATATTTTCTCTGATGCAGTACTTGGTAGAGATACACATAAAGTCCTGAATAAGCATAAAGTATTACAAAGTCAAAGAAATATTTCAAAAATTTGATATGAAAGTAAGGTTATTATATTGGACTATCCGGATGCTTGCTCTAGATTGCTCGTTCTAGGTTACTTGTTCTGGATTACTCGTTCTAGATTACTGGTGTCAGGAAATGTCAGTTATATAAAAGTGGTTCCCTATTGTATGTCTGTAACTATTTTTAGATTTAGAATTTCTAATACAAACCCATAAATGAGGATTAAAAATCAGGGACCTTATATGGATAATGCGGTGCATTTTGTCATATGGGAGAGGTCTGTAATAGAGAAATGGATGAGAAGTTTATACTCTGAAATGTAGATAGTCAGTCACAATGATTTTTGCTAAATCGTAATATTTAAGTTGGTAAATTTGGTTAAAATATTCAAACAAATTAACAGCAAAATAAGACTACTGTCTAATGTTAAGCTTAAATGATTAAAAAACTGAGAGCTTTGATAGAGTATAGTGCTTTTAGTTTCTTCAAACAGCATATTGTCTCTCACTACATATTCTCTCTTCTTCCTTCTCTTCCCTTCCACCATTCTCTCGATTTCTTATTACTTTCCAAACTTTGCACGTTTTTTTTAGAAGTAAGAATGTATCTTCTCAGTGAACTAAGATCGTAAATGACAGAGCTATTCCAAAATAAACATATTTAAGACCTTTAAAATTTGCAGTGTAGCTGAAATATTATGCCTTGTTGCTAGAATCTAGTATTGCTAAACAGCAAATATGGAGATATCATCAACTTTTAATCACTGACGAAATGCTCACTAGTTTTTTTTAGTTTTGCCCAGGATTTTTATTTGCTTATTTATTCCTTGTTAACCTCAACCAAACCAACAGCTAAACAAAACAAAGTGGGGGAAAAAAGAAAGAATGAAAGATAAAGGAATTCTCAAAAAGTCTTAAATTCAAGTGATTTAGGATTACGAGGAATAATGAAGAAAGCAGAAATACTGGGCAAAACCAAAGTGGACTTATGAGCATTTCTTAAGTGGTTAAAAGTTGATGATTTCTCTGTATTTTGGGCCTTAACTTTATTTCAAACTGTCTGGTTTTATTTTTAATATTTCTTTTCCTATTATTTGTAAAATCCTAGATGCCATGTAGCAGGTCCTCCTTCAATAAGTGAATTGTCCAATTGACTATTGTTGGTGTCCAAAATGGAATTTCGAGGTAGTCTCAAGGGTTTTCATGAATGATAGCATTGCTTTTTATTATTCTAATTCCAAGATTATAGTTTTAACATGTACATATAATTTTTTAAACAGTAGAAAAAGCCATAACCTAGGAAACTTTAAAAAAAAATTTTAATAAATTGGAGAGGCCAAAATAGGGAGTAAGAAAAATTTTCTAAAAGCAATTAAGAAAGAGATAAAACATAACAATAATTAAGAAGAGAGTCTAATATTAAATTAGTAGCTTTGAATACTAAAGTTAGGAGAAAAGCAAAAAGTACAGTTGACCCTTGAACAATGTGGGGGGCTAGAAGCACCAAGCTCCTCCCTCTCTGCCTCCCCCTCATTCCTCAGTGGAAAGTCCCTGTGTAACTTTCTCCCAGGTCACAGGGCAGTCAGCACTGAGCCCCACTGTGGTGAGTGGAGGAAGGGACTCATCATTACTTAAGTACTTACTACTTAAGTACTTAACTACTAATAGCCTACTATTAGGTAGGCTACTTAACCATTTGGTTAGGTGTGTCACACAATCATACCATATCTAACACCAATTTTTTCTATATATTTATTGAGGAACAATATGTGCATAAGTGAACCCATGCCGTTCAAACCTGGGTTGTTACAGAATTTGCTGTAAATAGACAGAGCAGCATGCTCTGCATCTCCTCAACTGATTAGGAGTTTAGAAAGAAACAAACTTTTCTATATACATGCATGTGCCTACACACATGCGTGCACACGCACACACACACACACACACACACACCCCTCATACAATTACAATTAAGCTACACTAAAGAGAATATTCTATATGTGGTCAATAATTTTGTGGGGTTATCTTATACTTTCATCATTTTTCCAAGTCAGGTTGATTTTTGGTGAATCAAGAAAAGAGTTTTGCTGTTTCTCAGAAGATCTGGACATTTTTTTGGTATAGCCTGAGGTCATATCTTTTGTCAATACTTTCTATACAGAATTCAAGCAAATCTAGCATCATGACAGTCTGAGCTAATATAAATGGCCTCTCTCCTGTTACTAGTGCCTAGAAATATTGGATAAAATATGATTTAAAAGATTTTAAACATATATTTCTAAGAAAGAAAGGAAAAGTTCCAGATACTAGAAACTCAAAAGAAACTACCAGAACACATCAAAGGAAATTAAAAATAGGGAAAATAAGAAAGTGGGGTTAAGTCAAATAGAGCTGTGAAAATAGGTCCAATGTATATCTAATGGGAATTCTAGAAAGTAAGAATGGATAGAGTGAAACGGAGGCAGTAATGAATCACTCAAAAAATGGTTAATAATTTTCCAGGACTGAAGAAAGACATGAATCTTCAAGTTGAAGTAGTATGCTAACTTTAAATCACTTTTAGAGAAATCATGGTGAAAGTTTAAAACACATAATGAAAAACCTTGAAAGCAATAGAAAAGAAAAAGCACATAATCTATAAAGGAATGATGAACAGACTGACAGCAGGTTCCTTCTCAGCAATAATAATGGATAAATACAATAAAATAATATTTTAGTTCCAAATGAATATAATTTTTAACTTATCGATCCTGAATTCCATACCCTACATGATTAGCATTGAAAAGACTGAAAACTAAAGACATTTTCAAAGACAAAACTATGTTACCTATCTACAGACCCTAACTTAAGAAACGTCTAAAGGAAGTACTTTAGTAAGACAAAAATTGAACTCAGAATGAAAGGACAGCACACAGCAGCAATGGTGGACAATTAATTCACTCAATTTGTTGATTAATGTAGATAAACAAACATTGTCAAAAGAAACAATGACTAATATGGAAGAGTTTTCAAAAAGTAGAACTAGAAAACTAAATAATGACAACACAAGGAGGATGTATGAAAGCTAGGGCTAGATAACTCTACATTCTTCATATTATTTGGGAAGAACATAGTGATACTGGTTGACCATACACCTGTTAAATAATAAACATATTAAGGGTAAACCTGGAAAGACTACGAATAGAATACAATGCTTCCAAACCACCAAAAAAGGAAAGGGGAGAATTAAGAAACTCATAAATCCAATAAAAAGGAGAACAGGAGATAAAAGGTAAAAAGAAAAGAGCATAGTGCATAAACACACATTATTGTCATTTATATCAATAATGATAATAAATATGAGATTAAAATTTCCTTCTGAAAGATGAAGATTATTCAAAATAATAAAATAAAATCCAGCTAAACAATATTTGTAGAAGACACATCTTGGTAAAATGACCCAGGGAATTAATTTTACAATAAAAAGATGAAAATAGCTATATTATGCCAATTGAAAGAAAGCTGATGAAGCAATATTAACATTAGGGTGAATAAATTTTAAGGAATATGACATTCAACTCCAATGTTCTTCTCTCATCATAATGAAAACATGGTTCATAAGACAAACTTACAGAGCAATACCTGTTATAAGTAAAATTATTCAGAATACAGATAACAATATCATCGCTTAGGTGTCAAGATGAATTTTCTATCTTCTTTCAGCTGTCATTTGTGATTTTTACTCCAGTTATAATCACGACAGAACAAGATTTTAACATGACACTCATCCACAATTTTTTTCCCAGGTAGTATGTCAAAGATGTGCAATCTTATAATTTTTTGATATCATGTCACATTTGAATGTAAATGTGCTAGTGCAATTCACATTACAATACATCAGCAAGTCGCTCTTTTTGAGGTATGTGTAAGCCATAGAGCCAGGCTCTGGCTTTTTCTAACTTTGTTCAGGCCATTGAAATTGCAAACATTGGACTGTATGAGCCAATCGCAGTCTAGGTTAATTTATTATTTTATTTGTCTCTGGGGCTAACTCCTCCCCCCTTAGAATGAATTTTCTAAAATATATTAGCAAAGGAACACTAATTTATCCACATTATATTTGTCTTTGGTGATCAAAAACTAGAAAGTCAATCAACATTCACTCTGCTGGCCTGACCCCAGAAGTCTGAGTGGATGACCACAGGACCTTTGAAAGGAACTCTTTCAGATCTTGTAATAGTGGAAACCTTATGATGGGGAGCTGAGTCTCTTCTTGCCCCCTTTTCTGCATTAGCTCCTTCAAGACTATGCTCAGACTTCAAAACATGCTCCCTGTGGGCAGCAATGAGGGTCAAGTTTACTTATTTGCTTCTGTTCCTCAGCTTTGATGGTAGGATGACCGAGCCCCATGAAAATCTCTGGTTTCACAGATGCCATGATATTTATATATAGTCTTAAGGGGAGATCACCTACAACATTACAGTCAAATAGCTTTTCTCATGCTACTTAACAACATTAAGATTATAGATTTTATTTTTTTCTGTTTTTTTTCCTTCATTTTTCTTCTTGCAGAGTAGGTTATTTTGAACATAAGCACAACTTAAGTTTCACTAATGATCATGGGTATGATACAGGTATGAAACAAGAGGAAACAATATTTCCTCAATGGGTCATTTTGTTTGCAGTTAATGTAGTAGACCCCACAACAAAGAAAGAGCTGCCACCTACAGTTACTCCTTTCATTCAGTACATTGCTTCATTCTCCTTTGAGAATGTAGAAAACAATGGTATACTTTTTCAGTTCTTACATCTGTTAAATATCTTGCTAGAGTTTCAACAAAAAGAGAATGTTAAACCTGCTGCACCTATTTATTTTAATTTGCTTTGGGTATTTAATATTCCACCTTAAAATAACTAAGTCACAAAATAGTTCTATAGAATGGTTCCCTGATCATATGGCTTAGCTGCTTTTTAAATAACCTGGAAATATTTCAGTAAATTTCGTGCTTTAGTTTTGCTACAAATTTCCCCATAGAAATGTATGCACTAAATCTACATAAGCCATACTAAATACAGAGCCCTGACAATAAAACGATTTAAGCAAATGTGACACAGAAGGAAATGATGTGTCCCAATTTACAGGGTATTAAAAGACAAAGCATAAACGCTTCTTACACTGCCAAAAAAAAGTCATTTTCTAAAAGGCAACAAACTTGATCACTTTAGCATCTTGCAATATTAAAAATTCATGCACCTTCCATGCACACAGGTTGCTGTGTAATGGATTCTACAAGGTAGATTTATTTCTAAAACTAGGAAATGAATTGTGCTTCTAACACTGCAGAAATATTAGGGGCTCTAAAGGAAGGTACCAGGTCCTATGCCTTTGAATCCTCAGCACCTTGCTTGGCACGTGACAATGGAAGTAATAACACTGAGAATTTATACATGGGTGTGGGGCCATGACAAGAAACACTGTAATTGTTGAAAGTGGATGTTAATAGTGTGCATCCTGTGGAGCTGAGATAGGAGGTGCTCAGTTTCCATGGGCTTGGATTACAGTACACACCTCTGGGTTTCAAGTCATTTCCCAAGGTCTCAGGCCCCTCCTGTAGGCCCACTCCTAGAGGAAAGTTTCTGTTGCTAGTTAGATATATTTTCAGCACCAGCACAGGAAAATTGAGACCTCAGGGGGTTGGTTTATGCAAATCAAGTGGCTAGGCATACTCATCAGAGAAAGATTATATAACTCTGATAGTCAAGCATGTTCAGTGGAAGGGAGTTTATCCTTTGAATGACCTTCCACTAGGGGTGCTAAAGAGCACAGAATATTCCTGCATATGTCTGGTGCATGTGATAGAATTTGATCAATGAACATATTCCAAAAGGAAACCAACTGAGCATGTGTAAGACTATGTTACATAACTGGGAACCACCCCCTTAAATGAATATGTATAGCAAAACTATAAAAGCCAAATCCCATCAGAAGGTGGGGCTGTTGCTCTCTCTCTCAGGGGTAGCCCACGCTGGCTGTGAAGTGTGTATTTCTTTCCTTTTGTATCAAGCTTACCTTAGCAAGAGGCTGCTCACTCTCTTGAGCCAGCCTGCACTCTGTACTAAACTTTGTGTATATTTCTTACTTTCGTGTTAGACTTCCTGTGGGCCTTGCCGTCTCTGGAGCTAGGCTGCATTCTCTCTGTGGAACCTGTATTTCTTCTCTATTGTATTAAACTTGTTCTCACTTTCTCCTGTGACTCTGCCCTTGAATTCTTCCCTGTGGTGGAGTCAAGAAACTGGCAAGAGGATGGGGTGAGTTGAGGCCAGCTATCGGGCCTCCCAGACTCTCTCCTCTGGCATCAGAGTGACTTGAGAAATCAAGACTTGCCTATCATAGCACATCTTAACCTCAGATTATCTGATGTTTCTAGAACACTGGAGAACAAAGGGGACTCAAAGATTATCTAACGTAGCCTCTCACAAATTATAGTACCTAGGATATTACTTTTTGTGAGATGCTTTGAGAAAAAAAGGACATGTGGGTTGGATAGGTTTAGAAAATATCGTATAATACGTGTAGATTCACAACACATGTAATCTTACCTGCTTTAGGAAGGCCTATGGTAAAAGCAAAACATAACTCTGTCACGCACACCACCAATTCAGCTTTCTTTCATTCAGCATTTCACTTACGTATTTTTTTTTTTTTTTTCCTAAACAAACACTCTGTACAACCAGAGCTCGAGAGAAGACAATTTGAGAAATGAGAAATAGATTTGTTCTCGGCTTCTAGGCAAGAAACCGAGGCCTAGAACATCAAGTTACTTGAGCAGGGTTACAAATAGCCGCTGGATGAGAAAGATCTACAATCTAGGTGTTTACTTTCAGTGAATGTCTGTTCTGCTTTGTAGCCCTACTTCCTGTGAAGGCAGTATATACAGTGCAGGTACTACAAGGAAGTGCAACTTAACCTGATCCAAAAGGTAAAAAACAAAAATTAAATTCACTGGGACTTTCTAATGTTGCAGGTACTTTTCTAAATGCTTTAAATATATTGACCGGAATGAAGCCCCATTTTGCACCATATACTGTAATAATTGAGAGTGATTAAGGGTCCCCAAATTAACAAAGTAGGAAAGTACTAGGAAAATGCAGAAGAATTTTATTAATAATATTTAAGTAGAGAGGACATTTCTAAACATAATGCATAGCATATCACAAAAGTTAAGGTAAAGATATTGATATTGAAATCAAACAATAAAATTTGTGCAGATGAAAGTCACTATGAACACATTAAAAAGAGAAATGACATTTTAAAATAAAATGTTCATGGAATCAAAGGTATAATATTAATAAGGTATAAAATAGTTTTGTAAATCAATAAAACAGACAGGCTTTAGGAGAAATGAGCAAAAAAAAAAAAAAAAATTAAGCAGGCCATTGGCCAATAACCATATACAAAGTTATTCATTGTGAATACTGAAGTGAAACTATAATGTATCCCATGTTACTGGATCAAATTAAAAGATTGATAAAATGCAGTTGTGGTAAATACTCAAAAAAAACCAGCCATCTTCATACTGAGAAAAATTTAAAATATTCATACTCCATGACAACAACATTCCACATTAGGAATATACTCTGTAGAGATATGAGAATGAGTTGGTAAAAAGCTAGAATTATATATTTGTATAGGAAGATAAATGTATAGTTAGGTAGGTGGATATTTTATTGCAGAGTTGTTTCCAATAATGAAAACCTAGGAATAATGAAATAATCACAAAAGGGGAAAGTGAAAAATAAATTTGAGTATGTTAAGGCAAATGGAATACTACACACTGGTGTGTGAGAGAAATAAAGAACTTTATGTAAAGTGACATTAAAAATTGTTCAAAATGTATTAGGGAAATAAGCAAGAAGCAGAAATAGATATGCACTATTATTTAAGGATATTTTTACAAGTGTGTGTGTATGTCTGGATGTGACTTGCAAATAAATATAAGGGTATACCTGAAAGAAAAAAACATTGTGACTTAAAATCATAGCTTCCACTGTTTGTTATACTGTCTCCACCCTTCCTGGCCACCACGCTGCACCTCACTTAAAAAAAAAAAAATCTCTTGTGAGAAATCAATCCTGACTGCACTGCACTGTAGGAGATGGGTTTTAATTTTATTTATTTTATTTTTATTTTTAAATTTGTTTTTATTGATTATACGTATTCATGGGATACCAAGCTGACTGTTAGCACCTTTGCCCAAGATGTGATGATCAGATCAATACTATTAGCATGCCAACCCCCTCAGATTGTAACTATACTCCATGTTCCCCACTCAACTTTTCCCCAGCACTCCTCTCCCTCTTCCCCCTCCACCCTGGCAGCCTTAGTTCTGTTCTCTCTCTCTGCAAGTTGAATGCAACACTGTGGTCTTTCTTTCATTCCTTTTTTTCCTCTTTTCTCCAACTTTTGATGTGGACACGTATTTTTCCCTCTGTGCCTGGCTTATTTCACAAAATATAATTTTCTCCAAGCTCATCCATGTGGCTGCAAATGGCAGAATTTCATTCTTTTTATGGCTGAGTAGTATTCCATTGTGTGTATTTACTACATTTTCCTCATCTAGTCATCCAGTGATGGACATTTAGGTTGATTCAATCTCTTGGCTATTGTAAATAGAGCCGCAATGAACATGGCAGTGCATGTATCCCTTCAACGTGATGATTTTCAATCCTTTGGGTATATACATAGAAGTGGGATTGCTGGATCATATGGTTGATCTGTCCGTAGTTGATTGAGAAACCTCCATACTGTTTTCCATAGTAGCTATGCTAATTTACAGTCCCACCAGCAGTGTAGGGAGTGTTCCCCTCTCTCCAGATCCTCTCCAGCATTTGTTATTTTCCATCTTTTTGATTATAGCCATTCTACCTGGCATGAAATAATATCTCAGCGTGGTTTTAATTTGCATTTCCCTAATGATTACTGATGTTGAGCATTATTTTTTAAGTGCCTGTTGTTGTATGTCTTCCTTTGAAAAATATTTATTCAGCTCCATTGTACAGTTTTTAATTGGGTTATTTATTTATTTTTTAATGTTTTCTGTGTAGTTGTTTCACTTTCTTGTATATTGGGGAAATTAATCTTGTGGAATGTATACTTTGCACATATTTTGTCCCATTCTGTAGGTTGTCATTTCACTTTGTTGATTGCTTCCTTTGCTGTGAAGAAGATTTTCAGTTTGGTATAATCCCATTTCTTTAACTTTTCTTTTATTGCTTGTGCTTTCAGAGTTTTATTCATAAAAATCTTTGCCCAGTCTTACTTCCTGAAGTATTTACCATATGTTTTCCTATGGTAGTTTTATAGTTTCAGGTCTTATACTTAAGTCTTTAATCCATTTTGAGTTGATGGTATATGGTGAGAGGTACAGGTCTAGTTTCATACTTTTGCATATGGATACCCAATTTTCCCAGCACCATTTACTGAAGAGGCAGTCTTTTCCCCAATGCATATCCCCAATGTATATTCTTGTATATTCTTGTTGCCTTTGATCAATTGGCTGTAAGTCTGTAGGTTGTTATCTGGGTTCCCTATTCTGTTCCATTGGTCCAAGTGTGTATTTTTATGCCAGTACCATGCTGTTTCGGTTACTATAGCTTTGTAGTATACTTTGAAGTCAGGAAGATTTATGCCTCTGGCTTTACTTTTTTGTTCAGGATTACTTTGGCTGTTTGGGGTCTTTTGATGTTCCATATGAATGTTAGGAATGTCATTGGCATTTTGATGGGGATTGCATTGAATCTGTAGATTGCTTTGGGTAGTATGGACATTTTGACAATGTTAAGTTTTCCAGTCCAAGAGCATGAAATGTCTTTCCACCTTTTTGTGATTTATAGTTCTTGTTGTAGAGCTCTTTCACCTCTTTGGTTAAATTGATTTCCAGGTATTTTTTTTTTTTTTTGGACTATTGTAAAAGGGGCTTACTTTTCTTGATTTCTTTTTCTGTTATTGGAGAATATAAAGACTATTGATTTTGGGGTGTTGATTTTGTATCCTGCATCATTACTGAAATTGTTAATCAGCTCTAAGTGTTTTTGTGTATTCTTTAGGTTTTTCTCTACATAGGATCATGTCATTTGCAAACAGGGACAGGCTGACTTTGTCTTTTCCAATCTGGATGCCCTTTATTTCTTTCTCTTGCCTGATTGCTCTGGTTAGTACTTCCAATCCAATACTATGTTAAGTAGGAATGGTGATAGTGGGCATCCTTGTCTTACTCCCATACTTAAAGGAAAAGGCTTCAGTTTTTCCCCATTCAGGATGATATCATCAGTGAGATTGTTGTAAATGGCTTTTATTGTGTGGAGATACATTCCTTCTATACCAAATTTACTGAAAGCCTTTATCATGAAGGGATGTTTAGTTTTATCACGTGATTTTTTTGCATCTATTGAGATAATCATATGGTTTTTGTCCCAGATTTTGATGACGTGGTGTATCACATTTATGACTTGCATATGTTGAAACATCCTTGCATACCTCAGATGAATCCTACTTGATCATGGTGTCTAAGTTTTTGATGTGTTGCTGTATTCTGATTCCCAGCATTTCATTGAGGATTTTTACATCTATGTTCATCAGAGATATCAGCCTGTAATTTTCTTTTTTTGTTGTATCTTTGTTTGGCTTTGGTATCAAGGTGATGGCAGCCCCATATAATGAGTTTGGGAGAGTGGCCTCAGTTCCAATTTTTTGGAATAGTTGAAGAGAATTAGCATTAATTCCTCCTTAAAGATTTGGTAGAATTTAGCAGTAAAACCATCTGGTTCTGGGCTTTTCTTTATTGGGAGACTGTTGATTACTGCTTCAATCTTGTTGCTTGTTATTGGTGTGTTTGGGTTTTCTATTTCTTCTTGGTTCAGTTTGTATGTGTCCAGAAATTACTCCATTTCCTCTAGGTTTTCAAATTTGTTGGTGTATGGTTGTTTGTAATAATCTGAAATGATTCTTCATATTTCTGTGGTATTGGTTATAACGTCTCCTTTTTTTTGTTATTTTTGTCTTCTCTCTTCTATTTTTTGTTGTTAATATTATGGTTTGTCTATTTTGTTTATCTTTTCAAAAAATCAACTTTTTGTTTTGTTGATCTTAATTATTTCTTTCTATCTACTAACTTTGGGATTAGGTTTTTCTTGCTATTCTAGTTCTTTGAGGTGTAGCATTAGGTTGTTTACATGAAATTTTTCCATTTTTTTGATGTAAACACTTATTGCAAAAAATTTCCCTCTTATTACTACTTTTGCAGTATCTCACATGTTTTTTATATGATGTGTCTTTATTTTTGTTGGTTTCAAGAAATTTTGTGATTTTCTGTTTAATTTCTTCTTGAACCCATATGTCACTCAGGAACCTGCTGTTTAATTTCCACATGTTTCTATAGTGTCCTGAGTTTCACTTGTTACTAATTTCTAGCTTTAATCTGTTGTGGTCTGAAAAGATACTTGAGATGATTTTAATTTCTTAACAGTCTTTGAGACTTGCTTTGTGAACTAACAAGTTGTCTGTCTTGGAGAATAGTCCATGTCCTGATGAGAAGGATGTATATACTGTAGTTGTTTGATGAAATGTTCTGTCAATATCTTCTAGGTCCAACTGGTCTAAAGTGTATTTTGAATTCCTTTCTGTGTTTCTCTATTGATTTGTTGCTTGGATGATCTTTCCAATGCTGAGAGAGGGGTGTTCAGGTCCTCCATTTACCATGTTTGTGTCCATCTCTTTATTTAGGTATAATAGAGTTTGCTTTATATATTGGGTGCTCTGGTATTGGATGCATACATATTTATGTTTGTTATGTCTTTTTGCTGGATAGATCCCTTTATCATTACTTAGTATCTTTGTCTCTTCTTATGGTTTTTGGTTTAAAGTCTACTTTATCCAATATATGAATAGCTACTTCTGCTTGTTTTTGGCTTCCATTTGCATGGTATATGTTTTCCCATCCCTTCACTGTTAGTCTGTGTACGTCTTTACAGGTGAGATGAGTCTCTTGAAGACAGCATATAGTTGGGTCTAGCTTTTCAATCCAATCCATCCCTCTATGTCTTTTGAGTGGGGAGTTTAATCCATTTACATTAAGGCTTGTTATTGAGAGGTATTGTCTTCCATCTGTCATTTTATCACTTTTTGTTTAGATGTTTTAAATGTCTTTCATTACTTTCTTCCCCTTTTATTATTTGTCTTCAATGTTTGTTGTTTTTTTGAGGTGGAAAGATATAGTTTCTTTTTTCTTTCTGATTTGCATTTGTGTTTTACCAGTGGCTTTTGTCCTTTCTTTTGTATTCATGGTAGTGATTATTAGTTTGTGGATACCAGTTACAGGTCTTCCTTGAGAATTTCTTGCAGGGTTGGTCATGTTGGGGGGACTCCTGCAGTTTTTGTTATGGAAATACACTATTTCTCCCTCATTTCTGAAGGACAGTCTTGCTGGGGAAAGTATTCTTGACTGGCAGGTTTTTTTCTTTTAGAATTTTGAGTATCTCATCCTATTTTCTTCTTGACTGTAGAGTTTCAGTTGAGAAGCCTGCTGTTAGTCTTATGGGGTCTCCCTTATCACTGTGACTTGACACTTTTCTCTTGCTGCTTTTAGATTTCCCTCTTTGTCTTTTTGCTTTGCCAATCTGACTCTAACCTGTCTCAGAGAGGATCTTTTTGGATTTAATCAGTTTGGGGATCCAAAGGTCTGTGTCTTCCCTACACCTGAGTAGTTTTCCATTATTATTTCATTGAATAGATTTTCAGTGCCTTGACCTTTCTCCTCCTCTTCTGGAACACCCAGGATTCAGATGTTTGTATGCTTAAGGTTGTCTTCTAGCTCTCTGAGACTTTCTTCATTTTTTTTTTTTTTTGTCTTTTGTCTTTTTCCATGTCCGGCAATGGATCGCAACCCTCAGTGTTGCCCCCGTACCGGACCGGCGACTGGCAACGGGATCGCAACCCTCGGTGTTGCTCCCGCGCCTCGCTCAGCCAGTGAGCGGGAACCGGTCTGCATGTGGGATCCGAACCCTCGGGCGGGAGCGCCGCCGCGCTTCCCAAGCGGCGCACTTATCCAGTGTGCCCCCGCGCCGGCCCAGCTTTCTTCATTTTTTTTTTTTTTGTCTTTTGTCTTTTTCCATGTCCGGCAATGGATCGCAACCCTCAGTGTTGCCCCCGTACCGGACCGGCGACTGGCAACGGGATCGCAACCCTCGGTGTTGCTCCCGCGCCTCGCTCAGCCAGTGAGCGGGAACCGGTCTGCATGTGGGATCCGAACCCTCGGGCGGGAGCGCCGCCGCGCTTCCCAAGCGGCGCACTTATCCAGTGTGCCACCGGGCCGGCCCAGCTTTCTTCATTTTTTAAAAATTCTTTTTTCCTTTTTTTTTTTATCTGCTGGGTTATTTCACAAAGACCATATTTAAGATCAGAAATTCTTTCTTCTTCTTGCTCTAATCTGCTGCTTAAGCTGTTGGTTGTGTTTTTTATTTAATTGAATGAGTCTTTCAGTTCCAGGAGTTCTGCTACATTCTTTTTTAAGGCATTAATCTCTTTGTAAATTTCCTCCTTCATATCCAGGATATTTTTTCTTCTTTCATTGCGTTGTCTGAGTTTTTTCTTATCTTATTGAGTTTCCTTAAGATAGTTGGAATTCCTTTTCATTCATTTCAAGGGTTTCTTGTTCTGTAGGGTCTGTATGTGAAAGTTACTATATTCCTTTGGCAGTGTCACATTTTCTCATTTTTAAAATTTTTATTTATTTTTTACATATTTCTAATATCTCTACATTGATTTCTGGTTATATCGTAGACCAGGTGCTTCTTCTATTATTCTGGAGTACATATTTAGGAGAAAGACTTCCTCCTCTTTTTCCAGGCTCCTCTAGTGACTCTCCTTGTGTCACTGCAGTTGAATGTGGGTGGGCCACCTACATGGTAATTATGGCTGCTACTGTGGTGGAAAGCCATCCTTGCAGCAGTAGAAGCTGTGGTGGTGGCTGTTGTGGATCACCTCTGTGGAATTGGTGCAGGGCCTCCCCAGTGGTGGCAGCATGGGCTCCTGACTTCTGTGCTGGTGGGGCAGGGCAGGGTGGTGGCTGCCCAGGATTTCTGCCTGACTGGGCCTCCCCAGTCATGGCAGCAGTAATTTTATTTTTAAATTTAATTATTAAGGCAATCTCAGAAGGCTGTTAGCTATAGGACCAATCAAGCTAAAAGGACATCTGTTATGTTATATATTTATATGTTTGAGCATATATTTATATAGGCATATACAAATGTTGGAAGGTTATATGCCAACCTGTTAACATTATTGATTTTGAGGATTGGGATTAGCAGGTACTAATCCCAAGGGGAAATACTGTCTTTTCCCTTACTCTTACTTTTTTTTTTTTTTTAAAGCAAATTTATTATATTTGTTAAGTGAGAAAAATATTAGTAATTTCTAAAAGAGATAAAGCCAAAAATACTAAAAAGGAACTCCGGGCATTTTCTTTAATATCATCATAGTCATTTTCCACTGAAGTCTTTTCTTGTTGAACACTGTTTATAATTGTCAGGGCTTCTCTGAAGTATAAATGATTCATTTTCTTCTTACTCATTTTCTGTAAGTGGTTAATATTATTTCAAAAACTAGAACATCACTAATTGTATTTCTTAAATGTGTTTACACTTCAGCTGTTAGTACCCTTGTTTCAGGTGTTTCATCTCAAATTCTCTTTCTTAACTGATAAAGGCTGGTAAACATAAATGAGGGCTGGGCAGCTCATGTTCAAGGTCAGGCCTATTTGCAGGCACATCATTGTCTTCACAGTGACTATTTCTAGACAATAAGAACATTCATATCCATTAAAAATTAAACATTCATTTTTCTCAATATTCTCTAACGTGAGATACTATGCACTTGTTTCAGAACATGAATGAGTAACCTGCACAGGTAAAGTTAAGAATTTATAAAGCTCATTTGAACACACATGATAATGCTAAGATAGTCATTGTAGTGGATTGAATTATGTCCCCCCAAAACTCTCTGAAACTTGAATTGTGTCCCCCAAGTTTTATGTGTTAAAAACTAAGACCCTACTGTGACTGTTGGGAGGGTGAGAAATTCTATTATGGTAATTGAAGGGTGGAGCCTTGAAGAGGTGATTGAAGTAGTGAATGGATTAAAAATGGTGGTCAGAGGCATGGTTCTGAGGGCTTTAAGAGAAGAGGAGAATCTGTCTTTCCTTCTCTCTGCTCTGTCTGCTTCCACTGTCTTGCAATGTGAGACCCCTAGGTCACCGTTGCCACCACCAGATGGACTTTGGACTTTCTGGCCTCAGAAACTGTAAGCAATAAATTTTGTTTTCTTTATAAATCACCCAGTTCCATGTATTCTGTTATAAGCAACAAAAATGGACTAATACAGTCATGCATGTTTGATTTTAATTTTTTAAATAATCTAAATAATAACAGGTAAATAGAGAGATGTATTGATAGCAGACAGACAAAATTGTACTGGCTGTGTTTCATTTTTTTCTTCTGGTAACTTATGAGTTGCTTCTCTTAGCTTTAACACTGTCAAGGTTGGGTGCTTGTCTTTATAAGGATTCTCAAACAAAATATCCAATAACTAAAAAGAAAACCATTTGTTTTAAACACTAGGAAAAGTCAGTCCTATTAAGTAGTACTAAAAGAAGCTGAATGGTAGTAAAGTTCTCAGTTTTCTTCATATATAATCCAATTCACGACAAGACACCACCCCATCCTTCTACTCATGTGCTCACAAATCCTAGTAGAAGAACTCAATAACAATAATTCAATAATTCTCCAAGCATGTTTTCAGAAAATAAGATCATCACTACTAATGTTTACCTACAAGAAACATTTATTGCCATTTATAAGATTTTCAGTTTTAGAAAAGATTATTCATTTTAGCCTACATCAGTTGTAGCTTTTAAGCTATAATAGAAATCAGGGATCTTTGTTTACTTATGTATTGTTGCTCATTTCAAGGAGTGTATAACTTATCACTTATAAATTAAATCAAGTCTCTTGCACCTTTATATTTTAGAGCATCATCACAGGAAAACTTAATACTTGTAATAATGCTTTCTGCATAAGACATTGTATTTGCCAAATCACTTTGCCTCTACAATTTTATTTATATTAATGTCATATTTATATTCAGAAAATTTGTCTAAATTAAGGCCCCAAGGGAATAAAACTTATTTTATGATAAAAATTATATTAAAATATTCCTTTAATATGAATACAATCACCATCTACACAAAACACAGGTTTCAGCATATCTAGTTCTGTCAGTCTAGTGTAGACAAACACATGAAAGTCAGCACATAAACCAGTAACTCCCTAAAAAACATATTAGAGAACTAAGTGTTTTGACATAATACTTTTATGCTTTTCTGTTTTATTTAAGAACACTCTACCATAACCACTGAATAACATATTTAATGGACAATGTTGATTTAGACTTTTTTGCTTTGAAATTATTTTTTCTTTTTTTCTCAGCTTATTCCCAATATATTTTCTTTTATACACTTAATGTTAGTATTTTATAACATATAAAATACTATAAGCCTGAAGTAGAAGTCAACATTTCTTTAATTATGATGAAGCTAGATCTATTAATCGATGTGTAACTTAAAAAAAAAATCTATATCACCTCGGATGAGAAAAGTCCATAACCCTCATCCAATAATTGTTTCATTATTTCATTGTTTTCTCTTGATTCTAAGCACTTTAGAAACACTTGGTGATCATAAAGATAATACAAAATTTCAGCATCGTTTGCACAATAGATCACAGTACTTGTAACAACTCTGGCAAGAGCTCTCAATATTACAAATTAAAAGTGATTGTTTTCTCTCTTTTAATAGTCGGTGGATGAAGAATGATGAATACTGGAAAGGATATTTTTGATACATTTAAGTAGAAATTGTTCTTCAGTTTTTTATCCTCATAGTATAAAAATTCTTTCAGAATCCTATATAAAAGCGAGTGGCACTTATTTATGAAAATTGTAGATCACACTATTATAGTCATATTCTTTCCTGTATATTCGCTGCTCGATTGGAGCCTCCTGACTGGCTTCAGAAACAACATGTGTGTGAGGGAGTGTGTGAGTGTGAGAGGGGTTTGGGTGGGGAAGGGAGAGGGAAAAAATATTACTGGAGAAAGATGAGGGAGGAAGAAGCTGGGTAAGAAAATAAGGATGAGTAAAAAACTCTCAGGAAGACAAAATAAAATATGGTATCATTAGATATGAGTGTCCTCTGTTTGAGTAGTTTAGAGTGAAAATAGACCACATCCATCACAGAACTTGGCTGGAAATGACCTAAAACTGTCCTTTCTGGGTACTGAGATGCAAATTGCTGTCCATGCTGTCTCCGTTCTTGGCATCTATTGAACAGAGACTAAGGTAGCCAATTAAGCCTAATTGTGATAAATTATGTGCTTTATATTCATTCTAATGGAGAACCACTGCTTAGCAGGTAATAACCCCAAACCTCTAAACTAATTGTGATTAAAACCTTGGGTTAGATGTAGAATGACCCTAGACATGAGAGGGTAGCCCTTCATCTACAAAACCATTATTACTGCTTCTCAATTTACATACACAATTAATTTTGTGACAACATATGAAATTATTAGCATTAATATGGCTAACAAGGCCTGTTCTTCCAGTGTATTCTCAGTTTTCAATCCTAGAGTAGCCTTATTGGCATGAATTCAAAAACCATAAAATTCTAAAGTTAAGTCTTGCTGGTTGGCTCAGTTGGTTATACTATGGTGTTAATAACACCAACGTACTAACATAAAAGGTTTGGATGGAACCCCAGGCCAGCCGCCACCAAAGGAAAAAAAAAAGAATCCCATAAAATTCCCTAGGCTAAAGGTTAAGTTGTCTTTCAGTTGTGCTCTATTTCTGTCATAGATATGTGAAATTCCAGTGCAGCTATTCTAAACTAACATTTCTCTACTCCATATCTTCATTTCAGTGGTCACCAAATGTTTTTGACTTCACACTCCTATTAATAACAGTTTCATATTTATTTTTCATATTTGTAAATTTTAAACATTTATTTATAAATTATAATCACATATAACTATCCTAAAATTATATTTATCATAAAATATATGAAAATGGAAAAGTAGATAAAATAAACCCCAATAGGAGATCTAATGCTTTCTTGTCATATCCCAGTGGATTTTCTTGCATACCCCATGGGGTGGGCTCACCCTACTTTTAAGATCAGTGCTCTGGAGGCTTGCAAAAGGAGCAGTTCAGCACCCACTACTTTCCTTATTTCAATGTAATTCCACATATGTAAAATTAAGGGTTAGAAGAGATTCGTTTTATTCAATTTCCATCTCTCATTCAGAAAAAAACCCTTTATCACATTTTGATAGATGGAAATTTAGTGTAAGAAATCCTTCCCTTCCTTGAAGCACTGTTCTTGTTGGACACTACTGTTAAAACATTCATCATTAAAATGATATGTGCACATTTGGCGATTATAAGTTTGGGCCATTTATGAAGAGACGAATCTGTTCACTCTTTTCCGTGGTAACCTTCCACATATATGAAGAAATCTACTTAAGGCTCTTTTTACCAATATCATCTCCAAGTTGTACATATTCAGTCATAACTATCCTTTTATGAGGTATGTTTCTGAATCATAATTGCTTTCCCACTCTCTTCTTCTGCGAGCACCTCTAATGAATATCTCTCTGAAAATGGAAAACCAAGATATGCAAACGACATTCAGACAGAGCATGACCACTCCCTTGAAATGAGAGGAGTATAGCCCTCGGTGATTAGTCACCCAATTTATACAGTTAAATAAAATGGTTCATTCTTCTTTGGAAATATAATTATTTGTCTTCATGAGTTTTAAAGGCTAACAGCAAATTCATTACATCATAATGTTGCATTTTAAACATCTCCTGTGGTATGTTATTAAATAAAAAAACAAAAAAACAAAAAACAAAAACACTGCCAGGAACAAAAATCAATGAGCCTAAACTAAAATGGAAAAATAAATATGAATCCACGACGGCCCTACAGATAATGCAGTTGGCTTTTTTTTCAATGAATATAGATAAGTGATTTCATGTGAAGGGACCTAGAATAATCATAATAAAATTACTTTGCAGAAAGTGTGCCTGTGCTAAAAGCTTCCATTATTTTAACTATTTGAACTGATTCTTTCCACTTCTGGTTTCACTGATGCATGTTTTAGCCTTTATTTATCTATTTATTTATTTCGTATTCTTGCAGGGTATGTAGTTTTCATGCATTGTTACTGACTTTTACATTATCTTTCTAGGCAGCAGATTTACAAACCTTAAGCAATTTTAATTACATATGTTTAAAATTTTAAGCTACACGGAGGTAAGCAAATGGTGGAATTCAAATCTCAAAAAGCAAAAAAGGAAAGAAAAATAAAAAAATTATTTCCTCAGTGGAAATATGAAATTTACAAAAGGAAAGAAAAATAAAAAAACTATTTTCTAAGTGAAAATATGAAGTTACTTGGGTCAAAATTAATTTAAATTAAAATTATGCTTTGTTAAAAATTATTCAATTATCTAACAACCTTAGATACAAGGCTGAGGGGTAAATTAATATCTTGATATTTCTACTGCATTGAAATGTTTTACCAATCTCAGAATCAATTAATATTCTTATCAAGATATGCATAGTCTATTAAATGGAAATGTCTCTTCTTTTGCTTTCCATTGTGAAGAATTTATTTTTGGAACAAAAAGAAATCATCATCCTTACAAAATTGAGAATTAAAATTATAACTGTAGGCTTACATTATTAATAAAAATGTCTTATATGGCAATGTTGATGTGGTTTATTAATGTTCAGAATAATAACTTTAGTAATAAAAATTTGGATATAAAAAATTTATCATGGGGCCAGCCCGGTGGCGCACTGGATAAGTGCGCTGCTTGGGAAGCGTGGTGGTGCTCCCGCCCGAGGGTTCGGATCCTACATACAGACCGGTTCCCGCTCACTGGCTGAGCGAGGCGCGGGAGCAATGCCAAGGGTTGCGGTCCCGTTGCCGGTCCCCGGTCCGGTGCAGGGGCAACACTGAGGGTTGCGATCTGTTGCCGGACACGGAAAAAGACAAAAGACAAAAAAAAAAAAAAAAAAATTTATCATACTCACATGTACATAGAAAAAAGTTTTCAGATTAAAATAATCAAAGTTTTATGAACTGAAAATGTCCACCTTCTAACACTTAGAAAACATTTAAATATGTATATGTATACATACAGACTAAGGTTTTTCATGTGATGTAGAGTGGAATGGGAAGGAATACTTGGTCAAGAATTTATTCTATTAATATTTTGTAGTCTTCCCATGAGTTGATTCAGTGGATCATAAAACCTAAATGTCATATTTTTAGAGATGTGACAATGAGGATAAACATGAAAGGAGAAAAACAATCAAAACTGACTGCAGAGTAAATACTGGAAAATATCTCCATTTCTTCTTATTTGAAGATGTAAATCTTCAGTTACAATAAGAAAATCCAAAGTTAGCATTGCAAGCTTAAGATTCATTCTGGAGATTATCATTTACTGATTATATCCATTTAACATCGTCTATTCCATTTACATTATTTCAGTTTTTGGCTATATATTTCAGTTTTTGGCTATACTGGATAAAAAAACAAAACAAAACAAAACAAACAAACAAACAAACAAAAAAACCCAGAAACATACCAAATAAAACAATCTAACCAAAATGTAATAGCCATATGGTTAGTTTGGAACCTATGGGCAATTTACAGTCCAAATCTAATTAACATTTCATGATATGATCTACGGCTTCACATATTTGGTCATATAAGTATTTTAAACTATCATAAGTATGCCAACAGTTATTTCAATTACATTATATTAGATGTCCTCAATAAAAATTCATAATAATTCACAACTTTCAAATTTGATGTGTGAATGTGTGTGTGTGTGAAATATAAAATTTTCTTGAAATTGAAGGATGATTGCACACAGGTCTAAACATAGATATAATTATCCTAACCTTGCAATACTTCCTCAGCACTAATTTGTGTGCATCCTTTGCCTGACTTAAAAGATGACCTATTGATATTTCAGTTGGTAGGTTTACCACTTTTCTTTTTTTTGACCATGTGTAAGAATGGTGCATGATTCTCTGTCTTTCGCTTCTACTTATCAACAGTACTGGCCCCGGCCGGTTACACCTGAAAGGTATCCTGGGCTCAGGCTGGGGCACATTGTCTATGGTTTACCTCTAAGGATGTCTGCTGATTCCTGCTTAAATATTGTTTTATGTCTCAAGTAGTTCTTTCCAAAAATGAAGCTATTACAAAAACCTAAAAATATTGAAGTCAGGTTAAAGTATATTTTATAAAAATATATTGAAAGTATACATTAGGCAGATAACTATTTTATAAAATACAAATTATGATCCAAAAACACTTGAATACCTCTCCTATTAAAACTAGGTCTCTTATCTAAATTCCTAGGAGATTTTTAGCAGGCCTAACCAAAATGTAAAAATATTCATTAAGATAATTCCCTAAATGTTTATGCTGTTGTCTTTGAAAAATTATAGAGCACATTTATTAAGGTATCCTTATCTATCTATTTTCACTTATTTAACATGTTTTTAATTAAAACTTCTTTATTCCTCAGAAGTCGTTATGTACATTTAAGGGGAAGGCTTGACCAGGCATGAGTTTAGGCATAAACTGTCAATTAATCTTTATAAAGGCCAACTGTTTTATTGTACAAATCATCAGAGCAGGTGGGAAAGGGAATGATATTTTAAATTCTGATCATGAATTATATTCACTATACATAGAGGCAATTAGCACACATTTGCTTTTTTAAGAATTTAACCTCAGGTTAGAATCTATGCCTATAAACTCCATTCCTATTCCCAGAATTTATCGTTTCTTTATGTCAAGGTAGCCAGTAGAGACTAAATGATTCATGATGCATTAAAAACATTTCAATACAGGAAGTGCAAAGCTTCCTATTCATTGAGCTTAATATTTCCTGACCCAATCTTGTGCAAGTATAACCAAAGCCCACAAGAGGCTCATAGGGAGGTTGAATTTATTAGCTAGACAGACAACGGACAGCAGTGCCTCTCTGTTGGTTAGCCAGTCTCCCTGAGTGTGGCTCAATATAGGGCAGGAAGGAGGAAGCTCCTTCCAAATAAAGGAAAGGCATTTTTTGTTCAGTTATTAAAGAGGATTGACAAGTCTCTCATGGTCTTGGTCACTATTTGGTGTAAATTCATTTGGGTGGACATTAAATTAGCCTAGTTCTCAATAAAATCTGATGATGAGTTGTTTAAACATCAAGGAAGCTTAGGGTCATGCCATGACCAAACCCTTATGTGCATATGCAAGGTGTGAGCAGAGATTTCCTTTATCTGTACTAATTACAGAATTAAAGGAGGTTAGGGCTACGAGTAACCTTAGAGATCATTTATTCCAATGCTTCATTTTACAGGTAAAGAAACTGAAGCTCAAGCTAGCAAGTGATTCATATAGTGCTATTCAATTGACAAATGGCAGAGCCTGAGTTCAGACCAGGTGTTCTGAAAGTCCAGTATACGAGGATAATTCAAAAAGTTCACAGAAAAATAGAATTAAAAGATAACAATGAATATTTCCAGGAACTTTTTGGAGTTCCTCATACACAGCACTGCAGTGAAAACTGAAAATAGATCATGCCCTAGAGAAACTGCAGAAACCATACTCAATGTGTTGTATCTCTACACACATCATATGACTGAATTTATTCCAGTGCAAAGGGCAACCCAATGACTTGAAGGGGTGATGGCACTTCACAGAACAATAATAATAAGTGCCATGGGGGTGAGAAATGGAGAGAATGAGTTTCTGTTACACCTCCACAGTCTCACTGGCATCTAAAAACTTTCAGTTTGGGGGAAGCTCCCAGAGTTACTATGCCCTGTAGAGATGGGAGGCAATTAAGCAGAAGTTGGCTTGAAATGACTAGAGGATAGCAGAATGCTTGAAAGAGCTGACGGCAATTAAGATTCTATGACCTGTTCTTGTATCATCTCTGTGCTACCAAAGTGCCATTCAATCACTGTATTTTACATCTTCTGCATAATGAAAACACCTGCAACTGCATAGGTTCTGATTTAACTCACAAGCAGAGCACTTTGTTGTGATTGGAATTTTATTTCCTATAATAGGTCATTTCTCCCCAATTTCATAATAGCTAACCTCCTGGATATATTACAAAAATAACTGGTTGAAGTCATTTTCATCCTTCTTTTATGAAAAGTGCAAACAAAATTCAAATATATTTAATCTTTAAAAATTTATTTTTATTCAGTTAGCATTCAACAAATAGCTATTGAATGGCTGCCATCTACCAGGCACCAGGGATTCAGTAGCCCTGAAGGAACTCAGGGACAAGAGATATATTCTAGTAAATATTAAAATATTATAATGGAGGGCTTCTCAGCAGACACTGATGAGGAGTCACCCGAAAAGGATATACTTAAAACATGAGTGACCATGAGGTCAAAGGGGAATGGCATTGTAGATAGAGGAAATTTTAGTGGGAATGGCAAGTGGTTTAGTGTAGAGAGGAGACTGAGTGAGATGTGGGAAGTGGCAGGAGTTAACAGTAGTCCAGGGTATCTCAAATTTGGCACTATTGACATGCAGGACCTGATAATTCTTTGTTGTTGGGGCTGTCCTGTGCATTGTGGAATGTTTAGCAGCACACTCAGTGTCCAGCCACTAGATATCAGTAGCACACACTCCTCACCACCCACCAACATAGTTGTGACAACAAAAATGTCTTCCCATGGGCAGAATCCCTCCTTGTTGAAAAACTACTGGACAATTGGTAGAAGTTAGATCACCAAGTGTCGGGCCTTAAAAACTAATGCCACCATAAGTGACATTATAAGTGGCGCCATTATGGGCCCACAAGAGCGTATTAATGTGGCAGCCTAAGACGGTGCCGGGAGGAAGTAGGGTGGGGGTGTCTGCGGGAACCTTGCCTTAGCCCTTATTGGCCAAATACGCGCTTTCGTGCTCGAGGTTGCAATAGCTAGGCATTGAGACAGGATGCATGCTCTTTTGACCTTTAAGCTGATAAGATTATGTAAAAAAACCTCCCCTACCTATCTGCCTATAAAAGCAAGTGCTTGTGTGATAATAAATGGAACTGCTCGACAGAACCCCCTGCCGCGTCTGAGTGTCCTTTAACTGGGCTGTTTTTGGGGGGCCGGCGGGTGTGCTCACCTCTCTTCACGGCTCTCTTCCCCCGTCTCTTTCCAAAGGGGACAGGAGGGAAAGAGTAATCCGGGCCGTTCGCTCGCTCGCCAGAAGGATTGAGGCTAGGGCTGTACGGGTCGGCTGCCGGTGGCGGGCCCGATAGAGTAGTGCCCCGTGTGAGGCGTTTTTAAAACTCGTGGGTGAAAGGCGAGCAAGTGAGGCCCCCGGCTGCTCAGTCCTGAAAGAAGGTCGACGAACGGTGATCAACCAGCGGAGTGGCCCCCACAACCACGGTAGTCGCCGGGAAGTAATCCGCCTGCGTGTCAGGGTGAGTACCATAACAGGGGGAAGTCCCTGCACTTCTGTGCCCTGTGCTCCCTTTGTCCCTTCCTCACGGGGCAACATGGGAGGTGTGTGTGTGTGGAAAGAGTGATGAGACAGCCTGCAAAGCTCTAAAGTACATGTTAAAAAGCAGAGGCCTAGAAATATCTGACTCCATGGACACCAATGCCTGGTGTCATGTGGTGCAGGTAGCACCTTGGGCACCTTCATCCAACTTGTTCTCATATGAGACTTGGGACCGGGTTCAGACCCTGGTCAGAAAGAACGAGATTAGTCACAGGCTAGACCCCCCCTTAGGGTTCTACCCAACCATCTCTGCCCTAAAGCTTTGCTTCCATCCTGAGCATCAGGAAGGGGCAGAAAGGGATTGGGCGCAGTTCGATGAGGAGAGAAAAAGGGAAACAAAGCTGCCAATGCAAGGCCCTGAGC
>NW_007726158.1:96372-273217 GCF_000696425.1 Galeopterus variegatus | reverse complement strand
GAGGAGTTTATTGTTTGTATGTTTCAGACTGCATTATGAACCCTTTGTGGATGCTCCAAGTGGCTGCCCTCCTAGGGTCAACAAGGACAAGGGTCTCCGCCACCGGCGAAGGGCCCCAGGAGCCAGCCAACCAAACCTGGGAGGTCATACAAGCCGCTTGGAGGTGTCTGTATCACATTTAAAAATTGCTAACATCACTTTTTGAAGTTGCTTTAAAGAATTGACGTGGACTAGACATGTTGTTCTTACAGCAAGGAGGATTATGCACTGCCCTCAAAGAAAAGTGCTGCTTCTACACCGACCACTCTGGAGTGGTCAAGGATTCCCTAGCTAAGCTTAGAGAAGGGCTAGAAAAGTGCAAAAAAGAGTGAGAAGCCAATAGTAATTGGTTCCAAAGCTGGCTGTCAAGTTCTCCATGGCTCACCACCCTGCTGTCCTCCCTGGCGGGCCCCCCTGCTCTTGGGGCCTTATGCCATTTGCCAGATTGTGTCCCTTATAAGGCGCAACACCACTTCTCTCGTAATGCTCACCCAGGTGGTAGAGGAGGTGGCCCATAATGAAAGCCCTGACAGCCCTTGGGTCAATATGGCCCTTCAAGAAATCAACGCCAATCTCTAAGGCTCCGCCCACCCCCGCTTGGCTGGATAGTCAATGACAGGTAAGATTTCCAGAGGGAAACAACCTAAGACAGGCACAGCCACCAGAGGGAATGGAGGCGAGGCTGGGAAGGTTAGCCACCTCCAGCTGCCTTATTAAAACAAAAAGGGGCAGATGTCGGGCCTTAAAAACTAACGCCACCATAAGTGACATTACAAGCAGCGCCATTATGGGCCCACAAGGGCGTATTAATGTGGCAGCCTAAGACGGTGCCGGGAGGAAGTAGGGTGGGGGTGTCTGCGGGAACCTTGCCTTAGCCCTTATTGGCCAAATACGCGCTTCCGCACTTGAGGTTGCAATAGCTAAGCATTGAGACAGAATGCATGTTCTCTTGACCTTTAAGCTGATAAGATTATGAAAAAAACCTCCCCTCCCTATCTGCCTATAAAAGCAAGTGCTTGTGTGATAATAAATGGAACTGCTCGACAGAACCCCCCGCCGCGTCTGAGTGTCCTTTAACTGGGCTGTTTTTGGGGGGCCGGCAGGTGTGCTCACCTCTCTTCACGGCTCTCTTCCCCCGTCTACTTCCAAAGGGGACAGGAGGGAAAGAGTAATCCAGGCCATTTGCTCACTCGCCAGAAGGAACGAGGCTAGGGCTGTACGGGTCAGCTGCCGGCGGCGGACCCGACAACCAAGGTGTGCATATGCTACACAAAGTGATGAGATGCCAAAGAGATCCCATTGCCTATGGAGTACAAGTGTACATATATCACCTGAAAATTTATAAAAGTTTATAAAACATATGTTTTGCAATTATGAAGTTTTGCAGAGGGAGGCTTAAGCTTTGCCCACTTCGAAGGAATTCCTAAACTAGCATGAACCACTAGAAATAGTTCTAGTTGTTGAATGTTCCTCATATATATACAGCACTCTTATAGAAGCAACATGAAGAAACGAAGAAATAACATAGTGTTTGCTTTCAAGATAATGGGAGTAAACTAATACAGAAGATGTGGGTCTTGCCCAGCATTCCTGGGAGAGCAGGATACCCAGCAAAACCAATGCTGTGCAGTTATTTTGCTATTACTTAAGCAATTACATTGTGCAAGGGGGTTGTCTCCCTCATTTTCAATGCACATAAAAGAGAATGAAAATGATACTTTGTTTTGATTTTGATAGATTTTTACAAAGCAAAAAATGTACTAATACAGACAGCAAGAATTAGCAACATGAATGACCCACTGTCAATCTTATATATGTTTTTTAAAAAGGCAGTGAAGGGGTGACGTAGTGGCCTTTGATGGCATGCCAAGTCTGGGCAGCAGTTCTTTGGGATTTTTTTCTTTTTTCTTTTTCTTAAGTTCCCCAACACTTGGCAGTAATATTTAATTTTCAGTCAATGTTTCCCTCAGCATTTACTATTTCATTGTTGCTACGGCAAAAGATTGTCAGTGTTAATCACAAACAGTGTTGTTGCATGAGATTCTGAAACCTGATCCAACAGTGGTAAGGTAATTGTGAGAAAAAATTGGGTTGCTTTTTCAATATTGAAACAATGGTGGAGTCTTATTAAATCTTTTGAAAACTTTTTCTTTCAGAGACCAAATATTGAATGACCTGACAAATAAAATAGAAAATAAAAAGCATTTTTATATAACACTCTAGAAACTCATCCCTTATCAATTATAGGAATATTTAAAGTTTTTATTTCCTGAAGTAAATATCAATTTTTGAAAAAAATTTTAAAATTTCAGTTAGTTTTTATAATAAAAGTAATACATGTACAAGATCAAAGTTCAGATAGCAAAAGAGGGCCAAAAGCAGATGGTGAATGGTATCCTTTTACTCCGGGTCCTAATTTCTTTCCCCAGGAAGTATTAATAATATTTTGTATATCCTCCCAGAAGGCTTCATGTACATAGAAGGGACCGTTCTAGTTAGGGTAGCTCTACATATTGCTTTTTTACTTATAGACATATATTGCACAGTTTTCAATATTGGAACTCACAAATCTACTATATTCTTTCTAAAGACCTCATAGTCTGCATTTTGTTGTATGTATTCTATTGTATGCATGTACTAACTCTTTTTAATGAACTATTTTGATAGAGAGTTACAGATTTTCAGTTGCTATGTTTACACATAATTCTACACTCTAAATTTTGTGCATGCATTCTTAAGGATTTATATAAAAATATTTATAGAATTCATTCCTAATCAAAATTTTCTTAAAATTCAATTTCTTCTATTTCAAAAAAAGCTTTTTGAATCAGACATTTTACTCAATGGGAAATTATTCCTTTTCATCTAATTTTGAGTTTAGAATTCTATCAGGATGCAAAAATGATAAGATAGAAATTCATGTCCTTACATTCAATATACTCTAACATGTTACATAACATAAATATGCCACATATAGAATAAAAGCTTAATTCAAGAGTATAATATTTAATATGAGAGAAGTTTTGCAGTTTAGATTACAATAAGTAAATCTGAACAAAAGTAAATACATGGACCTAATGAATGATTTAATAGTGTGTATAACATGATTGCTCATATTTTTCTAAAATGTTCTTATATGTGTAACTTAGGGTTAAAGATAGCTTGAAAGCATCCATCATTATAGTACAATCAATCCGGTTAGGCATTGCAAGTGGCTTTATAACTCAAGCTAGCTATACATGAGTCTAGCAAAAACATGTAGAATATTTCAAATCTGTATACCATTTATTCATTCAATGAAAAGTATTTACACAGTTCATACCATGTGCCAGATACTAATTAACTCTTTTTTTAAAAAAAGTCTTAAAAGACTATTTTTGTAAGATAGAATTTGAGGTTTCCTATAAATTTTCTAATAGAAATTCTAGTATATCCCACAATTTATTAATGCATTCATGTATTCCTATATAAACTAACTATATAAAAGTTATTAGTATGTTTTAAATACCTACTGCATGCCACGTACAGGTAGATGCTGTAAATACAAATATCCTTCCTGCATTTCATGGAATTTACAGCTTAGAAAAATAAATATTACTTAAATAATCATGCAAATGATTATAAAACTGAAACTCTCCTGTATACTGAAAAAGGAGAGTTACAGGTTATGCAAGAGCTTATCATTTGAGAATTTACCTAGTCAGTAATGTTTGATTTAAAGGATAGATAAGAGTTAAGAAAGCAAAGAGGAAAATGAACAGCATTTTTGAGAAAAAACAGTATCTGAAACAACCTTGTGAAGGGAGGTCTCACAGCTATAATCATTTACCTGGTCCCTGAATATATAATTGGGATGGACATACTTTATATTTGGCAAATTCCTTGTGTAGGTGAAAAACTACTGTAGTGAGACAGCCCAAATGGAAGCTTCTGTCAAGAGAGTAAAAACAGTATTGCACCATGTAGGGAACAGCAGAGATTAGAGTGACCCTTATGATGGACCTATCCTACTGTCATATGATTCACGAGTTTGGACCCTACCAAAGCCAGGTGAATGTTGAAGAATGAAGGTAGACTACTAAAAACTCAAACAAGTGGTAGCCCCAGCTTCAGCCATCCTACCAGACACAATGTCTTTGCTAGAGCAGATTAGCATTCCCTCTGGAATGTTGCATGCATTCTTTTCTATCCCAGTTGGAAATGAGTCAGAATAGTATACATGAGGGTACTTCAAAAAGTTCATAAAAAAATAGAATTAAAAGATAATATGAATCATTTCATGAACTTTTTGAAGTATCCTTATATTTATGTCCTCGTTTCAGCACTATGAGGATTCCTTTTCCTTCTGTCAAAATATTGCCTTAAAGGATTTGGATTTCCTAGATATCCCATGGAATATCATATTGGTTCACTATATTGATGGAACCATATCAATAACATCATGCTAATTGAAATACATGAGCAAAAGTAGCAAACTTACTGGAGGCTTGAAAAGACACATATGGATGGATAGGAGAGAAACTTGATAAAGACTGAAGAGCCCAACACATGAGTGAAGTTTGTAGGGGTCTAATGGTCTCTGGCATAAGGGTCCATTCCCTTAAAGTAAAGGGCAAATTTTTGCAACTTGTAGATGTGACTACCAAGAAAGGAGAACAATACCTTATAGGCCTCATCATCTACTGAAGGCAGCATGTTCCATACTTGGGAATACTACTCAAACCTATTTGCCACATGACATGAAGTGCTGCCAGCTTCTAGTGGGGCCTAGGGCAGATCTAGGCAGCAGAGTAAGTGGCCCTGCTCCTTGGGTCATAGAACACAGAAAATCTTATGATATTAGAAATATCTGTGGTGAGCAAGCCCAGTTGTAATTTATAGAAAATTCCAAAAGAAAAATCATAACATAGACCCTTTGGATCCTGGAGCAAGGCCACACTATCTACAAGACCATGCCAAAACAGAGCTTCTGGCATGCTATGGAGACCAGGTAGAGATGGAGTGCCTGAACATAGGACATAAACTGACTATGCTGTCAGAACTACCCATCACGATCTGAGGTTTATCAGAACTACTAAGTCATAAGTTCAGGTGTAACTAGCAATCTAGTGTAATATGGAAATGGTATTTTCTGGGTTGGGCATGAGCTAGAGCAGAGGTTACAAGTAAGATATAGGAACAAGTGTCATAGACCACACACCATCTACTATTCTTGCGCCAGTGCCTCTCAGTTTACAAGGCTGGAGGAAACGGAGATCCCTTATGACCAGCTGACTGAAAAAAAGAAAGGCCAACCTTGGATCATGAATCAATCAGCTTAGCATATGGGTGCAAGACAAAAATGGGCTTTGACTACATTAGAACCCCACTCAGGGGTGACTGGAAAAGACAGTGGGGAGGGGAAATTCTCCAATGGTTAAAGTTTCTGCAAGGCAGCTGGTTATCTACTTTGTTTGAAAATAAAACTGGCCTGAAGTGAGAACATAAACTGACTCACAGGCAGTGGGAAAATGCTGGGCTAGTTAATTAACGGTGTGGAAGGAGAAAGTTTGGATGATGAGGGATAAAGAGGTCTGGGATAGATATGGATGAATAAATGGGGATAGACATAATGTGCAAAGATCTTTGTACTGATAATAACACTCAGCAAAGAGCAACTGCCAAGCAGACAATGACTCAAAATCAGTGCAAGTGCTAGCCTAATGTGTGCATAAATAGAGTGGCCATGGTGACAAAGGTAGGGGCACCATATGAGCCCATTCTTGAGAAGTTATGTAGCTACTGCCACCATCAACTATTCAACCTGCTAGAAATAGAAAATACTTAGCCCCCAATATAGCACTATCTTTTGAAGAGACATATCAAGAATATGGCGGAAAGTTAACTACATTGTACCCTTTCCGTCTAGAAGGGACATTAACTCAATGTTTTAGTTATGTTTTCCTACACAGAAAACCATCCCTAGTATATCTTCCTTTGGGATTCCCAGAGGAATGGAAATCTTCATGCTGAAGGTATACCTGTTCCCCAATGTTCATTGCAGCACTACTTACAATAGCCAAGAGTTGGAACCAGCCCAAATGTCCATCATCAGATGAATGGATACGGAAAATGTGGTATATCTACATAATGGAATTCTACTCTGCTATAAAAAGTAATGAAATACTGCCATTTGCAACAACATGGATGGACCTAGAGAAAATTATATTAATGAGTCAGGCACAGAAAGAGAAATACCATGTTCTCACTTATTTGTGGGAGCTAAAAATAAATAAATAAATAAACAGACAAACAAATAAAGAGGGAAAAGAAGACACAACAGTCACAACAATTCCTTGAACTTACTGACAAGTGAACAGATTTGATGAAGGTGGGGGAGGGGAGAGAGGGTGGGGAGAGAGGGAGGGGCAAAGAGGAATGGGTAAAGAGCCACGAAAATCAACTACAATGTATATTAGAAAGTTAATATAAAACAAAGGAAAACCATCCCAAGTGACTTAAAACGATGATGACATTTATTTTGCTCATAAATCATCAGAAGTTCTCTCTGCTCCTCTGCTCATAAGCTAGAGCAACTCAAAGGCTGGGGTTGAAGTCACCAAAAGCACACTCACTCACTCACTCTCACTGATTCAATTGTCTGGTGGTGGAGGCTGGCTCTTAACTGGGATATCATCTGAGTCTGTGGCCAAAGTCCTTCATATGCTCTTTTCATGCTTGACCTCCTCAGAACATGGTGGTGGGTTCCAAAGATAAATGTCCAAAAATCAAGGGAGCCAAGAAGGAAGTGAGTCATTATTTTCCAACCTAGCTTTGTAAGTCACATAACTTCACTCCTGCCACATTGTATCCATTAAAAGCAAGTGGAAAAAGCTATACTGTATTCAAAAATATATGATTCCACTTTTTGATGGAGGGGTGTTAGAGGGGTGCAACATTGACCTTGATTGGAACTAACACATATATTCTGTCATGTGTTATTCCTTTCTGCCTACAAGAACTCAGCAGCACCACAGTCTGAGGACTTACAGTGTTCGATCCATTGGCATATGATCTACATAAAGTCATATTGAACAGATGGACCCACTTTAGTAAAAAGGAGGGGTGAGGGCCGGCCCGGTGGCGCACTGCTACAGTGCGCCGCTTGGGAGCGCGGTGGCGCTCCCGCCGAGGGTTTGGATCCCACATACAGACCAGTTCCCGCTCACTGGCTGAGTGAGGTGCGGGCGCAACACCGAGGGTTGCGATCCCGTTGCCAGTCCCGGTCCGGTACGGGCGCAACACTGAGGGTTGCGGTCCATTGCCGGACACGAAAAAAGACAAAAAAAAAAAAAAAGAAAAGAAAAAAGGAGGGGTGGTAATGGGTATGGCCCATGACATCACTGGCTCTATCATGTTCTAACCATCCTGAAGCTTCCAGATTTACAGAGTGAAGCAATGGCCCATTAAAGTCACAATTTTCTAAGTGTGATCTTGGAGATGATACTCTAAAAGGATAATAATGCATACATTAAATCCATTACTAGTATATGGCACTGTGTGTCCTCATGAGGTAAGACTATGTGTCTAAAAACTAAGATGTTGAGGTAGTAATGGATCTACCTACCAGCATTCCCAGTGAACTATTCAGGGGAATTTGTGCTTCCCATCTCCATAATTATAAACTTTATGGATTTCCAGGTATTAATTTTCAAAAGTGTATACTTCTACCAAGGTAAAAATAAAAGTCTCATTAAAACTCAAAATTTAAGTATTGCTCAGTTAGTTAGAGATTCATCTTCTAAGAGATTAGGGAGCAAAGAGGGAAGTCTGCATCCTGGAAGGGCTAAATGACACTGATCATTAAGAGAAGGTCAGACTGGTGCTATGCAATGGATTCAAGAATAATATATTTGGAAACCAGGTGATTCACTTGAACATTTTATGGTATTCACTTGCCCAGTTTTGATGGTAAATGGAAAAGTGCAGCAGGCACAGCCCTAGAAAGCAATGGTAACCAGAGTTTCAGACTCCTCAGTTATGAAGATCTGAGCCACTTCATCTGGCAAGCATCCTAGGCTTTCAGAAGTACTAGTTGAGGGAGAAGGGAATACAGGACTAGTGGTGAAAGTATCAGTTATGGCCTTGAGACCAGCTGCAGCAAAAGGGGCTTAAGCCCATCTCATTAACCTTCCTCTTGGAGGTTTTGCTCAGGAAAAAGAGGACCAATGGAATCCCAGAGAAGCTCTTTCTATAACTTATTATATAAAGCAGAAGGGAACTGTATTGGATGCTGTGGTGTGTCACCCAGAGTCACCAACGCCACCCTAGGACAGAGCACTCATTCTCCAGCTGCTTAGTTTGCTGGTGGCTGACACAAGTCATGCCTGCTCTCCAGGGGCAGCTCTTATTTAATAACTGGCCAATGCAGAGAGATAAATGTCTAGGCTCCTTGTCCAATTAAGGATACCAATGAAAGGCCATCTCAGCCTGAGTTCTCTGTGGGATTATCTGAGATCTTGTTGTGACACAGTTCAGTTTTATCCTCTACCCAAACTGCCTTTTCTGATCCCCTCCATGCACATCTTCAGAGCATGCACATTTCCTGGGGAACATCTTCAGAGCATGCTTCCTGGGGAACCCTACCCGAAATAAGTAGAGCACAAAGATAGAACCAGAGATGGAGCACAGAGGACCTACAGAAATACCATACCATTTCATAATTTGTAATGTGCACATTCACATTTTTATATCTCTGAAGTTGAAATGTAGTTTATAATTCATGCGATAAACAATGTGTTATAGTTTAATCGGTGATGGCTTTTTTTTTGTAGTGGTACATAAATTAATGATGTGTATTACATTCAAAGCACAGATTTGATTTAAAAACAAAAACAAAAGCTAAACAATTGGGGAGGGTTTAGAATTCAGATTTGCTGAACTTTGAAGGAATATTAAAGGACTTAGTATATACTGATCCCTAAGAGTATTGGAAGAGAAAAAGACTGATGCTATAAAATTTGCTTCTACCAAGACCATGGGTCTATTGTTTGAAGGGATAATAATTATAAGGGTATAAGCTCATGAGCAGGTCTTGCACAGTAGTTCATGCCAAAAACAGGTGGGGTGGTTATTGGAGACAGACAAGTGGATATGCTGAGAGATACTAAGCAGGTGAAATCTGTAATACTTAGGTTTAATATGAACATAAGGAGTAAGCAGTGACTGGTTCTAGGATCAGCAACCAAGCGATTGGTGGTATTGTTCATGAACTAGGGAACGCAGGTGAAAATCATGTTAGGTTTCTTTAGAGGGGAAGTATGTACATATGCGAAAATTAGAAGCTGTTAAACTTTGGAGATGTCATTAGCAATATGAGCAGAGATGTCAAGTAAAGTATTATATATGTAATTCTAGGGTTCTGAGAAAAAAATGTGTACCTGCGATACAGTTGTTGGAATCCTCTGAGTAGATTGATAAGTGAATTGAAGCTCCACATATGGATAAGATCACATAGGATAGTGTGAAAAAAGGAAGGCCCAGGAGCAAGCCTTTGCTAACTGCAGGATTTAGCAGCTGGGTAATAAAAGTGCATTTATAGAAGGAGACATTGTAGAAGCACTCACAGAGGAAAAACAGATGGCTGTTGTGTCCCAGAAGATAAGGAAAGAAAATGTTTCAAGAAGGAGGGTGTGGGGGTTGGTGTTGAGTGGTACTGATACAGCAAGTAAGATAGGACTGAAAAATTGTTATTTAGCTAGTGACAAGGGCGCCACTGGTGATATCATCAAGAGCTGTTTGGTGGAGTGGAAAGGCTAGATGCTGTATGAGAGCAGGCAAAGGAGTGAGAAAATGGGAGCAGATGGCCGCAAGTGCAGCTGTGAAAGGCAGGACGGAGGGGACGCTGAGTGAAAGGTAGTGAGCTTCGAGGTTCTGTTTTCTTTGTCATGATTTCTTTTCTTTTTTCTTTTTCTCTCTGTCTCTTTCTCTCCATCTGTCTCTTTCGAGAGAATCAATCACAGTTAAGTGTCAATAGGGAGACGAATTCAGAGCTAGCAGTTGAATAAACAAAACAGAAAAAGAATAATTGACAATATAAGGGTTTTGAATTATCTGGAGTGACTTTTATCTTCCACATGGTAGAGAATAGCAGTGGTACGAATTGTTCTTTCTTTTCTACAACTGAGTGGGTGTAGTGCTTATAAGGTGAAGTATTTGGGGGAAAAAAACCATAGAAGCTGAAAGAAATTAAACATTAAATTCTAGAGATTTTCAAACCATCATTGCAGTTTAGTGTTGATTATCAAACTCAGTTTTGGTTTTCTTGCTCTCTAAGATTTCAAATTGTATGAAATTTTACAATCGTGACGGAAACATGTCAAGTTGTATGCACAGAAAGCTATTCCTGTAAAAACTTTCACTCACTGGATAATCGTATCTGAAGCACAGGCCTAAATGCACTCATTAAGTATGACGCCAACGGGCCTTCTTGCCACATCCACATGCACCTGCATTAATAGATCTGAGGAGCTGCCAGTTAAAATTATCTAAATGATCACTACTAAGAACCAGAAATACTTTTCATTGGACCGTAAGTTATGGTTAGGAAAAAACCCCTATAGATCAGCAAGTATTCCCTATAATTCAACCTCCATATCCCATCCATCGGGGAAATTCTTACTCATTCTCCAAAATCCATCTCAAGCCTCATCATGCTAGAACACTCCCCTAACCTTGTCCCCGACTCTGGGCACAAAGCACACACCTCTTCCATAGCCCTTAGCCCAAGGGACAGCAAATTTCTGTTTCACATTCCTAGAATGACAGCGTGAGCTCCATGAGGAAGAACAGCTTCTGATACACCTTTGCACATTCACAGCATTAACTCTGGCTGCGTATTATTGAATGAGACGGGGAAAAGGAAGGAGAAAAAAGAAAGAGGAGCAGGAGAGGAAGGAAGGGAGGAAGGGAGGAAGGAAGAAAATGAGGAAGAAAGGAAGGAAGGAACGGAGGGAGGGAGGGAGGGAAGGGGAAAAGAACAAAAGAAAGAATAAAATGAGAGCAACAAAGTAGCCTCACAGAACAAAATGGTCTGTGATCAAAGAAGTGGCAAAAATAAAACCTGTAATCATATACCTGATAAAATTGACAAATATTCTAAAATAAAAAGCAAAAATTAGTTCATTCAGAAATACTCACTGAGCACCTATTCTGTACCAGTCATGGGACCACTAGAGGATATATTATAAACAGAGGAAAAAAAATCCCTAACATTTTGGATTTCACAGTCCACGGTAAGTTAACTAAATACATGTTATACAGCTTGATATAAGGTGTTAAAAGTACTATGGGAAAAAAAGGAGCAGAGATTGATTTAGGGTCAGGTGCATGTCCTAGAGGAAAGGCATTCCAAGAAGAGGGAACTGCAGTGGAGAAGCCCTGAGACAGTGTGTGCCTGAAGGGGTGGAGGCCAGTGGGGCTAAAAGTGGAGTGTGACCGGGTGAGAAAGTGGTGGAGAGATGAAGCAGCTCGTGGACAGCCTTATAGTTGTGACTTTGACTGGTGGGAGAGAGTGTTTAGCAGACAAATGATATGATCTGCTTTACACTTTAAAAGGATCGCTCTGGCTGCTGCATTGAGAATAGAAGCTAGTGACCAGTGAGAGGCCAGGCAGGAGATAATGGTGGGCTGGATCAGGGTGGTAGCAGTGGAGGTGAGAGAAGTTGAGGGATTCTGGAATATGCCCCGAGGATAGAAGCCAGGAGAATTGTTTTAGGATTGCAGTGGGCTATAAGACAGAGGGGACAGAGAAATCTCATTGCCACTGAATTCCAATTCTGGGGAGGAAAGTTTTATTCAGATTTGTTTCTATGTCCTCAAAGCATTCATATGTTTATACAAATAGACACAAACTTAAAGTCCTTTTAATTTCACCTGTTGATTATATCAGTTCTGAGTTTCACGAATTAAAAATATTCAGTGTTTAATAATTGAATAATAGAAAAATAAGCATTTATGAATTTGAAAGCCTGCTGTAATTGGAAAAGTCCTCAGTTCTGGTTTTTCTTACTTGAGATTTAGTGGAAGGGGCTGAGAAAGGCATCTGAATTAATTTTACGAGAAGAAATGATGCTATAGAAGATCTTTTTTTTTTTTTGGCTGGTATTAATGAATAAAATTTTGTCATCAAATCAAAGTATATGGGCTACAAATCCGTACAATACACAGCATACCATTTTCCATCAATGTACCAAATGGAAACACTTAAGCCAGAAAATTTTTCAATTGATAAAGCAGAAAGACAAAACTACATGAATTAAAAATAAAAATCTGCCAGTTTAGTGCTTATCATTTAAGATTTGATATTGCAGTTAGTTTAACTTTAAAAACTGATAAAATCGAGTGTTTCTTCCACAGAGCATTTTACATTGGGGTTTTTGAACTGAAAAATTATGAAGAAACTACTTATATTGAATCTAGTATTTTTAATTTAGAATTTGCATTTCTGAAGAACAGATTTCTAAGAACCTAATAATACTGGGTCTCTCTGGACTAAAGAACGTTAGGCTTTGAGACTTTTTAATATAAAAGATTAGTTAAGCCTATGATAGAAGCAATTGAGAAAAATGTAACATTTTGTTACTATTTGATCTTAGTGGCAAAAATTTTACACTCACAAGAAGTTCACAGAAAACATCTGGGAAACACTTCCTCTAAGTCTCTGTTTGCTCTGCGACAAATCTTCTAACGTGGATATGGGCTCTGGAACCGAACCACGTGGCTTCAAATGCTGGCTCAGCCACTTACCAGCAGGGAGATTGTGGGAAGCCCATTTAAACTCTGTGATAGTTTCCTTGTGTACAGTAAAGGGGTTAATAAAAATACAATGCCATAGGATTGTTGTAAGGATTAAAAGATTTAATACACATCAAGCACTTAGAACCATGTTTGACACATAATAAACACCCATTTAATATTAGCTCTGGTAGTTGTTGAGAATATTCATCAACAGTGCATTGCCTTTCCTTCTCAATAGAAACTTTTTAAGTGTAGCTGACTTCCTGGGGCCAGAGAGAGAACTTTCAGAGCTTCTTCTCTAGCCAGCTTAATGATTTACCTAGACCTCCATGGTGAGGCCTCTGGTTTTCTTTTAATTTCTCAAACACACTAATTGGTTCCCATCTTCAGGCTATTGCACTAGCTATTTCCTCCTCTGGGAACGCTCCTCCTCAAGAGATTTGGGTGCCTAATTCCTTTTGGTCATTCACATTTCAGTTTAAAAGCCATTGCCTCAGAGAACCATCCTTGACTCCCAAACTAAAACCAGTAATCAGTCATTCTCTTTTACCTCATTCTGGTTAGTTCTTTAAAAATATTTGTGACTTTCTGAAACTCTTCCTGATAATTTATTTTTATTTCTATCTCTCCTGATTAACTTGCAAGTAACTCTATTCAGAGTAGCAAGAACGGTGCCTGTATACAATATTTCCTGCTTAAATATTTGCTGAATAAACAAGGTAAAACAAAATTTGTATTGCCTTAGCTTCAAATTCTCTGCTCACACTCTGCATACTTTGCTCTACGAGCCATTTCACAGACTCATAACACTGACCCATGTGAGGCCATGGTTCAGGCAGCCTCAAACCCTCACTGCTAATAGATGAAAGAGCTCAGAAGGACTGGTGGTCAGCAATCTGCATCATATTCATATACAAGGAACACGTTTTTGCTTAATGTTTCACTTGACTAAATGTTCAGACAATTTCTTAAGAGAAGTTAAAGTTTCATGATTCAGTGAAGCAATCTGCCTATGTAGTGCCAGTAGAAAGGCACACAAAATATCCAGCAGCTCAAAATATCCTTATTATATGTCTCAAATTCCCCAGATGTTCACAAAACACCTATTACTATCTTTTGAAACTAGTGTATCAAAGATTATAATGTAGGAAATGATGAAGTAGATACAGTGTACAAAACAGATAGTAAAGTTTTCACTAGATATTTTGGAAATGTGTTTCCCTAGCTCCAAAGAGCAAATGTTAAACGTGCTTTCGCTTAAAAGTAAACTATGCTATCTACTCTAAATGAATCATTGTGTCATATATGCAAATATGGAAACAACACACTGTACCTTGCATATATGTACAAGTAAATGTTAAAATAAGAAAAAATAACCCAACCAATATAAAATGTACTCAGGTGTGCCCCTCCAAAGCCACCTTCCCACTGAAAATAAATGTCTCAGGAAAACAGGCATATGATATTTTAGAATTTACAAAGTAATGTTTTTCTACCTCAAAGAAAATCAGTAAGAACTATTTTTTTGCCATAATTTGAGTCCATCCCCACATCTCCACCTTTTGTTTTCCCAGACAACACAGCAAATGCCATAGATCAATGGCTGTTTTCTCTGAGCATATAGGAGGCTGGAAGGCTATACACTCACTGCCACTGTGTCAGATGGATAATGACAGATGTAATATATATAGCATCTCAGTAGAGAAGGGATTTTTTGCCTCATCCTATGAGGATGGAAGACAATGAATTAGTGTATGCATGCCCAGACTGCCAAGAGGAACACACCACCAGATGGAACAGCAAAAGCAAACAATCCCAAATGCCTTTGTGGTTTACAAGTGGTCATTTTTCAAAGAGATGCACGTGGATTGAGTGGAGAGGCTCCAGCAAATGGAAGAAAAGTAATGCTGTGTTTCACGAGCATTTCTGGGAAGACATTTCCATCAAATATTCATGGTAACCTCTTGTCTATATGAGCCTGGCTGATAGAATAATAGTGCCAATTCACCTGATACCAAATCTCAGCCCCCTTCCCATTCCCCAGCTAGTAAATCTTGGCTGTCAGTGATGGGAGCTGATGGGAAATGATAGCCTTATTGAGCTGCCTCATGAACTGTAACTCATTTGTTCTCGAGACCCAGACTGACAGCCCTTGCATTTCTCCCTTCCAGCAAAATTGAGCATAAATCACTTTATCATTTTTCCACATGACAGCTTATCAGAATTCTGGAATTCTATATGAAGTCATAGGGGCTAGTGTTAGAAAATGAGACAAGCTCTATCCTGTAGCTGAGGAGGACTGCCCCTCTAAAGGCATTAATGCCACCATAAAAATACTGTTGCAATTCAACTAAATACAAATTATCTCCCGTTTGAGAGACACCCCATCAGCTTTCTTTTCTCCAGAGTTTACTGTGTGAGGAAGAGGGGGAGAGAGAAGTTATGGAATATAATTATGCCTTTGCTATGCTAACATGCAAGGAAAAATGGTGCAGTCTAGTTTATGGCTTCTGCTGCCTTATTTCAGTGCTGGTGTCTTTGGAGTGAGAATGGTCAGAGTGTCAGGGGCTGATGTTGAGGCCACACCAAGTTTGTTACAAAGAAAAGTCTGCAGTTAAACTAATTTAGATTAACCTGCCAACTTGCCTTTTCTTCTTCCGAAGTATTTTACAAGTGCATATGCTCTGTTTCCAATGAAGGTGAGATGCCCTGACCGTTTAGAGGCTCATGTCTTCACAAATGTGTGGGGGGAGCCAGGAAAGCAAAACTACAAGGAGAATGGTTTCTATACTAGCTGCATGCACAGAGCACACTGGCACCTTTGAGATGCAGAGGAGGAAGTGGTAACTTTTTGGGGCAAGGGAGGAAGTTGTCTGGAAAGACCTCTCAGAGGGATGACTGGGACATCAAGTCTGGGAAGATGATTCAGTGTGTCCATAGAAGCTGAAAGTCTAGTTTATTTCACCTTCATTTTAATCTAAACATAAGACTTTCTCTACTCAGTGGTTCAGTCAAACTTTATGATTTTTAAATAAAGCTGTCTAAAAATACCTAGCAGCACCTGAGAATTAACATGCATATATTTATATACCCAGGATCGATACTATCACACATCGAAATGCCCTAGTTATGGAACAGATAACACTGCACATACATGGTATAACAATCACAGGACAGCACCCAGGTACCTTACTTGAGAGGGAAAGCCTAGATTAAACTTCCCTTCATTGCTCATGACACAGTGATGGACTCTCTAACTTTGAAACTTTCTGATACTGTGGCTCCATGTGACTGTAGCATGGTTGGTTCTGAAGCATGAGTAAATACATTGGTTTAATGTATAAGACATGAACAAAGTTGTGATACCTAGTAGACTGTCTTTGAAATTTACTCTTTTCAAAGATCACCATTGAGATAAAGAAGGGAGTTTAATGAAGTTTGTGTATTTTATCACACAAACAATAGCTTTTTATTTCTCTTATTTCTCCTTTTTTTTTTTTTTTGTCTTTTTTCGTGACTGGCAATGGATCACAACCCTCAGTGTCGCGCCCGTACCAGACCGGGACCGGCTATGGGATTGCAACCCTCGGTGTTGCTCCCGCACCTCACTCAGCCAGTGAGCGGCCGGTCTGTATGTGGGATCCGAACCCTCGGCAGGAGCGCTGCTGCGCTTCCCAAGCGGCGCACTGTAGCAGTGTGCCACCGGGCCGGCCCTATTTCCCTTATTTCTCAAAGTCCTCTTTCTGAACATTGATTCTGGCCTTCATTGATATATTTCAGTGTTTGCTTTCTGGGAAATGACCATTTATTCCTCTTGTTTTCTTTGATTAGGAACACTTCTTTATATACGTGCTACATAAGCATTTATGGAGACTCCTAGGTGTTAAGTACAGGTGTTTAGATATATAAAATGGTTATGTAGATGTGTTACAAACAAATACTCTGAAAATGCCAAAATTTAAATATTCATGTTTCAGATGACAGTGGAATCTTGATTCATTGCTTTAATTAATTAAATCATTGGGTTAGATATATACCTACAGGGCATGCATTTTCAACAGAGATGGTATCACTCCCAAGAGGGGAAAATTGGTTCTTGAGGGGGTGAAAACTTTTTTTCTTTTTATGTGTTAAGCACAGATATACATACGAGGGTACTTCAAAAAGTTCATAGTATCTCTAAAGATGTATAGTATCTCTAAATTCTATCTTTCCACAAACTTTTTGAAGTACTCTCGTACAGTATATAAACAGATGCATAGTTTACCTGTGGTATTAAACTTTCATAATGGCAGAATTTTTAGGGGACCAATAATGGAAAGAAAATGTTGAGAGCACTGGCACAGGGCATCTGTAGAGGAATCAATGAATAGTAGCACTTTTTAAAAATTAAATAAAGTAATACTGTGACTCCTTAGGCTTTCACAGTTTTATTTTGATTTGTAGTGGAGTGATAGTAGCTTCAGTCATTTTTCTGAAGAGTGTGGAAAATAAGGCATAAATAGAAAGTCTACTTGTGGGAATCTGGCCAGAGATATTGCAACGTGTAAATAGAGAACAGGAACCAGAAAAAATCAGTTATCCCATCAAACAAGCCCCTGGATGCAAAACAGTTGGCAGTTTACGTTTCCCAAGCAACGTCTGCCTGTGATGGAGTGTCAGAACACGCATCTCAATCCCACTGCAATCATACGCACTTTATAAAATCTCTCTAGAAATTAGTCTCTCTAAAAATAGGCAGTGAAGAAGTTATTATCTCATTCTAATTTATTGCCATTTTCACTCGATAAAGTTCCATTTAAATGTCTGTTGAGGTCACACACATTAGCAAGGCATGAGCAGTTATAAGGTACATCTGAAACATACTGAAAACTCATGACACCCAGGTAATTGAAAGCTTGTAAGGAATTGGGTTAGTGTGTGTGTGATGTGCATATGTGTGTGCGTGTGTGTATGCATGTGTGCATGTGTGTGTATTTTCATCTGTACAGTTGGCCCTCCATATCCATGGACTCTATCTGGGGATTCAACAAGCCACGGATTGAAAATACCTGAAAAAAAATTGTGTCTTTAGTGAACATGTACAGATTCTTTTTTCACTGTCTTTATCCCCTAAACAATACGGTGTAACAACTATTTACACAGCATTTACTTTGTGCTAGGTATAAATAATCTAGAGATGAGTTAAAATATATGGGAGGGTGTATGTAGATTATATGTAAATACCACACCACTTCATGTCAGGGATTTGAGCCTCCGCAGATTTTGGCATCCATGAGAGGTGCCAGAACTAATCCCCCATGGATACTGATGAACGACTATACTCGAAAACGTGTACAGTGGTTTAAAAAGTCCACTCATCAAGAGGTGGAGTCTGTCTTACCTCCCCTTGAACCCAACAGAATCTTTGTGATTGTCACAATAAGCAGATGTGGTGGAAGTGACACAGATGGTTTCTGAAGCCGTAAAGGAAATAAGTTTCCACCTCTGTTGAGATACACGACTTTGGAGCTCTGAGCCACCATGTAAGAATACCACCTGAAGTCACCATGCTGGAGAAACCACATGGAGATAGTACAAAGGGATGGAAAGAGATACTCAGTTTGTTCCAGCCCCCAGCTGTTCATGTCTTATCTGCCCAGGTGCCAGACATAGGAACGGGTGTGCCTTAGAAAATTACAGGCCCAGCCACTCTCTGACTGCAACCACATGAAAGACCCATGTGAGAACTGCCTCGCTGAGCCCAGTCAACCTCCTTAAGAGATAATAGTGAAATTATTTCTATTATAAGTCACCAGATTTTGGAATTTGGGGATTGTTTTTTATACAGCCCCAGATTATGGGAACATGTGATCATATGTACCAAGTGAGAATGATTTCATGATAACCCGTATTTACAAAGAAATTTTATTTTCAAAATACCTTGGACTATTTTCTGGAATATCATTACATGACCAATTCTTTATATTGTAAGTTTCATCAGAGGATTATTCAAATAGTTCCTTTTCCTTAAAAATAATTGAACTTGGTAACTTACATTATATATTTCACCTCTTGAATTATACATAATTTTGAAATATTAATCTTTATTGCAGTCTTTTGCTTTGAAATCTTTTTAAAATTCTTGACTTGAATTTTGCATTGCCTCATTTCTTCTACCTGAATTTAACATCCCTTTGACCATCTTATTTTGATCATATTTTTTCAGCTCAGTCTCTGCTGCTGATTATTTCTAACATCATGCATATATATATTTTTTTTAGCACATTCAAATGATAACCTAGCCAGACTCCCCAACAATTCAGGATTGGTCCAGAGACATGAGGAAGGCTGGCAGCAAGGGCAGTACTAGCTGCCAGAGACCAGCACGGCAAACCAATGTCTGTATCACCAGTGCCAACACCAGCTCACATCAGTGCCAACACCCTGAAGTATTGCACTTATTTTCTGCCTCTTGAGGTCTCAGGTTGTTCATTTATTCATTTATTTATTCAGCCATTCATTCCACAAACCTATAAGGAAAACTACTACAACACCAAATACTGTCTTAACACCAATGTGACTCCCTCCTGTCTTTGAAAGCTTCTGTATGGAAATTTGATGATTTGATAAGTGTCTGGCCACAACAAAAGTATGCGTTAGGTGCTAAGAAAACACAGAGGAAGGAGTTCTCATGTCAGCTTAGGGAGATTAGAAAAGGCATCTTAGATAATGGAACATTGGAATTGATAATTAAGTAAAAAATGGAAATTCAAAAAGAAAGAATATGAGTTCACATGCATGAGAACAAGATGGATGTCAAGGTTCACCCTCAGGAAATAGAAAGTAGGTTAAACTTCAGGGCTTCTGAGAGGTACAGGATATGGGAAGATAAAATATGTCCTGTGAGAACAGGTGAGTAAGGGCTGGATCATAAAAGTCTTTCATGCTATGCATATTCTCCACTCCTCTTAAATAATACACACCTACACACCCCACATCAACACTTGGGGGCACACACACACACTCACAGATTCAAATACTGTCAGGCTTGAAGTGTCATTTAGTGTTCAAATAATTTGGTAATGCCAGATATTCATGTTATAAAATCTTGCATATAATTTTGGAAAGGATGTGTCTCCTTTCTATCTCTCCCAAAGAAAAGATATTATTCTTAGCCTTAAGTATTTCTGCAGGTTCCCTGAGAATATCTTCTGAATGATTAACTCACCCTATGCTTATGAAGGATTTCCTAATATTTTGCTTCCGTTTTTCCCTGCTGCAGCTTTTACTTAGGCTGCCCTCACTGACAAATGAGAATCATCAACTCCTAACTTATTTATAACATCCTTTTATATATTTGCAGGAGAGCTCAGGGAGCAATTCAAACAGAAATGCAGCTGCTTTCAGTTCAACTAAATAAAAAACCAAGCATACTTAGTTTGGTCTCTCAGATATGGCATCTCAGCTCAGTGATATTGTTAATAAAGAATTGTATATGGTATGAAAGAATCCAAGTTATTGCCAGCAATCTGGGGTTGGGGAAAACATGTCACCCGCTCTTTGATGGTATTTTCTGTTTTGTGAGATGTACTCGTTCCATGAAAATTTACGTTTACAAACTTAGTTTATGGTACTTAGGAGATGGTAGAAGTGGAAGAAATTCCAGAATGAAATATTCTCAAAAACAATAAAATTTCTGAGTAATAACTAGCAATTGAAAAACTGTTGGATTCATTATTTGTAGGGATGGAGAGGAGGGATTCTGTCACCCTAAACAGCACTATAGTGGCATAGAAACTATAAAGAAAGTAAATGAGAAAACATAAAAAATGTCTTTAGAAGTGTTAGAAAAGTCTGTCTTTGGCATTCTATTCTCTTGAGGAAAAACCTAAATAATATGTAATTCTAAATAAATTCTTAAATTGTAATCATAGTAACTATGCTAAATACAAATTTTGTTGCCCCAAACTGGATTTCTTCCCATTATTCCGTGGGATTGAAAGAAGAAATACACTCCCATTAAATCAGGGAAAGATGTGGCTCATGAGACTAGTGAGGAACCTGTTGCCTCTTCCTACATATTAAGCATCGTTAGTAACTAGTCATATATTGTGTTCCAGATACCCTAAGAGGTTTAAGGAGATTAACTCTTTTAATACTAAAACATAGCAACAGCAACAAAAAGCTATGTAATTGACACTGTAATTATCCAAATTATCAAAGGAATCAGAGGAACACAGATATTAAACAACTTGCTGAAAAGTGACATATCAGAATGTAATTATCACAGAACATTTTGATTTACTTTTTAATACAAATTTACTGAGGCATACAATACCATTCATATTTAAAGTGCACAATTTAAGTTTTGGCAGATGTCTACAAGTGAGAAATCATCACCATAATCAAAACGATGATGAGGATGATGATGATGATGATGATAGTGATTATTTTTGTATTTATCCATGTTGTTGTGTGTATAAATGGTTTATTATTTTTTTTAATGATGAATAGTATTCAATAGTATAGATAAATCACAATTCTTTATCTGTTTATCATTGATGGACATCTTGGTTGTTTTCCGTATTTGGCTATTGTCAATAAGCTGCTATGAACATTCATGTACAATTCTTTATATTGACATACACTTTCATTTCTTTTTGGTAAATATCTAGAAACAGAACATCTGGGTTATAGTATAGGTGCATACTTAACTTTTTAAAGAAATTAATTGTTTTCTGAAATTGTTGTAGCATTTTATGGTCTCACCAGAGTTTATGATAGTTCCAGTTCCTCTACATACTTAGCAATATTTGGTGTGAACATTTCCCCCCCATTTTATCAGTATCTCGTTATGGCTTTAATTGCATTTCCTAATGACTAATTCATTTGTTTTCAATCTGTATATCTTTTTCGGCAGAGAGTCTGTTCAAATCTTTTATCCCTGTTTTTATTCTATTTTTTCACTACATCTTCTCCAGCATTTATTTTTTTTGTTTTGTTTTTGGTAATAGTCATCCTAATAGGTTTTGGGTGATAATGCATTGTCATTTTGATTGCATTTCTCTGATGATTAGTGATGTCGTGCACATTTTCATACACCTATTGGCCATTCGTATGTCTTTTTGGAAAAATGTCTATTCATGTTCTTTGCCAGTTTTTTAACCAAGTTATTTGTGTTTTTTGCTATTGAGTTGTATGAGTTCCTTATATTTTTTGTATATTGACACCTTATCACATGTTTTGCAAATATTTTTTCTCATTCTGCACTTTGCCTTTTCATTTTGCTGATTGTTTCTTTTGCTGTGCAGAAACTTTTAGTTTGATGTAGTCCCATTTATTTATTTTTGCTTTTGTTGCCTGTGTTTTTGGTGTCCTATCCAAAAAAAAAATCATCACTGAGACCAATATCAAGGAAATTTTTCTCTTTGTTTTCTACTAGGAGCTTGATGGCTTGGGGTCTTATGTTAAGTCTTTAATCCATTTTGAGTTATTTATTGTGTGTTTTGTAAGATATGAGTCCAATTTCCTTCTTTTGCATGTAGATATCTAGTTTTTCCAACACCCTTCACTGAAAAGACTGTCCTTTCCCCACTGTGTATTCTTGGTGCACTTGTTGAGAATTAGTTGATTATGTATGCATAGATATATTTCTGGGCTTTACTCTTGGAATGTAAATTGGTAAGGCCATATGGAAAATAGTATGAAAGTTCCTCAAAAAATGTAAAATGGAACTACCATATGATCCAACAATTCCTCATCTTGGTATATATACATAAGAAATGAAATCAGTATCTTGAAGAGCTCATTGCAGCATTATTCAAAATAGCCAAGGTAAGGAAACAACCTAAGCGTCCTTTGATGGATGAATGAATAAAGAAACTATGGTATGTATACACAACAAAATACTATTCATTCTTATATAGAAGAAGATCCTAGCATTTACGACAATATGCATAAGCCTTCAGGACATTATGCTAAGCAAAATAAGTCACACCCAGAAGGAAAAATACTGCATGACCTCTCTTAGATGTGGAATCTAAAAAAAGTCGAATTTGTAGAAGTGGAGAGTAGAATGGTAGTTACAAGGGGCAGGGTTAAAGGAGTGGGGGAAATGAGGAGATGTTGATTAAAGGGTAGAAAGGTTCAGATTTGTAAGATAAATAAGTTCTAGAGATCTAGTGTACATCATTAGATGTTAATAATATCTTGTTGTATACTTGAAATTTTCTAGGAAAGTAGAAATTAAGTGTTCCCATCACAAAAATATAGTAACTAGGTGAAGTGATGGCTATGTTAAATAGCGTGACTGTAGTAATCAGTTCATTATGCATATGTGTATCAAAACATCATGCTGTACACCTTAAATATAAAGTTTTTTTAAAAAATTAAAATAAAAAATATTTACAACAGAATAAAATGTATTGCAGAGTGTCTTACTCTGTTTGTGCTGCTGTAACAAAATACCCAAGACTGGATAAATTATAAAGAAAATAAATTTGTTTCTCACAGTTCCAGAGGCTGGAATTCCAAGATCAAGGAATCAGCAGATTCAGTGTCTGGTGAGGGCACAGTCTCTCTGCTTCCAAGATGGTGCCTTGTCACTGCATCCTCTGGAGGAGATGAATTCTATGTCCTCACATGGTGAAAGGGAACAAACCCACTCCCTCAAGCCATTTTATGAGGGCCCTATTCCTATCTACAGCTCTGCTCTCATGACTTAATTACCTCCTTAAGGTCCCATCTCTTAATACTATTATTTCGGTGATTAAGTGTCAACATATGAATTTGGGGACCACATTCAGACCATAGCATAGAGTTTAATTTTTTTATTTGTCTTTATTGTAATATCAAAGTAAACACCATCTTTTGAGTCCCTATCTTGTTCTAGACACTTAAATATGTGCTCTTTCGAAAACTTGATGAGTAGGTATTATGTATACTTTACATATGGAGAACCCAAGACTCACAAATGTTGCATGTATTGCCTAAACTCAGACATCTAATAACTGAACTTATTTCAGAGTCTAGGTCTTTCTGAATCAAAGTCCCTCTTTTCCCACTATAAGATTAATACTTGCATACTCTCCTTCTCTTTATTATTTATCAATTAATAGAAGTAGCAATAGTCCATTCAACATTTAATGATTTTCATCACCAAAAAATGAAAAAAATAGAGAATTCAAATTTTGGTACTGCTTTATCACTTTGAGTAGTCACAGAAAAGAGCACAGGTGTGCATTTGTAATTAACGATAAAGATCAGAAAGAGAAATGTTTAAACTGTTTAGATTTGGAAAAAAAATACATTTAAATCCAACTATTTTTCTTGACTAGTTTGCAAAAATGTGTTTGTTTTCTCATTTTTATCTTGGGAATTATTTATTATTTTGAAAATGATTTTCTTTCGTATGTTATGAAGTTGAGGGTTTGGAGATTTACTCAACCATTTATAATAGGATCCTGAGGAACTCGTAGCAAATACTATAACAGCCCCTGAACACATAGTATCTGTGGAAAAGGTCAGAACCTTATAGTGATTTTCATTGAATCTTAAAAGACAAACAACTTCAACAAGGCACTGCTACATCTTGGCTCAATGCAATTCCAACCCTGCTGAGAACAGTAAAATAAAGAGGGTATTTAATCCAGGTGGTAAGTTAGCTGTTTTTGTTATTGTTGTTTTAGTCATTGTTGTTGTTTTGTTTTTTTATTTTCTTTGCAAGGGCCAAAGATGAAATTTAGTTCATTCATTATTTGGGCATGAAACAATCTATTAAGCCAAATTTGAGTGTGGTAATCATTCTTATAAATACAAAACAAAGACCAAAAAGAAAATAAAAATACTAGTCTTCCTGAGATAGTACATGGTAATAATTTGAACAAGGGTTATAAGGCTAATAGCTAAACAAGCTAACTCTGGTTAGGCTATATAGGCAATGATATATAAAGATATCAAAATAGCTTCAAAACTCAAACAATCTTTCTTTAGAAATGCATTCTAAGTTTTCATAATTCTTCTGTTATGGTCCTCAAAACTATGGGGATTGTTTGTAATTGTTTTTTTCCATTTGGTAAAATACTTTAAGAGAGTCCACAAGGAAAGCAATCATCACTATGCCCAATTCATCTGCCATTATATTAAAAGTTCAATTTAAGTGAGTGTCGTGGGCCAAATAACAGAATTGAAGCAAACTGAATTAATAATAAATCACATTAATGTAATCTAATATTTGATATTATGAATTATTTAATAGTACACATCGAATTACACTTTTGTTTCTCCTGTGCTCTACAAGCTCTTTCATTTGCATCATGCTTCAACTTCCCCCCCCATTCATTTATTTAAAATAATTTACTTTTGAAGGAGATCAGAACACTCCACCCCAAAATAATCCATTACAGCATATTAATTATTTTGAGCAGAGGGCAACTGAGAAACAAAAGATGCAGGAAGAATTCTCTGACATCCCACTTTCTTCTTAAAAAGTATCAGTGCATAAATTTTTCATGAGAAAGTTATCCTTCCTGTACCAGGAAGAGGAGAAAATCTTGTCTCTGGACATGGGAAGTCAATGTGGAGATGAACGTTTGGAAACAGGCCTTACTAAAATAACTCTCATCTTCCATTAGTTTCCCCTATATATTTTTTAGTCACTTTCCCACAAATTACTATCTTCAATTCCTTTTTCATTTGCCTTGTCTCATCTCCACAGTTTATTGCTCTTTGTTAAAATGATATATATAGCCCCAGATCTAGCCTTCCTTTGGGTCTTTATTTCTTTTATATGAAGACCCACATGTGTGCATAAAAATTAAAATATTAGCATTAAATAAAAGATATTTTGTTTTCAGTTCAGTTCACAGGTCCTAGTCATAGAATCTAAGAGGACAGAGAAAAAGTCTTCCCTTTCCTACACGGTTAATTGCCAGGTATTGTGTTAATCATAGTTCTCAGTTCCCATTACGCAGTAGAAAATCCTGTTTGATTATTGATAGCATATTATCTTCTGCTTTACCAATTCCATCCCTGTAGCTAGGGAAATGTCCTTTGAGTTGCATTTGTTTATGCAATATGCATTGATGAATATGTCTAATAATGAACAATAATTAAGCCTTAATATTACAGAATAAAATAATTCTACATGAAGAATGACAAATACTCTAAAGTGAATTTATACTGCATTTCCACAGTACATCTTTAACACTTGTATGCATTACAACATTGAATCGTGATTATCCACACTAGTACATAACAATGAACAGCAACTCATTTATCGTATCTATTAAAAATGCTACAGTTATGTCTTTGTCAGAGTTACTATGATCAATGCACTTAGATTCAACTCACACTAAAAGTTGAGTTGAACACTTGTGCTGTGCATGGATGGCATCCAAAGAAGTGCCCCAATAGAAATGCTTTCATATGGCTAGACTTTAGGTAACTCTTAGAAGTTGTGTATGTTCAATCACTTGTAATGCTTAACTTGGATCTTAACACACACAATTTTTTAGAAGTAAAAACCTTGTCTCAAAATTTTGTGGGCACTTACAAGGTTTAATATTCTTTTGGTTATTACAGTTTTGGTTGCCAGTCATAGCAGAAGCCCTCAAGAGTAAAACATGGGAGCAGTAGTTGGAAGAATTGGACAAACTCCTGTTTTCTGGGAAGAAAACCAATGTGAATTAAACACTCAGAACATGTGTTCAGGATAATGGTACCAATTGAGAAACGGTCTGTCTTTTCAGGTTTTGACAGTGACAGCCATTGTCTGATCCCCTGAATTTTTTTTTTTTTTACCGGTGAGGGGATCACAACCCTCGGCACGGTGTGGTCTGCACCATGCCCAGCCAGTGAGCGCACCGGCCATCCCTATATAGGATCCGAATCTGCGGCCTCGGCTCTACCAGCGCCGCACTCTCCTGAGTGAGCCACGGGGCTGGCCCTGAAATTTACTGCCTAAAATTCTGATGGGGGATGAGCATGGGAAGTGAATATAATATCATGTATGTATGTATGTATGTACGTATGTATGTATGTATGTGATGAAATGTTTATTGCAGACATCTACTTTTTTTATATTTGGAAATTCTAGCCAGCAGAATTTGTGCTTATAGTTTTACTCTCACAGTGTTTTATTAGTAATTCTATCTTACTGGAAAGAAGAAAAAGCTATACAAAAGCTATATACAGGAGAAACAATATAAGATAATGCAAGTACAAACACAACCTTATCTTTTGACTGGACTCTTTGGGTGTCTTTGTTATGACTCCACAAAGCAAGTGGATTAAAGAAATAGTTGGCCACTCTGAACTAATCTTGGGTGATGTTGGAATATTCAAAAGGGAAAGTGCTTGGCACATAGTCAACTGTTAATTGTTTTACTGTGCACATAATGAGCTTCTACACATGGTTCCTTTAACAACTTTAACTACAGAGAACCCTATATTTTTTGTTCTCTTAAAAATGATATCACCCTATAGCTTTATTCTTTTCTTTGTGATTGTACTCAATACTTCTGTATTTGTACTCAGATACTGTGAGTAATTTCAGGCTCTATCTACACATAAACAAAAAACTCATTTTGTTTTACCTACCTTCACTCCATTTCTTTCTAATCATTTCCATCTAAAAATCAAATGTGTTACCTTAACTGCACTTCGATGGGTAAATGCCTCTAAGAGACTGGGTTTCTAGGCAACAATACAGAGACTAATGCCAAGACAAAGAAAATGGTTCCCTACTTCAACTGTCAGAACAAAAGGGATTCTTTCATAATGCATTAACGCCCATAGAACTGGTGGAGTATTTGATTTAATCTTTCATGAGCCATCATCAAAAACCTGTATTTTTTCAAATAACTATTTTTCTGAAGATATTGTTTGATTTTTCTTTCCCCTTTTTGAAACAGTGTAGTACCAAGTTTAATAATCTTTAGTTCACCTTGGCTAATGTAATAGTGTATTTTTTTCTAATTCTTCCTCATCAGTTTATCTCTCCTTTATATAGTCTGTTCGAATGATAATATTCCAGAATAATCAGGAAACAAGGGAGAAATCTTGCTGACAAGACAGTGTGCAACATTTTCACACTATCAGCAGTACTTCAGAATCCTGTATTTGCAGTTAAAGGTATTATAAATACAGAGAGATCACAATTAAGGTCATTTTTTTGCTCCTTTCCTTGGTGAGATAAGAGAGACTTCTAAAAACTCATTTGTGCCACGGAAAGGTGAAAGTATTGCCAGACTTGGAAATGATTCAAGAAAGAAAAAATAGGGAATGTAAACTAGTATTTGCAATAAAATATTATGTTATGTCTTCTACTGTTTCTCAATAAATGGGTCATTTCAGGACTATGACTTGTTGCTTTATGAGTAACAAGAAGAGTTACTATGGATCATTGAAAGAGATAGGAATCTCCTCACTCAAATTTTATGTACATTTTTCTGGCATGCAATTTGCAATTCAGAAGCCTCTGTCTTAGGCAACTATGTGCCTGTAATGTTCAGTATGTGTTTAACTGAACTGAAACACGGTTTCCACTCCCTAACAACAATTGGAGCACCTAGGTCATAATAGTCCCACCAAACTTCAATGAACAAAGGCCCTTAACTATTGAGGTTCATTTCTCACTGGGGTTTTAGGGAACTTGTCATGATGGATCTGGCCTTAGAGGTGTGTAATACTGTGGTGGTGATCAGATGTGACTTGAGAGTTGCTATGCTTCTGACCATGAGGTAACTTTACAAATAACACTGAACAGTGAAGGTTGGGGTATGCAGAGAGGCTAAGAAGTCTAGAGAAGAATAAAGTAGATACACAGAGGAAAGATGAGAAGACAGAAAGTGAGTGAGGATTGGGTGTGTTGCTTCATGAGGCCCCAGCTGCTCTCAAAGGGGAGCAGATCAAATTTACTTTGTCCTAGTTTGTTTGAGAGAAAAGAGTGAAATGGGCAGAGTGAGTGCTATTCACAGAATGGGAAGCGGACACTCAGATAATGATTCTCATTTCAGGGAGAATCATTCCCTGTTTAAAACAAAAATACAGAAGAAGATCTTCGCAAAGCATCAGAAAGATGTAGACCCAGCTCAGAAATCATTTGATATAGACTGTGTATAATGGGAATCATTCACATATGCAAAGGATCAAACACTAGTAAAAGAATCAAATCAAATAATCTATTTTTCCTGCTCAGGACAAAATGGGATAAAAGTGCTAGGGGCACAACAATGATCACTACCAGAATAACACACTGTTGAAGGGAGTTCTGAGAAACAGAACACCTCATTATCTCGTACACAGGGATAAGAAATCTTTTCAGTTTCTGAATGAGGAGAAACCACAAGTTAATATAGGCATACACTATATAACTGTTCTAGTTTGATATATATGATATGCCTAAGAAGCTGTCTGTATAGTAATGTATATATTCCCCATTCCAGAGTTCAGTGATTCTAACAAAATGCTCTGTTATCTTCAGAGAGTTCCATAGTAGTGAGGTATAAATATAGTCTTGGAATTCCCTACCTATCTGTTATAATCAAGTATTGTTTTGTGTTCAAAGAAAGAAAACTAGGTAAATAATTTTCTTACAGGATTTTTTTCTTACCCTGGCTTCAAATGGTTTTTCTACATGTTAGTCTGGCCTTTCACAGAACACACACACACACACACACACACACACACACACACACACACACACACACACGTACACACAATGCAAAGACTGTTCATAATGTTTTTTCCCCCAAAACAGAAAATGGAGCTGAAATATATTTAATGTCTAATATGTCTCTCATTTTGCTAAACTTTTATACTTTTGTGTATTCAAAGACTGGGTCGTAAATAAGCAGTTAAGTACCTTGTTCAAAGTCACACAGTTGGGAACTGGGATTGGTAGAATTTAAACCTTGTTTGTCCGATTCTGAATCTCATTCTTTTAACTACCACTTTATATTTCCTCTGAAAACAACTGACATAAAGGAAGGGAAATCTGGCTGTTGTCCACCTGAGTGTCTTTTAATTTCCTTGCTCACTATCAGACACCTCTATAGCAGCATTAAAAGGAAAAGCAAAATAGAGAATATGAAAGATGTTCTTGAATTTTCATTTGACAAGTCCAGGGCCAAAGCAAACCTGAGGAACAGGTTCTGTCCACCCTAGTCACCTTAAAGTTTAGATTACGCTGTGAGTTCTACTAAGAGTGCCCTGAGGGCCAAGTCACAAAACATGGAATAGAAGGCCTGTGATACTTACACAGTCTTTCAAAGAGTTACAAAGTCTTCATTATGGTATTAGGACATCCGGTTTACAACCCCTATAATATTTTAAGAAGAAAAGAGCACTTATAGCCAAAGTAAAAATATCAAAATATGGTAATTCTAAGATAAAAATGTATAAGCATGATTGGGAGAAAATGGGCATATTTGTAAATTTTTTTTTACATATCAGATACAGTCTATTTTCCCTCTTCTGTTCAGATGGTGTAGTTATATTGTTTTATCATTAAGTGGAATGATTCTTCCTTCTGTTTTCTCTATTCTTCTTTTAAGCCCAGACATTGTATTTTTAGATGTATTTTTCAGTTCCAAAATTTCCATCTGATTCTTCTTTATATCTTCTATACCTTTGCTGAGACTATCTACATTTTCATTTGGTTCAAAGATGCCTATAATTTCTTGTTGAAGCATTTTGTGGTGGTTGCTTTAAAATTTCTGTCCAATAATTCTAACACCCGTGTCATCTCAGTATTGGTGTCTGTTTATTTTCTTTTCTCACTCAGTTAGATGGCCTCCTGATTCTTAATAAAACAAGTGATTTTTTAATTAAAAATAGATTATTTGATATTACCCAATTCTGGATTTTATTTAATCTGCATTTCAGCAGGCATTCTGTGACACTGCCCCACTGGGTGAAGCATGTCACCATCTAGTTACTGCTAGGTGGGAGTAAAAGCACAATTTCTCCACTTGGTCTATGTTGACATCTTGGCTGTTAGAGGAAGGCTCCTTGTAACTAGTGGGTGGGGGTAGGAGTTCAGGATCCCACTAAATCTCCACTGATACCACCTCGGCTGAGAGGCAGAAAGTGCCTGATTACTGCTCCCAACAGTGTCCTGTTGACAAAGGAGTGGGAACGGGATATGTTGCCTCTTCACTGTGGCATGGTGAAGTAAGTCATGATTCTCCACTGAGCCTCTTCTGACAACACTTTGGGGAAATCTGAATTCCAAATATCATGCCAGAAAAATGCATATACAATTTAGGTGAGGAGATTCCTTTCTCTTTCTATGATCCACATAAACCACTGTTGTTACCCATTTCAGGATAAATGGGACAAAAAACCAAAACAAAACCAAGGACACTCACTGCCACACTGGCCATGCTGTTCTTTGGGAACAGAGGTAGTCTGTGTCTTCTCTTCACCTTTCAGAGTTTTCTTATGCTTGTTTATGTTATATCCAAGAGAGAAATAGGGACAAGTGTGTCTACTCTATCTTTCCAGAAATAGTCCTGTGCAAATAGACTGCAAAAATAAACAAAGCCTCAGGGGCATGCAAGACCATAACCAAAGATCAAATATTTTTGTCATTGGAATTCCAGAGGGAGAAGACAAGATTTTACCCTCTGCCATAAAAACTTGTAAAAGAAGAACAAATTAAACTCAAAGTAAAAAGAGAAAATCAATGAAACCTAAAACTCGTTCTTTCATTGTAAAGGTAGTTCTTAGAGAAGGTCCATAATATTAATAAACCTTAAGCCAGACTAATCACAAATTATTATTTTCAAAAATATACATGTTATAAATGAGAGGGGTTGCATCACTACAGACCCAGCATCTATTAAAATAAGATAATATTATAAATTACTTTATACCAATGATTTAAACACTTAGACAACACGCACCAATTCCTTTAAAGATACAAACTACCAAGACTCATTCAAGAAGAAATAGAAAACCGAATAACTCTATACCTATTTTTTTTTTTTTGTCTTTTGTCTTTTTCCGTGTCCGGCAACGGATCGCAACCCTCAGTGTCGCCCCCGTACCGGGCCGGGACCAGTAACGGGATCGCAACCCTCGGTGTTGCTCCCGCGCCTTGCTCAGCCAGTGAGCAGGAACCGGTCTGTATGTGGGATCCGAACCCTCGGGCGGGAGCGCCGCCGTGCTTCCCAAGCGGCGCACTATCCAGTGCGCCACCGGGCCGGCCCCAACTCTATACCTATTAAGAAATTAAATTGTATTACAGATCTCCACAAAAGAAACTCTAAGACCAAGTGACCTTGCTGGTGATTTCTACCAAATATTTAGGAAAAAAAGTATCGATCCCCTAAAAACTCTTCCAAAAAATTGAAGAGGAGAAAGTACTACCCAATTTATTCTGTGAGGCCAGCACTGCCCTGATATCAAAACTGGACAAAGGGAAATGCAAGAAGAGAATGCCACAGACCATTATCTCTCACGAATATGGATATGTCCATTGAAACAAAATTTTAGCAAATAGACTCCAACATTATATAAAATGGATAATCTTCCAGGAATGCAGCATTTGTTTGAAATTCAAAATCCAATCAATGCCATTCATGGTAGTATCAAGATAAAAAAAAAAAGCCATATAATCATAATAATAGATAAAGAAAATTCATTTGGCAAAAATCCATTTATTTGATTCCTGATAAAAACTCTCAACACAGAAGAAATAGAAGAGAAATTCCTCAACCTGATAAAGAATATTTACCAAAAACCTACAGTTAACATCACATTTAATGGTTTATTGGGTGATTTTTCCCTAAGAACAGGAACAAGACAAGGACATCTACTATCAGCACTTTTATTTAACATTGTACCGAGGTTTTAGCCAGTGCAATGCAATAAAACAAACAAACAACTATGCATGCAGATTTCGGAAAAAGTAAGACTCTTTTTTAGATGTCATGATCTACCTATGCAGAAAATCCTATGTGTCTGCAAAAAGAGTTACTAGATCTATAAGTGAGTTCAGTATGATTGTAGGATATAATGTCAATGCTAAAAAAAAAAATCAACTTAATTCCTATATATTAGCAATGAACAATCAGGTATAGAATTAAAAATTACCTTTACAGTATGATCAAAAATGTGAAATTCATAGGGGTAAACTGACAAATGATGTGAAAGAGCTATATACTTAGAGGTACAAAACATTGCTGAGAGGAATTTAAGATGACCTAAGTAAATGAGATAATGAGCAAATAATAATAAAAATTCTCAATAATGAGAATTTCTCATTAATTCTCAAGTATTTCTCAAAAAATTTCAATAAAGAGAAAAAATTGGGTAAAATATTTGAACAGAGGCTTCATACAAGAAGATATACAGAAGATAAATAGCACATGAAAAGTTGGTCATCATCAGTAGTTATTATGAAAATCCATATTAAAACCACAGTGATATAGCACTAAATACCTATTAGAATGGCTAAAATGAAAGAGACCAACCATAACAAGTTTTGGCAAAGATGTAGAAGAAATCTAATTATCAGATACTGCTGATGAAAATGTAAAATGATAAAGCCATTTTGCAAAACTACTTAGCAATTTCATTAAATACTGAACATGCAGTGACTCATATGATCAAGCCATTTCACTCCTAGGAATTCATCCAAGAGATATGAAACCTTATGTCCATACAAAGACTTCTGCACAATTTTTAACTGCTTTGTCTACAAGTCTTTGTATAAACATATAATTTCAATATGGAAACCACCCAAATGTGCATCAGTAGGTGAATAGGTAAACAAATTGTGTGTAACCATGCAGTGGAATTCAAATTAGAAATAAAAAAGAAATAAATTATTCATATATGCTGCAACATGGATAAATTTCAAAATAAATATGCTGCATCAATTAAGTCGGAAAAAAAAGAATACATACTGTATAATCAATTTAACTAACATTATGAAAAATGCCAACTAATTTATGGGGACAGAAAGAAGATTAAAGATTGCCTTGGAACAGCTCAGGTGGTGTAGGGAGGGGCAGGAGTAAAGCATTATAAAGGAGTATGTAGAAACTTTTCAGTGGTGATGGATGTATTCATTATCTTGACTGTGGTGATTGTTTCTTACATATGTCAAAACGTCAAATTGTGTACTTTAAGTATGTGTGGTTTACTGCATATTCCTTTAAAAAAATCTTTAAGAAAAAAACTATTTGTATAGATCACACACACACACCCACACACACACACACACTCACACTCACACCGTATGGCAGTAGTGAACAAATGGGGTAAAGGGTACAGGTTTACACTGAATCCAGCTAATTTAAGTCTGGTTTACATTATACTTAATTTAATAAAAATACTCAGTAATTTTAGACAGCTAGAATTTCTTTCAAAACCCTAATAATGTAGTAGGGTTACTAAATTCTTTTTGTTGTTGTTTTGTTCTACTATGTCTTAGATTACTCAGCCCTGGCATTGTAAAATGTATTAACCTTGATGTTATTTGGATTTAAAACAATATTTCAAAGAGATTCCATGCTACTTCACTAGTGGGATAACTAACTTGTGTATCTTAATATTTTAGAATAATGAAAAATATTTCTATATTTATCTCGGTAGTGTGTATTTATAAGACTTTCTAAATATCACCAACAGAAACAGCTTTCTATTGAGTCTTTAAAAATAACTATTTCTTCCTACATATCTGGGAAAGAAAGAAATTTTAATTTCTAAGTTCTGAAAATTGCCCCACAAGAACTGTATGCCATTTCTCTAGACTCATGATAACCATCCACAGATTTCCTGAAAACACTTTCATCATTTCTTCTGAAGAATCCAAGTATCATTGAGATTATCTGTGTTTTTACCATACTTTGAAAAACTTAAGCTAAAAAAATATATTTGTGTCAATTTAGAACCCAGTAAATCATGAAAAACATCCTTACACTCAACTGTGTTTATAATTTATGCTAGAAAATTCTTCCAGTATGATTCTCATCCATTTTCACAGAGCATGCAAGCTGTCAGAAGAATTACAGTAGACGTGATTATAGAAGCAAATAGTTTAAGCACGGCATTCATTTATTTAACAAATATTCATTTGATTGTCCAATGTGACCAGACATTTCACTGGGTACTGGGGTATGAGGGTCAATAGGAAAGACATAATTCTGGGCTGTATGGTGTTAGCATTGCAGTGGGAAGATATAGAGTATCTAGGTATGAAATGTACTAGGTATATTTCATTTGGGAATAAAATTAATGAAAAGAACATATTTCTTAGTAAATTGAAGATAAAAGATTTACATTTTAATTATATGGTACAAAAGTAAACCTATCTTAAATTCAAATTTAAATCAATGCAAACTTAACAAAGTCAAAAATATGTATATATACACATAGTTTATACATTTCCAAAAGTATACATAAAATATTCAGAAAATGAGCTTTTTGAAAAATTTTTAATCCCAGTGGTCTTTAGTCTTTTTACACAAAAAATAATGTGTGAAGACTTTTCTTCCAGTAATAGTGAATTAAGTAATTCTAGCCTATGCTCCTACTGAGTACTTCCAGAAGAAAAGCAGAATAAATTATAAAAGCATCTGATGGAATTGGAGGTCTGATGAGATGGGGATGGATTATTGGGTTAAGATCTGGAGAGAGAGAATTTTAGAGAGATGGTGCCACTATTTCTCTGGTGGTATTTACTGATTCCTGAGAAGGTTGCTGACAGTAAATTTTGGCAGCTTCTCTTGGTTAGGGCACAGTGAATGACACTCAGGGTCAACAAGAAATGTTCCTTGGTGAGCTCTCCATCTTTTGGATTAGGACCCCAGAGGATCTCCCCCTAAAACTAAGAGTTAATCAGGAGTTGTTGTTCTAGGAACAACAACTTACCTCCCAGTCACCCGCATTCCTGGAAATGGATAAAAATGATCCAGGATTGCTAGTACCCCCAGCAACTAACAGAATCAAATGTATATTCTCTATGGAGGATGATAAAATCATCCTAGGACTCAACTTATTTCTACAAAATATTTTCAGATATATGTCTGAAACATATTTTAAAACAACCAGATACACAAGGAGGAAAACTAGAATCAATAGAAATAATAAAAACAAAAACACACCCGTAGGTGCTCTAGATATTGTAGTTAACTTATATAGACCTTAAAATAACTCAAGAAATAAAATACAGGATTAAGAATTTTGGCAACAAAATGGAGACTATAAAAGAAAGGACAAACAGACTTGAAGAGAATCAAACTGAAATTCTTGATGGTTAGTTAACTTAAGAACTCAAAAGATGTGTTTAACAGCAGACTTACACAATTGAAATGAGAACTAGTAAACCAAAGATTAAGTCAGAAGATCATGGACAGAATGAAGCAATTTATTTTTCCAATTTATTTGTTTTGGGCATATCTCCTCCCATCACAATTTAAATTCCCTGAGTCCCAGTGTCATGACGCATTCACTGCAGTTTCACTGGTGCCTAGCAAAATTCTTAGCATGTGGTGGATACTCATTAAATATTTGTTAGATTAAAAAAATAATTTGTTCAGAAAAATTTATTTCTATAATCATTGCCACTACAATACTCTTGGCAGGGTATACACTGGTAAAATATGTTTGACTTAAATAATTTTTGAGAATAATTCCTAACCAGTGAAAGAAGGGGGATAAAAAGAAATAAAAGGTACTAGAATTGTAAAGAGAGAGAAAGAGAAAGACAGTGGCTTTTCAGAGACAATATGACTGTGAATGTATAATACCCAAAATGATGATCTACATATAAATTTTAGAATTAGTAAGTATATTTAGAAATGTTGCTAGATTTAAGATCAATACACAAAAAATCAAATTAATATGTCTACATATAAATAAATAATTGGAAAATGGAATCTTAAAAAAGATAACATTTATAATAGCATCAAAATGTAAAATATGCATAAAAATACGAAAATAGAAGTGTAGACTACACAAAAGAAAAATATAAAAGGGGAAAAACTTAAATATTACCTACATAAATTGACAGATATGCCATATACTTATTAATTTAAAGATTCAACATTTTTAAAATGTCTATTTTCTTCCAATAAATCTAGAGAATTGATGTTAATTCTAATATAAAAATGAGATTATTTTGCAAAAATTTAACAAGCTGATTCTATAACTTACAAAGAAACACATGGGCCATGAATGGTCCAGCCATTCTTGAAGAGAAGGCATATGTTGAGACGACTTACTATAAGTTTATAATATTTAAGAAAGGGTGTTTGGTACAAGGATGAAGAAATGGACCAATTGAATAGCATGGAAATCCTAGAGAATTTTCTATACGTGGACACCTGACTTATCACAAAGCAGACGTGATGGGAAAGGACAGTGTTTTAGTAAATAGTGCTGGGACAATCAGACATGCATATGGAAAAACCATTCTACTTCATACCATTGTGAACCACTACTTCACACAATTCATTAAATCAATTTCTTCTTAGATTATAGGTCATAATGTGAAATGTAAGTCTGTAAATCTTTTGGTACCAGAGTTCTCAAAAGTAGTGCTGTTGATATTTTGGGCCTGCCTGATTCTTTGTCTGAGGGGCTGTCCTTTGTATTGCATTTTTACATTTTTTGATTTTTAGCAGCATCCCTGATATCTACCCACTGAATACTAGTAGCACACTCTCGGTTGTGACAACCAAACACGTCTCCAGACATTGACGAATGTCCCCTGGAAACATTTATAGCAGAGCATCTATTATTTAGGAGTATAGGAGAGTATTTGTTATTTAAAATATAGAATTATTTCTTAAACAGGACACAAAATAGTATAATCGAAAGTAAAATCTGGTAAATTTTACTGTGTTAAAATTTAAGAATTTCTGTTCATCAAAAGACATCATTAGGAGAATGAAAAAGTGAGCCATAAAGTGGGAGAAAATAATATCTTTGTGGGGCTCAAAACCATATTTTATAAAGAACTCAATAAGAAAATTACAGAAACGCAATAGAAAAATGATCAAGATACTTCACACAAGGGAGATATCCAAATGGCTGTATGAAATATATGAAAAGTTGTTCAACATCACTAGTAATCCAGAAAATGCAAACAGACCACTAGAAAATCCTACAACATATCCACCAGAAATGGCAAAATGGAAAAGCCTGACAGCACCAAGGGTGAGCTCAGCTGTAGAGCAGGGGTTGGCAAACTTGTTCTGTAAAGGAACGGATAGTAAGTATGCTAGGTATTGTAGGCTATTTGTTCTCTGCTATAAGTAGCAACTCTCCTTGACTTCAGATGGAGCTACATCCTGATGCAAACTGAAAATATTGTAAGTTGAAAATGCATTTAATACAACAAACCTACCGAACAGCGTAGATTAGCCTAGCCTATGTTAAACATGCTCAGAACACTTACATTATCCTACAGTTGAGCATAATCATCTAACACAAGCCTATTTCATAATAAAGTGTTGAATATATCATGTACTTTATTGGATACTTTTCTGGAAGTGAAAACAGAATGGTAGTATGGGTACTCGAAGTATAGTTTCTACCGAATGGGCATCATATTCACACCATGGTAAGGTAGAAAAATCATTAAGTCAAACTATTGCAACTTGGGGACATGTGTATTCAACTCTTGTTGTTCTACTGCAAAAACAGACATAGACAACGGATAGATGAACAGGCATGGCTGTGATCCAAAAAAACCCTCATTTTTAAATATTGCTGCCAGGCGGGATTTAGCTAGTGAGCCATAGTTTGCAGATTTATGATGTAGAGTAGCAGGAATGCTCATGTATTGCTTGTAGGAGTGTAAATTGGTACAAGAAATTTGGAAAGCAATTTGTTATTTTATTCTAAGTTAGAATTACTCTTACCTTCCCAGCAACTTCATCTTATACACTCCTCAAGAAATGTGTAGTGAGAGATAGAAACAATAATTTATTGGCACTATTTTTGGTAATGGAAAATAATAGAACTATCTCATACTTATATTAACAGCAAAAGGGACACATATTACAATGTATTAAAAATAAAATATTTTATAGAAACAAGAAAGAATGAACCAATGTGTTCACTCAAACAAGCATAGTGACATTTGAAGGAAGCCAGACATAAGAGTGCATGCTGTAAGATTCCATCTATATAAATTTTAATTAAAATTTTTAGCAAAACTATAATGTTTAGCAATGCTTTCTTAGTTTTTTTTTACAATTATAAAAGAAAATAAGTATTATCATAAGAGTCAGGATATTGGGGTAATGATTGAGAGAAGGCACATGAAAGGGTTCTGTGATGCTGTTTATATTCTGTTTCTCTACCTGGATGGTGTTTACACAAGAATTTTCTTTTTTCATGTATGTTTTCACATTTGTTTGCATGCTATATGCATTTTAAAATAAAAATGGTTTTAAAAAAATTTTACTGGAATTTTGAGATTTCCTTTTTTATAGAGAAAGAGATATGAATATTCCTGTAAGGCAGACTTGGAGTATAAAAGACACCGAAATTAGGACATTTTCTTCCCGTAGAAGGGAATTAAGTGCTGTCGCCTAGGCCAAATTTACTGCAAGCCAAGCTTTCTCTTTTCTCATGATTATATCAAACCAACAGAACCCTACGAATAATAAAAAAATTCTAATCCAGGTCCTTTTCCAAATTTTTCTACCCTTAGTATGCCTTTTGCTTAGTCACTGGTACTATGAAAAGCATGGTTTTGTGTCAGTGAGCACTGAAGTCCTGACATTTATCTATCTCAGTGGTTTTCAACCCTGGCTGCATATTAAAATCAACTGGTAACTTAAGAAAAAAGAAAAATCCATGGCCTAAATCTAGCTCAGACTAATTAAATCAGGTTCTCCTGGGGTGTGGCCCTGGCATTTTTAAAGCTCCTCAGGAGATTCTAATGTGTGGAAAGTTTGAGGACCATTGACCTGTCTGATGGCTCCCTCAGAAGTATGCATAATGAAGTCAGAAATGTTCAACTTAGTGTAGTCAATTAGGAAGAAAAAAATAATGGCTCTGGTAAAGTCCAATTTATCTCACAGAGTCTCTAGTTTATTTTTATCAAATGTGAAAAGGCATTCTTTTTTTTGAAAGCTCACAAATTTTTAATATAAATATTTCTCTCCTTTCAAAATACTGAATATTCTGAAATAGTAAAAAATAAATACATAGAAATTGTAAAAAATAAATTAATTAATTTGCTGATCTTCCTGCCAGCAATTTCTTATTGCTGTGGGTAGCCCCAGCATGCTCTTTGTCTTCCCAATGATCTCTTGTCCACATGCATTTGTCAAAAACAGTTTTTATAAAGAGGAAACCAATAATTGCACCTAAACCTGGCCAAAGTCTGCTGTTCTTCCTTTTACTTCACTAAGAAGTCCCTATCTATTGGTTGCACTTAATCAGACTATGAGAGGCATAGCTTGCCAAGACCCTTCTCCCTCCAACTCATACCTTTATTTTACCCCATGAATACCTGTTTTCTGTAGGCCTCACCAGAGCTCATTCAGATCAGAGAATCCAAATAACTGAGTAAATAAATCCAAATAAATAACTTTTATGGATTGAGATACAAAGGTATGGTCAGCTTATTTATTGTGAACAGGTTTGCATTGGAGCCAAATTTTGAACCCAAGAATTTGAACCAATATGTATGTAATACTAGGTTAGGTATGGAATATATACATCTCAAGTTTTTTAAATTCTTTTTTTAAAGGTATGAATATGAGCTTGCAATTGGCAAGGTAGATATCTGCCAGGCCTCACAGACATCATAAACTTAAAAATATGTACAACCTAAAACAACAACAAACACATTTAAAAAATAAAGTGAAAAGAAATAGTTGTTGTTTGTATTTTTCAGAAATGTGAAATAATATGCAAATGATTTTCAAATACCTTTCCCTCAGGAGCATAAACTCAGCAACACAGACTTAAAAGCTCATTATATCTGGTTTTCTACTTTTTCTGTACATAATTTTGATTAGTCAACTAGGAGGCTTGATTATGTCTTTTCCATTCCATACACTACTATTCGTAAAATTCTGATTCAGTTTCATAACATCTCCCTTAAATCTGCACAATTTTAAATTGCCTTTATAAGTCATTATTCATACCATTATTAGTTTTAATCATCATAATGCACTCGCCTGCTTGAAACCCTTTAAGTCCTTCCCAAGCCCAAGAATGAGGTACAAATATTTGAGACAGGAATGGGAGCTTGCAATCTGGATTTCCATAAACTCATTCCGGCCTGTTTTCCACTATATATTTCATTCTCACCTCCGCAAAACCTCTGCTCCATCAGCCTGTCTGATTTCTTCTACCTGCCTTAGGTTTTCCACTTTGGTGCCTTCAGTCAAATGCAATCCTCCCCTCATCTCAGCACACTTTAAGTTCTACCTGTGAGGTGGCATTTTGCCAAAAGGCAAATGGAGACCCGCCTTCATCAGAACCACCTGGTATTTGGGATTCTGAGATTTGGACTCAGGTATCTCCATTTCAAATCAATTCCTCAGGTAATTTTTAAGCATGATAAACTCCAAGAGTCTAGCTTTAAGTACAGCTTAGTCCTTTCTTCTTCCAAAAAAGCCAATATAATTTAAAAATTAAAAACTGAAACAAAGAGTGTTTAAATTCTGACTCTTTGACATAAGAATTTTGACTTTTACACTTCATTAATCTTCCTGAGCCAAGTTTTTGGCTTGAAAGAGAGATACTAACACCCGTCTACCTGGCATGCTTGTTATATAGATCAGTGAAACATTTCCATGAGAAAACAATTTGAAATGTAGACAACTCAACTTTTTAAAATTCTTTTTTCCCCCCATTTCAATACCTCACATATTGCTTATATATTGGTTTAAATCCTTGGGTTCAAAACTTGGCTCTAAGGCAAACCTGGTCACAATAAATAACCTGTCTATCTCAGTCCATAAAACAGGAACAATACTGTATCTATTAATTAATAAGATAAAGAAGTTAGCCCAATGGCAGATACACAGTAAATACTAAACAATTGTTAGCTATTATTCAGAGTCATTTTATCATTGTGGGTCTTAGAGATCATTATTTATTGGTAAACAACTGGATAATGTTTGAACTGAATTCTAACACAAAGTGCTCTAGGAAAAAGTAAGCAATTATCATTAGTTACTGAAAAATTATAATTACATTTATTTATATTACTTAAATTACAATGCAATTTACCCAAACTCTTTCTAAGTTAATTCCCTTGAGCCAAATTTCAAAGAAGGAGTACTGAACTGTAAATGTTAAAACCATTATCATAATTCCCTTTATTGTGCATATTTAGAATGATATTGAGAGATATGCTATATAATTATCTCTGAGACATGAATAAAAAGCAAAGGTCCATACTTATTTTACTATACCTACTGAAGTATCAACAAATACTGTCAATAATATGGTCAACTGCTTCTATCCTAGATAAGGAAGTAAAATTATTCTATAATACATTTCAACATTTTCACTATAACTTATAAAAAACATAAAGTTCCAATATTCTGGTGAAACCTCAAACTTCTCCATGATGCCTGGCTGTCTTAAAGTTAAAAACAAATTTTTAAAAGATTGAATTCATTTTTTTCTATATAACTTTTTCATCATTGTGGGAGATGCCACTATCTACCATGTCCTGGTGAGCAAATTTTTAAGTTATCTTTGATTACTCATACTGTTCCCACACATAATTCTAATTCAACACCGCCTCCAATACTTATTCCTCTCTTCTATCTGTACAAATTCTTAGTGATTTCTGGCCTGAATCACTTTACCATATTCTCTATCAGCAGCCCTAGGTCTAGACCTTTTCCCCTCTAATTAAGGCAAAATGAAGTTACTGAAATCACATTTCTGATTCACTGCTGTATTTCATTAAAACTACTCCCCATAAATCTCTCCACTCCCTTTATTAAATTCATATAACAAACTTTTTCAAATCTCACTGCATTTCATTACATTTTTTCCTTTCTCATTCCCAGCCACTCTTTGCTCCAAAAAATAGTCTTCATATCTTGGTATTATCTTTTCCTTTCTCACATTCCACTCTAAAATTCACAATTTTATTAGTAAGTGTTCCTCTTACCCTTACATAGTACATATGGCAAATCTTACAATGTATTGTGAGATATACATTGTTTCATTTAGAATGGTAAAGTAGTTCTAACTTCACATGTTTAATAAGAAAAAGTTCTAGAGAGCAAATGAGTTGTGCCTTCTCCTTAGACTGGGTGTGGGTAGAGACATATGCAGACACAAAGGACCACAAAAAATTGTACTAGAATATAAACTCCTGAGGGTAGGGGTTTGGGGGTTTTGTCTGTTTTGTTCACTGCTGTAGCCCCAGAGCTTGATAAATATGTTAAATACACTGAATGAATAAATATATGCCCACAAAACTAAATGATACCTACCATATGCAGAAACTATACAGAACATGTGACAACATTCTCAGCATGAAATGTAACTAAATCTGTTTTTCTATGATGCAGTTTCAACAACTATCCAAATATTTCTGCATCCTATATAGCCATTTTCATTCTATATATGAAAGTAATCAAGGAAATAGTCAGATGAAAAAAACACTGATGTTGCTTTACCTAAAAGTGAAATGAGGATAATTACTCGAAGGGTTTGAGAAAGGAATTTAATTCCACATTCTTATAAGACACATGTCAAGTATCAGTTGTGGCCAAGATGTTTACCTTTTCAAGTCAGCTGGTATTAGATACATCCACAAGCATCATTATTTTATTGACTTTTTTGTTCTCTTTTAGAAAATTAGAATGCAACATTCTGTGTTTACTACTGCATGAGGTAAGTTTGTGGGTTTTAATGATGTTGGTAACATATTATAAGTAGATAAATTATAGAAATGTCAGTTTGTAATCATAAAGCATACAGTATTTATTAAATAAAAAGAGACAAAGATTTTTAAAAAGAAGGTAAAAATGCAAAATGCAGCAAATGACAGCTCACGCGAGATGTCTGCCTTGGATCCCCTATGACTCGGATTGGATTTGGATGGTCATTCTGGAGGAACAGGGCAGTGCTGGCAAGCCTATCGAGAGCACCAGCCCAATGGGGCACCTCCAAATTTTACTAGTTAAAATAATCTTTATGAAAAGAGCAGATTTCTTTCAACTACTCTGTGCCTATTTTATCATCTAATATTGTTTTTATGTTTTATTAAATACTGAGGTGTTATTGTAAACGATCTTTAATGTTAGCTCACTGAGAGATCTTAATTCTGGTTGTCCGGAGAGAAGTTAGAGAGACTGACTGATGTTTCAAAGTCCAAGGCCGTATTACCACTCTTCTTCCTGAGGCTTTCAAAGTCATAGCCGGAGACTATGGTATTTGGTATACTACTGCCATGGCTATTGAGGAATACCCCGAGGTATTTCTCAGCAATCAAGCACTGTATTCTGGGGGTGTGATGGTTATCTATCTATCTATCTCCTATTGACTTTGTTTCTCTGGAGAACCCTCATACTGGGGGAATTCGTTAGTAGGAGATCATGTGTACCTTTTTTCTTTGTGATCTTATAATTCTGTTAAGGGAAGCCAAGAAAAAAGAGTAAAGAAATTGATAGTGAAAGTGTGCTTACAAAATTCCCTTAACAGAATTATAGAACTATCAAAGCTGGGGAAGACACAACCAAGTCATTTTATAGACATCCTCATGGAGCCCAATTTCTTCTTATGATTTTTCCAAAGTCATTGGTTCAGAGTAATGAATAATTATTTAAAACAAAAACAAAAATAAAGAGGAAATTATGCATTAAAGATATGGCCTTGAAATATTAGACAATGTAAGTGTGATGCCCAGAACTCAATATGTAGGTCTCTGTAAACACTCTTAAGGGCTTAGTCCCTGAGCATACAAGGTAACTTCAGGAACTTTAAACTCAATAAGCCTGGGCTTCAGTTTTTTCTCTGCTTCCTAGAAATTGCCTATAACCTTAGTCAATTGACTTTACCTCTTTTGATCTTCATTTCTCCATTTATAAGGTGACAAAATAATATGTACCTTTGAAGCATGTAGTGAACATTAAATAAAACAATACACAAAATTCTCACTGAATAGCATATAATGAGTATATAAAATATGGTTCCCATTGTTGTTATCCAACTATATCTGTACAGCCATCATGCATGTTTGACTAACACTAGGCTCCAGAGTGGAACTCGCTTGCTGTGTGTAGGGTGTTTGGAGCAGGGGATGAGGTGTGGAGACTTGACTTCTCACCAGTTTGTGACAGTACCTGACATTTTGTAATGACTGATTCCTTTAACATCTCAGAGTTTCCAACCATCACACAGTATTTCAGCAATATTATGAATATTATCTTTGTCTTAATGTTATAAAAGAGTCTTTAACTTTAGAAGGAAAAATAATTCGTCCATATAAAACTAGCAAATAGTGTAGCCAAGATTAGAAACCAGATCTTCTGTTTCCAGTTCTTCCCACTGGACACTGTCTTGTTAATATATGAATATCAGTTAAAAGACATTGCATGAGATATCTTCATAAAGAAATAAAACATATTCTGTAAGTGGCATGAATAAATATTCTCATCAGTTCATAGTTGCACTTCATTTATTGGACTGTTGTGTAACAATGATGCTAATGAATATCTGTGCAGTGTTTTATAGTTAAAAGTTAATTTTATACATCTTAACTTATTTAAGTCTTCCCTATTGTTCAAGCAATTCAGACTAAGCTTGAATTTTATTATATATTATATTGTTTAGCCCCAAAGACTTTCCACTAAGGTTCAAGTGTTTCCAATTTCTTTATTTAATTTATGTATTGACAGTCCAACAGTAAACAAGGTCCAATAGAAAAGGGGTACACATCAGACTTATGGAAAAATGAAGAAGTAAGGAAATATCAGTAGCACAGTGTCCTAGCTGGATGACTAAACATAGACCAGAGAACGTATTTTGCATGAGATAAGACCTACAGCCTTTCACTGAACAATTTATAAAAGTCCCCTATATTTTTGGCATGTCTGTCAAATGCAGCAACTTTTAAATTCTTTGACCCTTCAAAAATCAGTAGAAGGAAGAATTGTATTTTCTTCTATCATCACTAGACTTTTTCTGTGTAATTGGAAAAAGCTGTGAAATAACCAACTACAGTGAGCATGCTTTGACAGCTTTTCCAGTGGCGACTGCTATGACTGTTAGTCAAGCACAGCCCTAAACTCTTCTTCAGCTCAGGGCACAGGAAATATTTCTTACTATGCCCGTTGCTGGAAAAGCCTTCATCTGCTCTTTCCAAGACTGAGTAATTAATCTCTGCTTTGCTTATGATTTGAAAGTCTTAAGGACCATTTCTAACTAATTTATTCTGCTGTGTCTATAGCTAAGAAGTAATGGAGAAAGAAAAAGCATCATACAGTGCATTTATGTGTTAACTCAGCAAATATTTATTGAGTATGTACTATGTACACAACATTATGAGTATATTAGGTGCTGAGTACTATAGAAAACCCATAGAATAGAGGTCTCACAAAGCTTACCGTCTGTGTGAATAATAATTTTAAGAATTCAGTTGCCTTGAATGAAATCTAATTATTTAAAAAATAATTTGAAGTTAAAAAGATACTGACTTGTGTTTTCCAATTTTCATAGCACTTTTAATTTTAGGAAAAAAAGATGTAATACTGATTGTATTAGTCTGTTTCTGTTGCTTATAACAAAATACCTGAAACTGGGTGATTTATAAAGAAAATAAAATTTATTGCTTACACTTTCTGAGGCTGGGAAGTCCAAAGTCCATCTTCTGGTGGTGACAGTAACACAGGGGCCTCACATTGTAAGGTGGTGGAAGCAGAAAGAGCAGAGGGAGAGATAGACTCTCTTTTATCTCCTTTTAAAACTCTCAGAACCATGCCCCTGACCACCATTTTTAATCCATTCACTATTGCATGGTCCTATAATCTAATCACTTCTTCAAGGCTCTACTTTTTGATTACCATAATAGGATTTCCCACTGTCTTAACAGTCGCAGTGGGGGCTAAGTTTCTAATACAGAAAACTTGGGGAACACAATTGAAGCTTGAATGGGTTTTGGGGGAACATAATTCAATCCACTACAGTAGTATTTTTTTAAAAAAGACATAAATATAAATTATATAATAGATTCATAGCCCTGACTTTTGCTTATATAAAGAACCACAGATATTCAATGAACTTGTTATATCAGGTGAATTGGTTGTTTGGCATCAAGAAACCAGTGTCATAAAAACAAATAGAAGTGCCAGATTGCTACACAGATATTAGTAACCAACAAAACCCTTTAAGTCAATTCTCTGACTTACACAAGGGGAAGGATAGCAGGGTTGGGGACAGGGAGGTTGGAGAGTTCATAAAATCACAGAAAGTTCACTTTTTTTTTTTTGTCTTTTTCCATGTCCGGCAACGGTTCGCAACCCTTAGTGTCGCTCCCGTACCGGACCGGGACCGGCAACGGGATCGCAACCCTCGGTGTTGCCCCCGCGCCTCGCTCAGCCAGTGAGCGGGAACCGGTCTGTATGTGGGATCCGAACCCTCGACGGGAGTGCCACCGCGCTTCCCAAGTGGCGCACTAGCGCAGTGCGCCACCGGGCCAGCCCAGAAAGTTCACTTTTTGATCAATGTCTGTGCAGCAACAAAAGTAGTTCATAAATAGACTCAGTCTTTTTACATTTTTTTCCTGGTCTTTTAACGTCCATTGGAAATACTGAGTGGAAAGTATAACTCTGAATCCTAGAAGACAACTTGAAAAAATTATATTTAATCCTAGGTTCGATAGCCACTGGGGGATTTTTACTTGATGGAGAATTCTTTCTGTGAGTTCTGTCTCTTCTGGATTTGAAGAGGCAAGGAAGCAGAAGTGACTTCAGAATGGGTTCGGAGTCTATTGCTCTGCAGAGATACATGCTCCCAATTGTTAAAGGGCTCCTCATTCACTGAACAAATATTTATTGAGTAGCTATTCTATGTCAGGCCCTGGTGAACAAGACAGGCACAGTCCTGTACTTTAAAAGGTCACATCATGCCAAATTGCCATTGACAGATTAAGAAAACAAAAGACCAAAAGGACAAGATGATTACAGACACCTGCTCACCCCTTTTGCCCACACATATAAACATCACATCATCAGCCGACAGGTAAGACTGTGACAAGAATAATTTTCAGAACATCAACCCTCATCGTAGTCTGCAAGTGACTTGGAGCTTTAACACACTACCCAGAAGGCATTCAGGTTTGGAGTGCTATATCCTGGATAGCAAGGCTTTAATCACTCAATGTATATTTGCTGATCATCTACATCTATGCATAGAACAATGCTGGGTTATTGGAATACAGTTATTCATCTCATGGAAACCAAGTCCAGAAAGTAAAAATTTCCTTCAAATATATTGTATTACATAAGAATAACTTTCCATCAAAACACCCAAACAGTCCCATAAGTTTGGTCTCTTAACATATTTTTTCAGATGCTTCTTTATTTCTCTTTTACTAGTTCCCTTTAGACCTTTCAGTGGCTTCATGACATATCCCTTGGCTTTGTGGGATCTATAATAATAGGTCAAAGATCAGACTAGTCCCTTCATTACTTTTAAATTCTGGATTTGCAGATCTGGTGCTTTCTTCCTCCGTTTTGTGGATAGCGCCTCTCCCACCAGTACACAGATGGGCACTGAGGGAGACAGCGATGCCCATCACTGTCTTCTTCAGGAAGTAAGATGAAAAAGCACCTTAGTTGGTTCTAATATGTTCACTGTCCTTGCAAATCATTGGGCCTTTCTTAATCTATTCTGTAGTCAATATTTCTTAGAGGTCTGTTCATGTATATCTAAACTTGGGACTGGAATAGAAAATAGGAATCAGGTTTCTGTGTGTATTACAAAATTTTCATCTGCAGATCTGCAGATGGTATTTTTCTCTTTGGAAAAGACAGATGCCAAATCCAGTGTTCAAAGAGCGCATTAAAAGATGTAGCATATTAAAAAATAAAAGCCAGTCTTTTACTGATTAACACCGTGAAGACAGAATAATGTTCTGATTCAGTAAACTTGTCTTCATATTTGATTTTGAGCATGTTTGCCTCAGCCTGTCTCACCAACATCCTTCCAAAATGTTTAGTACACAGCCATGACCCTAGCCTCCTGAGTGCTGCCCAGCTCAAGAAAAAAAGTTGTTAGAATCTCCTGCTTCAGTCTTAGGTGGGAATAAGTTAATAAAAGATAACTCCACGCCCATCTGCCTCTGAGTTTTGTGGGGAAAGGACTAGAGAAAAAACACTTCACATTGGTAACAAAGAAGAAATAACCTACATTTTAAGAGCTTTGGGATACCTACTAGGTCTACTGTAGTTGGCCTTAAATCCATCTTGTCAGGCTGACTTTGTCAATATAACCTAAATCTTCGTATATCTTCAGGGGGTAATAGAAGGGGACCCACACATAGCTTGCCCATGGCCCAGGAATATCTATTACCATGACCTCTTCTGCAAGCAATATCCACCTATGAGAATTTTCAACTTGAGGCCAAAAATGAGGCTAAGAAGAGGGAATGGAAATAGGTGCATTGTTCAGCAATTAGTGTCACGTCTGTATTAAATCCTTTCTGACATGTCAACAAATTATGTTTTATTTTCTCTTTTACATACACTGGTTCAAAAATACCCGATTTAGTTAAAACATACTAATTGGTTCAAACCCATACACATACACACACACACACAAACAGACACACACACACACACACCAGAGAGAGAGAGAGAGAGAGAGAGAGAGAGAGAGAGAGAGAGAGAGAGAGAGAGAGAAAAAGGATGTAACAGTTTAGACTTTTGACAGAAAAATCATTTTGAAACTTATCCTTTCTTAACACTGGCTTACAAGGTGGCCTATTTCCTCAGGGCTTTCTTAGGTTCCAAAGAATATGCAAACTAATCCATGCTAACATTGCAATCAGTGTCCCTTCACAAAGATAACTTATTTGTATTTAAATTAATTAATTAATTTACTAATATTTACTATCAAGCACTATGCTTAACAAAGGAGAAACCAAATGAATATAAAATACAAACCTAGCACAGCAGGGCATTGCAAAATAAAAGCAGGATTTTTGAGGTCGAGTTTTTGCTCTGGCAAAACAGAGTTTGTTGTCTTTGGTGTTTTGTTTTTTGTTTTTTTAATTGCCTAAAGTGCCTCAAAGTACAAGGAGCTATCTGAATACAAAGAAAGGAAGCTCCATGTAGACAGAGCAGTTGGAAAAAGTAGTGGGAAGGTGGGTGAGGAACATAAACAATTGATTCTCAGGTTCACATTACTTGTGGAAGTCTTATTCTATAAATTAATTGTAAACATAAAATTAGTCAATACTGAACCATTGCTCCCAGGGGAGAACCAGCATTAGGTTCCTGTGAGCCTCTGGTCACATTTTTGTCAACTCATCAATACATAATTTTGCTTCATGTGTGTTTCTGTTTAAAGGCACCTTACTTAATGTATATTGTTTATTCACTAACATTGAACTCACAGTCAACAGCACTTTAATTCATGCCTGAATGAAGCTTATCTAACACATGCATTTTCTCTGAAAAGCACCTCACATACTTCTTTGGCTTTGGAACACTGGTCAGCATTTCAGCCTATACTTGAGAGCCATTTCAATCAGAAAATTACCAACAAAAAACATAAAAAGGCAAAGAAAACAAAAAAAGCCTGGCACTAAATAGACTGTAAAAAGTGTACTTGTTTATAGTATCAGAGCCAAAACAAGAAGGCAGAGCATCACCTTGTTCGAGCTCAGCTAAGAATGTGTGCTTTGGGTGACTCACATTTTTTGTTACTCTCTACATGTCCACAAATGACCATAAAATCACCATGAGTATTAATTTTGAAGTTATAAAGAAATTTTAGCAAATGGGTAAATTTGGAAATATAGAACGTGAGAATAAGATTGATTGTATTTACAAATGAAAGCAGAAGGTCTTCATTACAAATAAACTGGAAGGTGGGAGGGTGCAGTAATGTTGGGAATCTGTGAAGAGATGAATCATACTGCTGTAGACCAGTGTTTCCCAAAATGGGATGCTGGGGCCAGCGGCATCAGCATTACTAGGAAACTTGTTAGAAATGTGTATTCTTGGGCCTTACCCCAGGCTTGCTAAATCAGACTCTGGAGTAGGGCCCCATAAATCTGTGTTTTAACAATCCCTGCTGGTAAGTGTGATACAGAGAATCACCACTGCAAGGGGTTCTACCTGAGGAGTGATAATAGGAAATAAGGTGAGTAGAAAAGATAAAAAAATTTGTCAGTGTCCTGATTGCCAAGTCAATAACATTGTTCTTATTCAATAGTAATAAGAGGATGAGCAGTTTTTATTTTTGTTTTACAGAAGAAAAATTATTTTGTTAAATTGATAACTAAGGTTAAAAATATTGGAAGTAGTCCAGATCTAGGATAATGAGCAGGATCTCTCAAACTCAGTACTGTTGGCATTTTGGTCTGGATAATTTTGTGTTGTTAGAGGCTGTTCTGTGCACTGGAGGATATGTGGCAACATCCCAGGCCTTTAGCTGCTAGATGGTAGTACCACCTACCCTTTGTGACAACCAAAAATGTCTGCAGATATTACCAAATATCACTTGGGAGGCAAAATTATCATGGTTGAGAACTACCGACATAGAACAGTGGTGGTTTTGTTTATTAATTTATTCAGATTAATTCAGCTAGTATTTATTGACCACAAGTCAGGTCTCAGGCTTGGGGTAGAGATGTAGAGATATATAAGACACTGATTATGTTGACTTTTCTCTGAGGTCTTAGCTTTTAGAAAGCAATTAACCCATATTTAAAAGGTGGAAAATAGGAATTCTTATTCTGATTTGTATAGATTACGCCGTCAATCTATAGATTCAGTTGGTGGAACTCTGGATGTGCGAAAAATCCAATTTTGAAACCACAGAGCTGTCCACAAACATTAGACTGGAATTTTGTTACTTATATGCTTCAGTTATGTGGTTCATTTTGTCATTTCAAGCTTCAGCTAATGCTTGTCTTTGCTAGACACAAAGCAATGAATAAACAGTATGGGAGGTAGACAGCCAGACACTGGCATTCTATTTCTTTGCCTTTAAGTCTGATGCTTTGTTTAAATGACTAGGGACAAGTGCTACACATTCCAGAGTAGCTCCATTTGTGCATTCAGTTTCATGCAATGAGGCAAGAAGTTCCTTTCATAGACTCTGCAAGAATTGTAGTGATTGAAAATAATTTAGACCCAAACTTTATTATACAGAATAGAAGACAAAGAACTGAAGACATCACTATTTGCTTATCATTTCTCTACTGTGAAATTTAAGTTTAAAAAATGTTCATGTATGTATGTTTGTATGTATGTGTACATATGTGTGTGCATACATGTATGTGTACACATATATTCTATATACATATGTATGTGTAAATGTATGAAGGGAAGTTTTAGCATGAGCTCCATAAGTATGGAGCATAAATATGAGAAGTAGCACTTGAGAGGGGGTCTTGATTGTGGCTACTCATCAGAATCACCTATAGATAAGGTAAACACATAGTTTATTGTCCAAATGTGGACATATTTTTAGAGTGAAGCACAGTGGAGCAACTGATGACCCAGACTGAACTCAGCAAATAAGAATTTATGATCATTCTAGCTATAGAGAATTAAACATTCAAATTCCCATTCTCAGGAGATACCAGTTCAGTGAGCATGGCATGGAGCCTGGCAATCTTTATGCTTAAAAAGATATAAAGAGTTTTATATCTTTTATATAAAAATATACATGTAAGGGTGGTTATAATTGTGCATTGCTGAGGCAGAGTCTATCTGCATTAGTAGAGAGTGACCTTAGAGGGAAGAAGCATCCTAACAGGTCAACATGCAGTCTCCAGGATTTGTGAGAGGGCTGTCAGTGACGAAGGGAGTCTTATTTCTCCTTTCACAGCTTTGCAAAGCACCTCGTCCATCTCCCTGACATGCTTAGTCCTGCTGATGACATTGTCCTACAGCTGGCCTTTAAAAATGTCCAGCAGAAATTTTTACACCTCATAGCTGGCTACAACAAAATATATTCAGGTGGTGAACCTTTTCCATTTATGACACGAGTGACTTGGTGAGACTTTCGGCACTATAATGTTATTTTCTGCAGCAATTTTCTCATTTAGACTCTATTCTTGCAATTTCAGGAATATTATTTTAAATGGTCAGCAAAAGTGAAATTAATGAGTCTTGGCCATTCAGTAACATCAATGGCTTATAGTTAGAAATCAAGTTAAAGGGAATTGGCTAACTTAATTTAAAAAGTGAGTTAAAAGAATCAGTCAAATCATTGCAAGTAACTGTGTATCACAAATAAATACAACCCCCACATGTTAGACCTTGTTCATCTCAATATTTTTAAGAGGCACATGATTTAATTATTAAGCAACATCAAATTATCAATGAAGTTTTGTGTAGATTCACAACACTCCACTTATTCTTGGTGAGGAAGATCCAGAACAACCCTGTGTCTTTAAATGTGTCTTTAATCCCACTTGAATACTTCTAAACTCTTTGCTCACGTCAGCTTTTTTAGATTTGTGCCATATCCTAGTTCTTTTATTTATTCATTCAAATAACATATATTGGGTGCCCATGGTGTGCTAGGTGATAAGGATACAAGAATGAGTAAGCTTACCAAGTTCAGTGTTCTCACGGATTTTACTTTCCATGTCTGGGGAAACTGATAAATAACATGCATGAACAAGATAATTTTAGAGTGATAAGTACTACGAAGACAACTCATTGGGATAAAATATTTCTACTATGTTCCTAGAGAATAGCTAATACTGATGATAAATGTTTACTGAATACTTAAATTGTATAAGCCCATAGCTAAGAATGTTATTCCCATGATATCATTTCATATTTATATTAACTCTCTTATGTAGGTATAGTGCATAGTCCTATTTTCCTGATGGGGAGACTGAGAGTCAGAGAAATAAACTAGTTTAAGTCATTCAGGTAATAAATGGGAGGGCCAAGATTTAAAGTCAGGGTAGCTGATGATCTAAGTTTTCCATAGCAAGTCCATATATGGAAGACAGAGCAATGAAAATAAAATAACAGAAATAAGTACATGATGAGTTCTAGCATAGAAGTGGAGAGGGGTAAAAACAAGAAAGATCAGAAAAGTCTTCCTGGAGATTGGCATTGGAGCCAAGTGCATGGGTAAATCAAGCTTAACTGAGAGAAGTAAGGATGAAGAGGCACTGCCCGTAGAGCATGTGTGTGTCGGCAAAGATCACCCAGCAGATCCAGTATGACGGGTATAGGTACAAGGCACTGCAGGAGGTGGGGAAGACAGAGATAGGCAGAGGTCAGTTGTGGAGTGCCTTGTATACCACGCTGGAGTGTTTGATTTTATTCTGTAGCTAAAAGGGAACCACCGAAGTGTTGCAAGCAGGTAAATGACCTTATACAATTTGCCCTTTTAGAAAGATCATCCTGTTGCCAGAGTCAAAAATGGATTGGAGTCAGACAAGCAGCCAGGAAAAGGCTTGGAAAAGTTTTTCTGTGGGTCAGTCAAGAGTTGATGATTTCTGTCAACCAGCAATTGTGAGAATGAATTTCATCACTAATAATGGCATTAGGGAGGTGAAATTAATATGACTTGATGACTACGAAGGGAAAGATGGCTTGCGTGAGAAGTCATAGTTTACTCCCCAGTTTGTGGCTTGAGAGGCTGGATTAATGGTGATACTACTGGAGGAGAAACAGAACGGGGTGATGTTCAGGCAAATTGCTAACCACTATGCTTTAATTTCCTCATTTGCAAAAGGAGAAGGAAAATAGTATTTATCTCATTGACTATGGTGAGGACTAATGAATTGTAAAATATTGAATAGCTCCAGGCACATGCCAGAAAACCATTGACTATCATAATGCCATAGGTAACAGATCTTTCATAATTTTGTTGCTCTCTCGCTTTCTCTCACATGATTAAGGATAACAAATACTCATGATTATTACCCCAAACAAACTGAAGTTGGCAATATGAGTTTAAACAAACAAATCTGAAATTTGTAACAGGAAATAAATGTTAGTGCTGTCTTTGGGACATTGCATTATATAGCATGCTTTATTTCCTTTGATAGATATATTAAGCATTGTTTTCTTCTGTTTACTTTACATAAAGGATATGGTTGAGGATAGAGAAATCCCACAGCCCCACCAAACTTCCCTGCTTTTCCATTGTCTGCCATTAGCTTTGAATTCTGAAAAATAATCAGATGACATGAACTACCCCAATATTGTACAGCTTGAGTAAACTTGAGAAGGCCTATCATGGAATATCCTGAGGATAAATCTTCCAAGCCATGAGCGTTATACAGAGCTCTACCAGAATGAGGTTGGCCCATCAGAGCAGAATTTTAGCTCACATTTGTTTCATTTTGTCCAAGTGCCTGTCTGCTGATGATTTCAGTTACGACTGATAGAAAGAGAAAAGTTTCAGAATGAATAAAATATAGATTGCCCATAAATTAATTTTTCCTTTTCTTTCTTCTCAGAGAGGAAGCATGCATCAGGGATCTAAACAATATAAACTGTACTTTCCCCTTCCCAGTGAGTAGTCTTTTAAATAATATATTTATTGGATATAGGATTACAGTAAAACATATGTCTTATGCTTTTTATGTGAATGCAAAAATAATTAGGTCATTGCATTATCTCAATCATAATCTGTCAAAGAAAGAAAAAGAAATATTGCTCTAGGAGTATAAAAGAGGCAGTCTGAGATACCTCCAAATTCAGATACACCATTTTGGTTGCACTGTTTATGGTTGTAAATAAAGTGATCAGTTCATTTGATGTGACTGAAAACAAAGAGAAGACATCTTGTTTCCATTGCTTTATAGTTAGGTAATAAGCACAAAATGAGTGCTTTCCTACGAAAGCACTGAGAAGCTTAGAATCAAATAATGCAAATGTTAACGTATGCAAACACTCATGTCTTGCTTAAAAGTAATATTTGCAGATGATGATTCCTGACTGATGTTTAGTAGAAGTTAAGTTATTTTTGTTTCTAAAGAATACTACCAACTTTCTTTTTTAAAAGTTTTCAAATCCTTTCCTATTGGGCTGATCTTTATTATTTAGCTACCATCAACTTACTCTCCTTAACAGTAAACATGAAAATAGTTAAGTCTATGTTAATTAAGTGCCATAGAAATGTTCAATTAAATGTATGATATCTCACTCTTTGGTGTGGGGAAGAGAGATCCCAAGAGTTTGCATTAGTTAGAATACAGTTAAGTGCTGTAACATATACACTCCAAAATATAAAATGTCTTAAACTCAATAGAGTTTATTTCTTGCATAAAAGTTTCTGATCAGCAGATGGCTTTCTTCCACATTGTTGGTCCTCAATGTATTTTTATGTCTCAAAACCTGTTCATGCTCTTAAATATTATAACCTAAATAGCTTTTATTTATGTGACATATCTATTATTTAAAGATTTAAAAATTAAAACAGAATATTAAAAATATGTATTAATTCATTTAAAAGTAATAATAAACTCACTACTTCTTGGCATAAATAATGTATTTTGATGAAAAATAAGTATATATTTTCAAATAAAAATTTTGGTGAGAAAAGTGACATTACATTTTTGTGAATATCCTTAGTGTTCAGCTTAATAGAAGACATTTGGATTTCATATCTGCTTCTTCATTTAATCCCTTGTCACCTTGTTTTGGTTGTAATATATATATTTTTAAAATTCAGATCTTACAATAAAACGGAAGAGTAATTTCATGGCCTTTTCATATATTTATGAATATTTGATATTCTTCTTTGATACTAGACCCAAACTCAACAAGTGGTAGCTTTCTCAAGGTTAGTTGCAATGTGGAATCTGGACCTGGGACCATATCAATAAACTTTTCAGTCTTTTACACTAAAATCTGTTGGTGTATCTCACAGTTTGAATGAACCTTTTACCCCTGGATGACTTATAACATCACATGTTGGTCATTTGGAAAATAATAGCTTACTGAGTTATGCAGAACTCACAAATGTTAATTTATTTCATTATAAAATGTCAAAAATTCACAGTTACTAATATCACCGACGATTTTCTCAGTGTTATCATAAAAATACTGTTGGCTTCACAGACCTAAAAAAGTCTCAGGGACCCCTATTGCCCTAGTACTCCAAACAATGATCCAGAGACCCTGGCTTCTTCTAGCCATGGCTTGTGGCTTCCCTATTCTCTCTTAGACCTCATCAAGCGGTTTACATCCAGCCAGTTGAAGGAGAAAAAGTCTAGACAGCATACTTGATTCTTAAAAATCCATTTCTCTGAAATGACACACATTATTTCCGCTTGTATTCCATTAGTGAGAACTATTTATATGGTTAGGTCTAGATGCGAGCATGGGGTCGTGGGGAGCGGGGAGGAAGGAAATGCAGTCCCTGGGAAATATCTTATCATCTTGTTGCTAAAATGTTCTAATATTGTAGCTGTACATGTGTTGGGCTGTAATAAAATTTTTCTAATCTTAGCTGCTTGACAAGACAATACTTATTTCTTAAGGAAGGCCTAGACCTGGATGAGCAAAGAGATGGTAGGTTCTCACAAATGAGACACAGCCATGATTCTGCTGCTTCCCTGAACAGTTGGGACAAAGAGTAGCTATAGAAGCTGCACTTTCTTCTATGAATCCTTGTACCAATCCCCCAATGATGGAGAAGATTTCCTTCTTGCATCTTTATTAGAAAAGTTAACAAGTGCATGTAGTAAAAACATGTAAAAGTAATTTTAAAGGATACGTAAAATGAAAAGTAAAAGTCTCCTTCACTTCTAGTACCTGATCCCTTTTTCTTCCTCTTGTTAAACTCAGTGAAAATTCTGGCATTTTCTTCCAGAATTTTTGTTTACTTCCTTAAAACTCAAAAAGTAGACAAATAGGGAAATTACTCTGGTAAGGGACACTGGGATTTTATAGGATAATGGGCCTGTATTAATATTTCACAAAGGTAAGCCAAGTTCTTTTCATAACATCTTTCTTGATGTGCAAATGACATCATAGTTCTAACCTTAAACTTCTTGATGGATTTTTCAAAATGATATCAGACATAATTTCTTCTGCAGAGGTATTTTCTCATTACAGAAATAACGATTACATAGAGTACTGCCTCTTTTATACTCCTAGACCTTATCCAGGCCTCTTTCCAACCTCTTTCCTACACAGAACTGTTATGCCATTACCTCTACTGTATATGAATTTGTATCAGTTAGAGTCCAATCAGAAAAACAGAGAGCACTTAAGGTATTGGAAACCGAATTTATGAAGCAGGAAATTGATTACATACATGATGAAAGAAGTGAGAAGCTGAACTTGGGATGTTGAGGCAAACTAGAGACTGGCAGCAGCAGCAAACTACTCCCAGTCTTAGGCTAAGGAGGAAGAGGGTGGAGGCAGTGTTAATGGAACCCATGGACTGGAGGCCTCTGTTAGAATCTGGAACCACAGCAGGGACATTCAGCAGGACATGGGAGAGATGTAGTCATGGCTGGTATCCCTGGCACAGAAGAAGAGGAAAAGAAATATTTGGATTCTCTCTTTTATTATTTATTTATTTACTTTTTGCCAGTTTCCACCAATCTTAAGAATACCTAGCATCGGCTAAACATAAACAAAAGCCAGATATCATGGAGACTGAAAGGGTCAGCTTACTTGAGATTTAGAGCAGAGCACGTACATCCCCAGGTCCTATACTTAGTTCCCAGAGATTCAATAATAGTAGACCTGTCAGAGTAGACCAGCACAGGCCCAACCAATGTCCAGTGGTCAGAAGAGTTCTGTGAGGCTGGAGAGAGAGGAGACAGAGTGGGGAAGAACATGGAGAAAGTAGAACTGAGTATTAGAGGTAGTAGAATGTAGAGGATTTGAGTCCAGCGTCCATTAGAAAAAAAGATATTTGCTAAATGCTATATGGGGCTTGAACCTATTAGAGCAAGAGGAATTCCCATGTGGCACACAGCTGAGACATTGCTTTCCCGGAGGAATCGGTGTGTCTATTCAGCACCCTTGTTGGAGCCAGACAAGAGGCCTCAGCCTTTCCCACTACACTCCAGAATAGACCTCAAGGGTTAGCCCCATCAAACTGGATAACACATTCCTTCCCCGTAGCATTTACTACATCAGTGACTTGGTTGCAGATGGGTTTTTGAGAAGTTTGACACTTCCTGCTGACTGGCCAGGGAGGTGCTCACAAGCCCTCTCACCTAATGAAGAAGGTTCAGTTCCCCACAACCTGTGAACCTGCATGGAGAGGCTCCTCACAGCCTCATTCTTTAACAGAACAGAACTTCAAAAACCCACAGCTCTGCAGCACCACAGTCTATCAACTGCATGGCCATTCTGATCCACACCATCCAGGAGGATGCCAGTGGTGGTGGAAGCTCGAGGATGAAATAAAAAGAGACTAAGCTGAAGAGCCTGGCTAGTGTGGTTAGCTATTGCAGGACAGTTCTCTGGGTGGCCTCGAACCCCCTGCCGTTTCCCCCTCTCCCTCATTTATAGTTCTCAAGAATAACTGTGGAATGTGCTGTGAATGCAATATCCTGAGAAAAGGAAGAAGTGGCTGGAACAGCCAGGGTTCTGTTCCAGTCTCTCCTAAGAAAAGGATGTCCTTCAATGCTTTAGCACAGTGTTTCCTGTTCCCCTGGTGTACAAACTTGGTGTAGGGGGGGACTGCTTTACAGGGTCCCTCAGATGCGTTCCACATTGGTCATGCACGGACGAGACTCCATCCACCCTGGTCAACTTTTCTGCTCCTCGGGGTACCAGCTGTTCATGAATCCTAGATTTCTTTTGTCCCTTGCTGCCTTTCTATAAGCAATAAATCCACTTTATGCAACTCGTGTGTGTGTATTTCATCCAACTTGAGAAAATAGTAGAAGTGCATCCCAATATGCAGAAGACTCATGTGGGGACAAGTGCACAGTGAACGTGATTAACAGGTGTCCCGTCCCTTCGCTAAGTATAACTACTGCTGGAGCAAAAAGTAACACTGACACCGATAGTGTCCAAAGTGACCAGATATCATCTGCAATTCAGATAATATTCACCAAACCAGCATAATTGACAGAATATGGCAGGATTTGAATAAGATGGACTCTTCTCCCTTGAGATTCTAGAAGGCAATGGGGACACTAGACATGTAACAGAGAGGAGGCTGGAGACTCATGGGAAGAGAATATGAATTTCTGGACCTCCTCCTATTACTGGCAGGCAATATTGAAAACTACTAAGGCACATTATTAAACCCTGACTATGAAGGGGGTCGCTCTGGTTCTATTCTTAAAATGCAGACTGCATGATGTCATTCCACTGATAAAAATTCTTCCATTGGCTTCTCAATCTCTTCACAGTAAAGTCCAAATTACTAAACTTTACAAAGATTTGAGAATATAATCCCTGCCTGCTATGGGTTAAATGTATCCCCCCCCAAAAGTTCATGCATTGAAAACCTGACCCTCATTGTAAAAGTGTTAAGAAGTTGGGAAATCCAATTATGGTATTTGAAAGGTGGGGCCTTTAAGAGGTGATTAGACTGTGATTAAACTGTGCCTTAGTGAATAGGTTGATCCTTTATTGGGTGGTGGTGGGTGTGGTTCTGATGGCTTTACAAGGAGAACAAATGAGAAGATTACTTCTTTTGCTCAGCCCATTCTTGCCATGTGATAGCCTGCACTGCTGTAGAAGAAGGCCCTCATCAGATGCACCCCCTGAATCATAGACTTCCCAGCCTCCAAAACTATAAGAAACAAATTTCAGTTCTTTAGGAATTACCCAGTTTCAAGTATTCAGTTATAAGCAAGAGAAGAAGACTATAACATGGCCTAATCCTCCAGCCTCCCCTCTTACCATTCTCTTCCTCTTGCTCCCATGGCTGCCCAAGGGCTCATCTTTCCACCAGGATTATTGCACTCATTGCACATCACTGCAGTTATGCTTTAATTATCTGTCTTCTCTGATAGACTCTTGAAAATATGAGCAGAGGAACTGGGTCTGGTTTGCTCAATGCCATGACCCTTGAGCCCAGGACATATAATTCATGCTCAAAAATATTTTTTAATAAAAGGAAGGAAGAAAAGAAGGAAAAAAAGGAGAAATGAAGGATTTCAAAGATAGAATATTGGTAAATGACAAGATGTGAATATTGTTTCAAAAGGTCCAATGTCAAAGTCTGCACTGACATTGAATGACTCCAATTTTCAGTGATACTATAATATTTCTGACATTTAGATGGTATTAAATTAAACTCCTTGCTAAAGCAACATTTTGCTGGCTACATAGATCAGGAAACTTCATTTATAATACAAATCCCACATTAAATGCATGACACAATATATGATGTTTACCAAGCATCCATGAATAGTGCTGACAGTACCAAAAAGTCCCTTCACAGAAAACAATTTGTTGATCAAGAAGTTAATTTGAAGGGAAGTATGCTCAAAATTTACCTGGTAGATGCATTTTAAAGGAAACGTGTCTTCTTTTATAGATTAGGACACCTCTAGATAAAAGCATACATCATTAATAGCATGGATTTTTGTGTCATTGCCCCATGAAAGACTCAAAATCAAAGATATATTTAACAATAGTAGAAAAATAATTTTTAAAAAACCATGGTTCTAAAATGCATCACATTATTCTAATTTGTATTGTGTAGGGAAGATTCGGGCTGGATGTGAGAAGAGCAGTTAACTGTAGGGTAAGCTTAAAAAAAGGCACTGATGTAAGAAAGTTCATTCCTGTCACATGTTCTCTGATTCAATAAAGAGAGAAAACTTTTACATTTAGAAATATGGATCAAATTAAATTTGCTTTAAGGAAATATATAGTGCATATATTCAGGGCTAATTCTCCTTGTAGGAGATTTTTAATGCAATTTTTTAATGCACTCATGTATTCCACGCTATGGGGTTCTGTCTGCTTAGCATTTGCCCATCATTTTTTATAAAAACATTTTGAATTATTCAAACTGAAAAATAAACAACAGATCAAAAACATCTGATGTTCTTTACTGTAAAAATTGTTGACTCAAGTGCATTATAATTATCTCACCAAGTGGCCATTTTCCAAATCTCATTCAATCACACTTGGATGAAAAGAGATCATTTTGTATGTCTTTGCATGTGTGCATGTGTCTGAAAGGAAGAGGATGTGGCATGTGATTTAGCAGGGCCTGTTTTAGTCAGAGTTGTAAATTTTTAACTTTTTCTTTCAAGCAGCATTATATCCCCAATTAGGGAGTTGTGAAATTTCCATTTCTGTACAGCTTTCTCCCCATACAAATACTTCAAATTTCACAACTGTTCATTGCTCTTATGGCCTTTCCTGCTGCCCACTATTAGAACCTTCCTTCACATTTTACATTCATAGTCCAGTGTAAACTACACACAGCCACCCTTAGACATCATGTCTCTCAGGGGGTCTATATTTGAACCAAGGACAAAAGCTAAAAACCATGTTTTCTAGATCTCCTAATCTCTAGATTCTAGATTCTTAATCTCTAGATTCTAGAAAACCTTGTTTTTGAGAGGTTAAGCTCTAAAAAACATTTAAGGCAGTACTGTGTTAGGAGTTTTAGAGTCATTAGGACCTTGATGGAGGTCTGGGATGGAGATTGGTGGATAAAGATGTTTATTCTCACTGAAAAATTCTCTGCTTCTTCGTTTCAATAGTGTTCTTCTCCCCTTTCTTTCTGAATTCTTTATCGCTTTCACTTCTTTGAGAAGATTATGCTTTCCATCACATCTTCTCATAAACTGACAGAAGCAAAAAAAAAAAAAAAAACAAAAAACAAAAAACAAAACAAACAAAAAATATATATATATATATATAATTATATTGGCTGAATAGGGAGCAATTTTTCAACCTTTATCTGTTCTGCCTATATAAATAAATAAATAAATATATGTATATATTTTGGTTTGGTTCTTCATCCGTTTATAGTGTCTCTACTTTTTAAAAATTTATTTAGATATTTACTGATACCTAAATTAAGTGAGATCTTTCTAGGTGAACAAAAGCAGATCTCTAAGTATATCTCTATCATTATAGCATTTATTAAAATGGTATTACTTCAAACCATCACCAGTTAATGTACGTAACACACGTGTAGTGAGCCCCTACTGGCATTCTTCTTGGCACACAGGTGATAAAGCTAAGCTCCTGATTTCACAGGAGAGATAAACGTTACACAAGTAAAGAAATAAATGTAAAAAGTAATGGCAGACTATGATAAATGGAATGATTAGATGCAGAGAAAGGGAATTGGAGTGAGTTCTGGATCAGAGGCGTCAGCAGGGTGACGAGGGGCAGGGACTGAGCTGGGAGCCCACAGAAGACATCTCAGACAGTGTTTGGCATGCTGTCACGTTAAATGCTTTCCTACAGAATTACGTTATTCTTTTTTTTAGAATTATTTTTCTGATTTTAAAATACTATAAAATAAACTACCTATGGACATATCATAAGTTACTTAATTGCTGCACAGTTAGGTTCTTAAAAGATATTTTTCCTCAATATAAATAATGTCTTAACATCTTCGCACATTACATTCTGCACCAATTTCTAATTATATCTATGTCAGGACACTTTAAAGTTGCCTTTGAATTACTTTTATAAAATTTGAACTACATTTATAACATTTGAACTACATGAATAACATTTAAAAGCAAAGAAAAGTTAAAACCTTTTGTGTAAGGAACCAATACGGATAACTGATGCTATATAAGCTTAATCACCAGTCAGTTCTCTAAGTCTCATTTGCTTAATTGGTTCAAAAGATCATGATGTTAATGTGGTAACAGCTCCGGGCAAATGGCTGTGTTGGCTTACATCGTTACTGCTCAATCTAACTAGTTTCCGTGACTTTCACAGCTCATGAGCACCACTTGCCAACCCTGTCAATGGCTCAGCATAGTGGTATAACTATTATCAGAAAATCAGTGGTAAGGACAATCTTGTGGGTCACTCCATTCACGTATACTTTGCCCTTTTTTCTCAAAACCCTGATCTTTACCCCTTTTTCACTCCAATTGACATCCCTTGCCCCTTATTTTACTGAAACACAATGAAGCAGTTACAAGAGTGTTTCTTCATTGTTCCACCACCAGATCTACCACTGCCTGCATGTACACACGTGGGCTTTGCATTTTCTCCTCATAGAGGATTTGCTGTCCCTGTTCCTACCTAAGATCAAACCATCCACTTTAGTGCTATTTCCATTTTCTCAGCTACTGAAGACCTTTGCTCCTATACCATCAATCTCTCTCGCTACATCAGTGTGCAAACATGCTCAATATCTGCATTCAACAAAATGAATAAAAACACCCCCCCAACTCCCCTAAGTTCCTTTCCCTGCAGCCCTGTTCTTTGCTTCTGACAGCAATGCCCCATGAAAAAGCTGGCTTCCACTCCTTGTCTCTTTTTTCTCACCTCACCTGTTTTAATCAAAGCTTTTCTTACTATTTTTCCACAAAAACCACTTTTATCAAAGTCTACAATAACTTCCACTTTGCCATGTTTAATATTCACTTTTTAGTCTTTATTTTTGTCACAATTTGTCATCCTTCCAGCTTTTGTTTTTAGCCTAACTTCCAGGACACTAGCCCCCTGGCTCTCTTCCTACCTCACGGGGCACTCCGCCTTATTTCCTTTTCTGGATCCTCATCTTCAGGCCTGAGAAGTTGGAGAGACACAAAGTATAGTCCTTTGCTCTCTTCCTTTCTTTATGTGTCATCCTTAAGGGTCCTCATTTTCTTGTGTGCCTTTAAACTCTATTTATACACTATTGACTCAAATCCATGTCTACTGTTCAAAACTTCTTTTGAATTCAAGACTGACATATTCTCTAGTATACTTGACAACACTGCTTGGGATATCTAATGGGCAACTCAGACACAATGGTGACAAAATACAGCAACTGATTCTGCACGATTCCAAACCTGCTCCCCGGCTTCCTCATCTCAACAAATAGCAACATCAAATTCTAATGGTTCAAACTACACACTTAGAAGTCAACCCTGATTATTCTCTTCTTGCATCCAAACATTAGCAAATCCTGCTAAACCTAATACAATATTGAAACTACAACTAGATGCAATCTTTCGTGACATCAACATACACACTTTTCACTACCTGCCGGCCAAAAGTACCTTTAACTCACACTAATGCAAAAGTATCCAAGCCAATTTCCCCCTTGCGACTCTTGCCCCCACCACAGAATACTTTCACAAGTCATAGTGATATTTCATAAATATGAACTGGATCGTATCATTCTTGCCCTAGTCAATATTTCATGAGGCTTAGAATAGTAACCACATTCCATACATTTTCAGAAAGCTGAGGAAAAATAGGAGTTATCTTACATTAAGTTCACTCAAATGTGAGAATTAACCTATAATATTTAAACATTTTTAACAAAAATCTATCATTCAGTTTTTTAGTGAAGCACATTAATAAGGTATGGAAATTTTTTTAAAAAAGCAAGAATTAGAATCATGATAAAGAGTATCTGCCAGTGATTCCGATTATGTAATTTTGACACAAACTAAGTTATTCTCTGAATATTCAAGAAAACAGATGATGTTGACGGGAGGAGGGAGGAGAAGGAGGAATTGGTAAAAGGACATGAAAATCAACTATATTGTATATTGATAAATTAAAATAATAAAAAAATAAAAATAAAATAAATGAAAAAAATCTTGTTATAATAAAAAAGAAATAATTTCAGTTATAAATAATATTTAATTATAAATTTCTTTAAGTATAACCTTTAATTATATTTTTATTTGTATAAGGTACTTCAAAAAGTTCATGGAAAGTATATTATACATATTTGGTCACAGGAGGCATTCTTCCCCTTCTTTACTAGCTAAGAGATCTCTGGTAGGGTTTCTATAGGGAAGTACCCAGCCCAAGGGCTTGAATTATCTGGGGTTTAATTCTCTAATAATATTTTCAGTCTTCTTTTCTAGTGATTGTTCTGGGACAGGTATATGACATATTTTGAATAAAAGAGACATAGGAAATATCTTTTCAAGGCTTATAGGCAACATTTTCTTTCCTGAAAAGAGGGAGGGGCTTAAAACTCTGCCTTTTTCTATGGATGGTGTCTTGTAAAGTGGTAATGCTTTAGCTGCTGTGCTATACTGAGGCCATGAGGAAAAGCCAAGAGATATACAAAGTGCCTGCATCTAGCCTTCTTGAACTATCAAAACAACTATCAGAGTAAGTCGTGTGTTCTGTTACCTGCTGTCGAAAACATTTCTTTTTCTTTTTCTTAATGGATGTCATTATTATGTATTGAATATATTCAATAAACAGATAAGCAATTCTATTATAAGAAATCCGGCAAAAAAACTATAAGGATTTTACATTTTTTTAAAAAGTAAATGTGCTTCTCACAGATGCACTACAGATATACAAATTTGGTTTGTTTTTCAGTTAACAAGTGAGAAACAAGGTTTACCTTAAATTATACAAGGAAAAAAATACATTTTGTTGAAAAGCATTCAAAATTTTGTCTGTTATTTGGATTAAATAATAATTTTAAAATAGATTAAAAATTATCTTGGAGTTACTACATCAGAAATGGAATAAATACTTCAAAACTGAAAGAAAAAAAAAAGACAATAGAATATGAATTCACCACATAGGGTGATTTTTTTTTTTCCAGGTTAAATTTTTTTTAACATTTTCCAAAATGTGTAAGTACATTTTCCTAGAGAACATCTCGTCATAAAGTAAACTTTAGCTCCTCTCTTTTAATGCAGTTTATCAATTACAGTAAACAAAAAAATCATTAGAAATCCTGAGGACAGCAATCCTAGTGAATTTCAAGGACTGGCTTTTCTCTCTCTGGGAAGGGCAGCCTCCTCAAGCAACTCAACAGCTTCAGGAAAAATAAACACAGATCGAACAGACCCTGGAGATCTGTGGGGTGATGAATGTCACAGACAGACAGCCTGGACATCGTGCTCAAAATATTGCCTTTTCATGTTATTTATTTATTTATTTATTTATTTGCTTTTAACACATCCTAGAAGAATTCAACTTGAAATCTGGCCAAAAATATGGTCAAATAATGATTTAGATTATAAAATACACTGTGAGAATATGAAACTGAAGTCAAATTTCTTCCATGAATAATGATTTTATAATCCTTTATATTACTTTGTCATTAGAGCTTTTTATGGTGCCAGTGAATTTATCATCAAAACCATTCCAGTTTTCCTTATTTCTAAATATGTTATTATTTTATTCTCCTCTGTTTTCAATCTTCGTAGGGCTTCAGATTTAGAAATCCATAGTTGTCAGGGAAAATACTGGGGTTTGTATTTCATTAGCATTTTAGCTTGACAGTTTGATAATATTTTCCGAATGGGATCGTGTCGCTTGTGCCCCCATAGAGAGATTTTGATTTTATATAATACTTGAAAGAATGGAATCATGCAGAAAATAAAACACTTACAACCAGAAAGTGACCTAAACCTGGAAAATGTTATAACCTTTATAAATCACATTTACAGTGCATTTTTTCTCACCTTTCTAAAAGAAAACTGTAAAGCTGCTACAACTTACATTCTTAATAAACGATGGAATTACAGACTATACAGCCCATCTTTCCAGGGTTAGAAGATCGCAGTGCAATGCTCTTTTGTCATTATTTCATAAGCAGTTAATGCTTTATGCTTTCTTGCAGTGTATATTTCACATCCATCAATTTCTATTAGTTAATATGCTGCTACCTTCTTTGTTTTCAAAACTGTGATTCTAGCTTTATATTTCTTGAGGGGTAACTTAAAGAGAAAAAAAAAATATCCAGCAGTACTAATTATTTGGCTATGTGGCAATATTAAACTCAGCTATCTTTTTTTTTCCATTGAGAAAAAGGAAAACAGGAAGTAAAAAGACAAGAAAAATTGGACTCATTATACAGCGCACTATGGTGCCGCAGTTAACATACTATATGAATGCTCTAAAAAGTATGTAGTGGGTGGTCTGGGTGTAAAAATGCTTAATGGATTAATTGTACTCATAAAATCAGAGTGCAAAAGCTGGAGTCCATCCGTTCTGCAGGCCTCCTGATGAATCTAGTGTACCGGCTGGACCCCCAGGAGGGTCACAGCCCTTCCGAATGCCTTTGTAGCTGCAGATCTCTTCAGGAGCAATTGCATAGTGTGCCAAACTGTGCAATATTGCTTCCACTCTCGGGACTAATTGAGAGCACCAAACTCATTCTCACTTGTGATTCGAATAAAAGATCTGAGGACCTATCACTAGAGATTTTTCTGTCAGAGTGGAAAAGGAGCAGAGAGTCCCTGTGGTATCAATGCAGCTACTTTCTTACAAAATGCCTAGGTTTTACACAATGAGAAAGTTGACATTTCTTGAAATACCTCCTAATTACTTCAGTTTTATATATTATACTACCTGTGAGTGTGAAAACCCTGGAGTCCTGCAATTACAATTAGACTGATTCCTCTTGTAGGTTACAGGTGCTAATGAAGAAAAAAGAAAAACTAATTATATTCTATAAATGGCTGTTTATTAGTGAGTCATCCTCCTCTTTCACCCTTCTAAGCTGCCTTTCTGATTGCATCAGGCTGTATACACATTTTGCTTTATTAAAAATGTAAAATAGAATATTTAAAGTGGAGCAGGGGAAGTAAATGTTAAGTGCTATGCTGGAACAAAACAAACTAAGTATTTCAAATTTCTTCATGCAGTTCTCAATCAGGAAAGTGTTAATTAGTCTCACTTTCTTTGCATTGGTTTGTGCCTAATAACATAGTATTTATTGAACACTGCTCCCTGGTTACCTATAGTGTACTTACTACTAATCCAAAGTTCAAGTGCATTATCAATGTAAATTTTAAGTACAGGGCAGAATAGAATAGGTTAGTTACCATACGAAAGGTATAAAAAAATGTCACATGTTTGCTATTTGCCAAATAACCTGGGAAGCTAGAAGCAGAAAAAATGATTCATTTCATTATTTAGTACTCCTTGAGTTGTATTTTTATATAATTTCCCCCAATTCATCAAAGCATCAATTGTCCTTAAGTGAATCCATTGACAAAGAAATTGACGTTCTGCCTTCAAAAGTTAATTTGGCAACTGCCAATGGCAATTAAGTGTCCAAATGAGTTTCAGGGGTCATGCTTAGGTGATGGTTTACAGCGAAGGGGGTGATTATGATAAGATCATCATAGACCTTATGATAGACTGAGAGCACACTGGGGGCTGAGGTGGGCCATGCTGAGTTGGACATAATTCCCAGGTAAGTTCTGAACTATTTCAGGATCTAAGTGCCCACTTAATAAGAGGTAATTCAAGCCTGGACAAATTACTCCAAGATTTTCAAAATATTGCAATGATTCTCAAATTTTTACTAAATTAAAATATTTCTAATGTCAAAGCCATGGACCTGTCTATTCAAATGTATTCTTGTAATTTTACATTTCTCTGTAAATAAACCTATAAATGCATAGCTTTCTTAAGTTGGGTATAGAATAAAAATTGCTGTTCTAGAATAATCTCTGTAGAGTAGTCTTTGTAGAGAAACAGAGATGGTAATGGCTTAGACCATGTTTGCATGTGCTTATTTTTTATTTCCAGCAGGATACTATCTTGGAATGTTGATATCTGTGCTTTTATTTTCTATACTTACCTTTTGTAAACTTTCCTTTATGAGTTAGTGACATCCTCAGTGTTTGAATGAAAATTAGCATTGTTTCAGTAGAAACACACAAAGAAATGATTAATGCTTGATTATTTTTTTTTACTTCCAAAAGAGGCTCTCAAAGTCCACATCAGAAATAATAGCTTTGAAACTAAAGCTTTTGATTTATAAAAGGAAATAATAGGTTACTGATAAAGAAAAGTTAGGTATGGAAAAGTACACATAGTTTATTTTTTAATAAAAGATTAGAAAGAGAACAGATAAAACCCTACAAGGCCATTTTTCAAGAGAGCAGAGTAGGAGTTGCCGTAGTTAGGTATGGTATGCCTTTGAATGAGTAGTAGCTCAGCATGTGGAGACAGCTGAGTTAGCATTCTGAGGCTCTTACATGGAATTTGCAAGCAGCAAGGAGACTCATGGGAGCCAAATTCATGCCTGGAGACCATTCTGCTATTCCATCAAGGAGCTCTGGTTACCTGTTCTGATTGCTCTCTGGGAGGGCATTCTACCAACATTTTCCATGCATGATACTTATGAATCATCCAGAAGGAATAATGCTTGGTCATGCTCCAAGACTTTGCTAATGCTCATGGGACTCTTCTATGAGGAAGGTACCCCTTCCAACACCCAGACACTACCCAAGTAACACAATAGAGAGGATGGGGTTCTTGACACCCACAAGGGCATTTGAAAAGGGTATTAGCAAGAGAGAAATACATCAAAGTAAGAAAGTACAAATTAAAGCAGTTAATTTACTAGAGCTATAGAAACTATAGATGCCATTTAGATCTTGTGGAGAGAGAGTATGCAACTCAACTGTGAAAGGCAACGGCAGAACTGTGAAATTATTTACATTATTTTAACAAGAGTAAAGAAGGCCCAGATCCAAGTGGGAATTCTCAGACATATTTGTGGTTTTCAACCAAAGCTGCACTGGGCATAGAAGAGCTTCATTACCCTGGGAATTTGGATCGTCAGCTTCTGGAAATTCAATTATAATTTTTAAAACTGATGAAATAAAATTAGAGGTATGCCAGCTCCACTTTGGAGTCAGCTTTCCCTTAGAGAAAGTTATGGAGAGGTTTCTGAAAAGGATTTTTGCCATACAAAGGAAGGATACATGTGATTTGGGTATTAAAGGATGAATTTAAGCATAAGTTCTCCTCAGGCTTCAATCTATTTGGTTGCTTCACTTGATACCTTGGTTAGAGTTGGTATTAAGTAATAAATCAGGTGATAAATTTGTTTATATACATATTTCAAGATCAACACTAGGATTCCCACTACAAAGAATGGCCAGAAATTAAAAACTCTCCTTGTGCCCTATGTAATGGTTCCCAGTAATCTAATCCTTATAATTCAAAGGGTATTTGATGGACAAACAAGAATATCGTCATGTATGAGTTTGTTAGGGGTGAAATAACTTAGCGTTCACTCCAAAGGAATCAGAATCTATATTTTAAAAAGATCTCCAGGTGATTCACATGACTTAGTTTTGAAAAGCACTGATTTTATGTGGCCTGTTGAGATTACTTTTCCTGTGCTTGCTACAACCGCAGAGTGCTGGGCCAGCCTTGAGAGATGTAGATCCCATTATCCGTGCAATACTGGAGTAGAAGAGAAAGCCCCAGCAGCTGAATTTGTGGATCTAGACAATTACTGAAATCCATTCTGTTACCATTTCATTTCATTCCAATGAACATTGTTCATAGGTCTGGAATTTCCCTTGATCCTGGGCATGAATAAAACATGATTTCTACATTGAAGAAGGAATGTTTATGTAAACAAAAAATTAGAAGGTATTGATAAGAGCAACTTGTTGCATTTATCTTATGGTGTTTCAAATGGGCTTATTTATGAACATCTAAAATGCTCCTCATTGATTCTATAATTTCTCAGTACTGTGTGGTAGTTCAGTAGCAGACATTCTCCTAAATAATGATGATGACGTATGGTCTTTTAGCAAATTGAAGTTGAGAAGAGATGGAAATCTAAAAAAATATTATAGTACAGTTAAGAAAATAATATATAATTATTTATAAAGTTATGGGGGATATTTAGTATTTTTTTCTTTATTCTTATTGACATTACTATATTTCAATTCAGTAATCTGTAGGTCATTTGACAACCACACTTATCCTCGATAAGTGAGGTTATGCTGGTCTCAGAAGAGGTGGGAGGCATTCCCTCTTTATTCTTTGATAAGAGTTGTGTAATAATAGCATTACAATATTCTTAAATATTTTTAAGACTTTATCAGTGAAGCCATGTTATCATAAAGTGTTTTGAGGTTTTTTTCCTGTCAAAAGGTTTTGATTAATCATTCAATTCCTTTAATTGATAAAAGAGTATTCGGGTTTTTCATTTATTTCAAGTTACATTTTCCCCAAAATTTGACTATTTCATCCCGATTGTCAAATTTATTAGCTTAAACTCACTTATAACATACTCTGTTTCTCACTCTATAGTCTGTAGAGTGTTTTTTGATATTAGCAAAATGTGTTTTTACTCATTTTTTTCTTTTAATTAATCTTGATAGAGTTTTCATCAATTTTATTAACCATTTTTTTTAAAAATTGGCTTTATTTTTTTTTCTGTTGTGTGTTCATCTAGTTCTGCTCTCATCTTCATTATTTCAATTCTTCTACTTTTGGGATATTTCATTAGCAGTTGTTTTACTAGCTTCTGAATATGAAAGTTTAGATCATTGCTTTTTCAGCGTTTATTTTAATATTTCCATTTAAGGTTATACATATGTTTTATCTAAGCACCTCTTTAACTGCATGCCTGCATGATTTTATTAGAAATAAATTCATTTTTATTGAGTTCAGAGTATTACCTAATCTCTATTCCAAACTATTGCGCTCATAAGTTTAAAAGCGTATTGCTTAATTTCCATACAGTTGTAGATTTTCTAACTTAATTCCACAGTGGTCAGAGGATACTTGCAAATACCTGCAAGTGAATAATTGCAAATCATTCTATATTTTGACCATTCTATGTTTGAGTCATTTTATGATTGTATGTTCTAGATGTCCTTGAAAATCCTTTTATTGTTTGGTGTAGAATGGAGTGTTAAAATCTCCCTCTGTGATTGTCTATTTCTCCTTTTATTTTTGTTAATTTTTGTTTTATGTATTTTGAAGATATATTATTTCATTCAGGTAATATTGACTTGTAATATCTATATGTGGACCGACTTTTTAATCATTATAACATTTTCCCTTTTATCTTTAGTAGTGCTTCTTGCTTAAATATTACTTTATCTGATATTAAAATTACATAAATTTTTTTTTGGTTTTTGTTTACAAGGTACATATTTTCTACTTTTTCTTAACTTTTCAATTTAAATACTTATACTTAAGGCATATCTCTTATAGACGACATGCATTTGGATTTAGTGTCTTTATCCAGACTGTCTTTTATTTGGAGTATTAGTATAATCACATTTAAGGTAGTTATTGATATATTTGGAGTTAAAGCATCCATTTAGCTATGTTTTTCTTTTTTTCCTTTTTGTCTTTTTTTACTGACCGGTAACGGGATCGCAACCCTCGGTGTTGCACCCGCAGCACGCTCAGCCAGTGAGCGGGAACCAGTCTCCACATGGGATCCGAACCCTTGGCGGGAGCGCCGCTGCGCTCCCAAGCGGCGCACTCTCCAGTGCGCCACCGGGCCGGCCCTATGTTTTTCTTTTTGACCTTCCTGTTTAACTTCTTTATGCTCTCTTCTTAACTTCACTAGGATAAATCAATTATTTCTATTATTTAATTTTTCATCTATAGTTAGTTTTGGTAACTATGCTTTCTTTTAGTAATTATTATAGAAATTATTAATCCTTGAAATATTAAAATCTAATATGAAAATTATCTTTAACATTTCCTTGATAATACTAGAATCTTAGAATACCTTAACTTCCTTTAACCATTTTTTATCATTGTCATGCATTTTAGTTGTATTCGTTCTATTTAAATCCCAATAGTCTTTACTGTTATTGTTTTGTATTTATTTTTATCCACATTGTTATCTTTTTTTTTTTTTTTTTTTTTCCCCTGGAATTCCATTTTTCTCTCTGGGAGTTTTTTTTTTTTTTTTTCTCTCTCTTCTGCATGAAGAACTCCCTTTAGTATTTTTTCTAGTGAAGGTAAGCTAATAATTAATTATCTTAGTTCTTGTTGTCTGAAAATGCTTTTATTTAACATTAATAGCCAAAGAATATTTTTACAGGGTATAGAATTCTAAATTGGCATTTTTAAAGCACTCTAAAGATGTCATTCAATTGCCTTCTAGATCCATTGCTCCTGTTGAAAGGTGAATTGTCGGTATTTTCTGCCATATCTTTGAATGCAATGCGTCTTTTATCTTTGGTGGCTTTTAAGATTTTCTCTTTGATTTTGGTATTCAGCAGTATAATTCAACTATTTCTAGAGGTAATTTTCTTGATATGTACTCTACTTGAGACAGAGTATTCTTGAGTCTGTTAGTTCATGTATTTAATAAACTTTGGAAAATTCTCTATCATTATCACATAATCTATTGCTTCTTTCCAATTCTTTTCCTGGTAATTCATTTATTTTTATATTGAATCTTTAACTGAGCTCCATATGTTTCTGATTATGACATCCTTTTCTATTTTCTTTTTCTTTTTCTTTTGTATTTTTTAACTCCTCTCTGTGCTTCAGTTTGGGTATTTTCTATGAACCCATTCTCAAGTTCAGCAATCTTGACTTCTACTGTTTTCAATCTACTGTTGAACTAACTGCAGTAGTCCATTTCTGTTGCTTATAACAAAATACATGGAACTGGGTAATTTTTAAGAAAACAAAATTGTTTGCTTATAGTTTCAGAGGCTGTGTAGTCCAAAGTCCAGGGAACACGTACAGTGAGGCCTTTTTTGTTGGTAGCTTTTTGGCAACACAAGGGTCTCCCATGGTAGGAAATGGCAGAGCAGAGAAAGAGAGAGGTCCTCATGCCCTCTCCTTCTAAAGGCCTCAGAACGATGCCCATGACCACCATTAAACCATCAACTTAATCATCTCTTCAAGGCCCTGCCTTTCAATTATCATAATAGAATTTCCTATCCTTAACAGTTACAGAGGGGATTAAGCTTCAGTGAATTGGGGGGTGGTGGGGAGGAGAAGCATGCAATCCATTGCACCCACCTAATAAGTTCTTACTTTTAGATTTTATATTTTTCAGTTCTAGACTTTCCATTTGACTCTTTATATAGATCCCAAGTCTTTGGTAGCAAATTCTTCATCTTTCAATGTATTATTTCACTTTTCCCTTTATTTTCTTCAACATATTGTGGGTTTTTTTTTTAAAGTCCTTATCAGGTTATTAAAATATCTGAATTATCTGGTGGTCTATTTCAATCGTCTATTTTTTCTTCACTTGCAGTCATGAGATTTTCCTCTTTTAGCATGTGTAGTAATTTTCAATTGTTTGATAGCATGTACTTAAATAAATTGTAAAGGTTTGAAATAGTACCATGTTTCTCTTAAGAGATTTCCCCTTTCTCTCAACTAGACAGATTAAGTGATTGCCGATCACCTTATCTCAGTCAAGGGCTGTGCTGAGTTGAGCCTGGATTTTAGCCTTGCTAATGTTCAGCCTATATCTGGTTTGCCTAGCTCCCTTTCAGGTCTTTTCAACTCTAAATCTAGTTTATTCTGTAGAGTCCTTCCCTATCTTCAAACTCATTTTGCAACACTGCCAAAAAATTTCACTATGCTTTTCAGAGCCTTTTCATTTATATTTTTAGCCTTGTACAGAATTCACCAAATGCCCTAAAGGAAAAATTATCCATGTGCTTGAGGTTGCCCCCCTCAAAACTATTGATTTGCCTCCCTCAAAACTGTATAATTTATACATTCCTCAGAAATAGCCTTCTACAGGTTCAAAACCTGGATTCATAGACTCCTGCTTAACTAGAATCAGCAAATGCCCTTAGGGTATAGCATCTTTAAAAGGTTGGTTCATCTCTTTGGAATACTAACCTTTCCAGAATAGTCATTACTTCAGCAGTTCTCTACTATTTTCAACTTGTTGGTGTCTGGAGTTTGCAATACATATATACATACAAATACTATATACCGAATACAAAAATATATTGCTTGCTTAATCTCATGGTCAATCTATAAAGATTTCTATAGCTCACTAAAAAAAATATTTTTTCATTTTTACTCATTTTTCAATATAAATTTTGCTTTTTTGCCTATTGTTCCTCTTCTAGAAAGAAGTGAATTAAGGAAGTTAAATTAATTGGGAATGATAATAAGTCCCTTTGGATATGTTGAATTTAAAGTGACAATGGAATTGACATGACACCAGCAGGAAACTAGAGAAGTGGGACTTTAACTTAGCGATGAGATAAGGATTGAAGATATAAATCTGGTAGACAGTGTCTAAAGATGATGGTTTAAATTATGACAGTGGATGGCATTTTCAAGTGAAAAATGTAGAAAGAGAAGTAGAAAGCTTCAAGAACCCTATTCCTCACTTTAGTGATATTTCAAGGAAGTGGAAAAGTAAAACAAAGAAAAAAGAATTAAAGAAATTAGAAAATAAGCAGTTTAATTCAAGAAATTATCAAAGGAAACAAGGGAAGAGAAGTTGTAATTGTTCAACCAAATTAGAGTAGTTTGGTTCATTTCTAGATTTGGGAAAGAATCATATTGTATTTAGCTCTTCATAATGGGTACAACATTTTACTCTGCATCATAAAGCAAAACCTACCCTAATGGTTGTGAAATTTTTTAAAAAAAGATTAATTCATTTAGTAATTGTTTATTGAATTTTTTTAACTATACACATTTTACAGTAACAAAAGCAAACTAAAAAATATAAATCCAGTATACTGTTGTCTTGATATTTTTTAAATTTACCAAATCAATTATCACAGGTATTCTTTGTCTATTAATAATTGCACAGATATTGTTACTTCTTAAATAGAAATATTAATTTAAAAAATGATTACAACAGATTTCTCTTCATATCGCCGTTTTATATATGAAGTCATAAAAGCAAATTGTGATACGAGTATTGAATTTATTGACCAGAAAATATCTAAATATCTGATACCCCTATAAACGAATAATTCATTTTTTTATAGAATAAATAAAACTGAGAATGCTGCAATAGTACCTTATTCTACATATCACTCCCATCTGGTTTTAAGAATTTGTTCCCTAAGCCTACAGTGTATGACAGGTTTTATCTTCTTCCTGTCACTTACATTCATACGTGTGCAATTGTATTCCCCAAAGCTAATATAGGCTACCTTCTTACATGACTCTTTTATATAGCATTTTTTTTTTTCCTTTTTGTCTTTTTTCGTGACCGGTAAAGGAATCGCAACCCTCAGTGTCGTGCCCATACCGCGACTGGCAACGGGATCGCAACCCTCGGTGTCGCGCCCAAACTGTGCTCAACCAGTGCGCGGACCGGTCTCTATATGGGATCCGAACCCTCGGCAGGAGCGCCGCCGCACTCCCAAGTGCCACACTCTACCGAGTGCGCCACTGGGCCGGCCCTATATAGCACTTTTTTAAAAAAAAAATTATACCTGGATCTCAGGTGCAACTATCAAAATTATTAAAATGTGATAGCTTTCTAGAAGTTGCCTTCAAATATTTTCATTCTGAAACATATACATCACTAGATATAATGAGTGACTTTATGGCTATGTTTAACTAGATAAATTTCTGATAATGCAATAAAACCTGAGACATATTACCTGTATCTATAGTCGCAAAGGGTTAAATAAAATCGAATTGGGCTGTTTTAAGTGTAAAATAATTCCTGGGTTTCTCCTGGATGCTCTATGAGTTTATTGTTTTATTTCTAAAGATAGGTACATCATGTACTAATGGTACCCCGTACATTACAAAAGTAGACACAGATCTCAAATAGGCATATGAAGAACAGCTATTGAATATAATCTCAGCCTGAGTAATTTACAATGTTATCACATCCAATAATATGTAGGCTTTTGCAGGTAACCAGAAGACCACTAAGTTTTTTTTGCCTGTGTATTACTATTTGAAAAATTATACCAAACAGATTAATTATGATATTATATGCATTTTCCCTCTAACTGTTGTGCACTTTGAAGTTAAAAATTACTACAGAACAAATAGCTCTCCTCCTCAAATAACTTAACTAGGTTGGTGGCTAGGATTAGTTCCCATTTCTCTCTGCTTGATATGACTAAGAGAATCACAACTGCCAAGAATAATACAACAGAATAATAAGACTACATGATAAATTCTCAAAACTATTAATCCAATAGCCTAAGTCACATTTAATCATCAAAGACAATTGCCAACAATGTTAGCAGACACTGGGTTACAAACTAAGTTCATCTTGTTTTCCTTAATAAGCCATCTATTAAAATATCAACCCACAATGTAACACACTGTAGGACACCTTTGCATATTTCGTTTCAGCACTCATATCTACATAATACATGCAAATAGTGCACAAATAATTATTATGCAATGTTCATTTGTTGCTATCATATTATGCACCATTTTTTATTCCTATTATTTTGTTAATTTAACACATAATTTTTTTAGAATCAGTTTCTCTGGTTGATTAGTTTTACTTTTCCTTAAATATTATAAAGGTAATAATTAAAATACATCAATTGAAATTTTAATAATAATGTTGGATTTTCACAGAATTTTCAATGAAGAAAATGTATTAACTATATAACTATATGTGCAAAGAAAACAAATCAAACAGGTTAGTCTTGTGTATCATAGTATTGTATTTAAGTCACTTCATTTCTGAATGTATGTTATGTACTGAGTTAGTTAATGACTAATCTCTGTTTCACTAATAAGAATATGGCAGATAGTTTATTAGAAAAAGCAGAAATGATAACCCAAAATTCTAAATTCTAAACAGGTAAGAAGGTTGCCTTAATGTTTTACCACTTTTTGCCAGTTTTAATTATGAAATAGTCATCTATTTACAAAATATTTTATGGAAATAAACACACCTCTTTCATATATATAAAGCCCACAGAATTTCCTCCCTGATTCTATTAGTATTTCCCATATTTCTCTCTCAGCCTCAAACTAACTGACCCATTCATATGTTAGACACACTCAAACTGCTTTATTTTTTTGGCGAGTTGAGAAAAACAATGGATATATATTCTATAATATACGTATTATCAGCAGTTTTAGGAGTTCCACTTTTGAGTTTTTCACTACCTGTACATTTTTCAGGCACCATTGCTTCCTTCTGGCACTGTATTACTTGAAGAATGTAAGGCAGTTGCAACAACTAAGAATTAAATGGTATAAACACACCTTTCTCAAACTCTTTGAGCAGGAAAGGGAGGCAAACTCCAGTACACATAACTATATAACCTTGCCCTTTATGGTTTTCCTTTAGATTATTTGTTAAAAGGAAATTATTAAATTTTCATGTGCTCTGCAGAGGCTAGCCTTGGTTTATATGATGAAAAGAAAAGAAGATATTATTAACTGCTTCAGTGCCAAGGGATAGCCATTATGTGCCCTTGTGCATTGGAAGAATTCTTAGTCCTTTGGGTTGCAACTCTATGGAATTGTAATGTTTTAGGATGTGCCCTCACTGTGGTTTCAACACCCATGTCTGAGGTCATGCGATCACAAGCTTTATTCTGTGCCTGCAGCCATCACGTGGATCAGGAAGCACAATTACAGTGTATTTGTGCAGCCAGCTTGGCTCAAATCTCTCTCTCTTTCTCTCTCTTTTTTTATATTAAACAAACTCTCTGATCTGCTGGATCATTTTACTCAGCCAATATGCCTGAACATCTGTTTTACAATTTTTAAGGTAATTATTTAAAATTGAAAATATCATTAAAAGTCATTCTGGTGTGGAATTTCTTTGAAGAAAGTGGATTATAGAGCAGCCGAGGAGAATAAATTGGGTAAGGAATTCAAGTCTTTGGGAAGGTGTGTCTGCGTTTATTGCACAGAATCGAATGTGAGTTTTAAGCAGCAATCCTGTCTGTGTTCCTCCTAGAGCCGTCTGGACAATTTCTTTCCATTGGTCACGGCACCATCCTGAAAGGACTGCCTGCTACCCAGAGTGTGGAGGATGATGCCCTGCAAGAATCACAGAAATGCTATCCACCAGGGCGGATTTTGCAGGCCATGGTGAGGACTTGCCCAAAATCTGATCGTAAAACCTCATATCCTGATGCCTTGGTTCTCAACCATAATGTCACCCTCTTATTTTATCCTTCACCTTTTCCGGTGAACAAAAACAAATTAAGATGATTTATACTTGATATAAAGCCACATGTCACAGTTAAATAATAAATGAACATCGCCAGACATGCTGAGTGCTTTGTGAAACTCCTGTCTGCTAGATTGTAGGTGTGCACTACCAACTTCCTCTTCCCTCTTCTTCTAAAATATACGATCCTGCAAAGGTAGTTTCTGGGATTTTTTTAAAGGTCTTTTAGCCTTTTAAAGCATGTGATTATATTTGGGTTTTAAAAATGTAAACATCTTTGAAGAGGCCTTCTGCTCTAATAAGGGGTAATTAGAAGAACATTTTACAATTTCTATTAAAGTTAATATGGAGAAATACAAGTTGACTCAAGAGTCAAGATTTACTAGTACCTTAAAATAGATGACCTCGTTTGACTTATTTGATGTTAATTGTATTCCAACAGAAGCAGCATGATTTAAAAGCTACTTTATTTCAATAGTAAAGGCATTCATGTTAAAAATGTAATAACAACATACACACACATGCATACATACATGGCACAAATAAATTTAAATGAAAAAAGCAAGTATTTTAACTCTCTCCTGGGCTATTTTAGAATAAAGTATTTATTTTATTAATTTCTGAAATAAATTATATCCCTCTGGTAATCATTTTATTCAACTAAAACCACTAATTGTTTGAATTATTGCATTACTATTTGGGTCCAGTCAGGAAAATATTTAGCAGGGTAATAAGCAAACAAAGTGATCTGAAAAATCTTCAAGGTTTTATCTCAAAAAAATTTCTATACTGTTTCAGAAACCTTTTATCAGTCAGTGTTTGAAAAGCACACACACAGTCACTATAATAATCACTATTTCTCAATAGTTTTGCTTAAAAAAATAAAATCACATTTTTGTGATATGCCAAACACATCGCTGATTATAGAAATGCAGTGATATAAATCAGGACACCTTTAATTTACCTTCATGAGAATTGCATCTAAACAACAAGAGCAGGGTGAGACTCTGCCTTACTTGGGAGACCTGTTAACACACAACTGATGATTCAGGCAAATCAGATGGTAAATTACCTTTGAGAGGTCCCCAGCCTCCAAATAGAAGCAGATAACAAACACATTCCATGTAACCCAGAGGACTAGCCAGACTGCATACTGTAGGGAAGCAAGAGAGAAATAACATGTAATTAATTTGGAATCAGCTGAGTAAGATTCAAATAGAATTTGAACTTTTGAACAACCAAATCATAAGATCAGTGAGAAATATTAGATATTGTGTCTTTCTATGAAACAGGATTAGGTGTACATTTATCTCTTTGTTGACTTTTTTCTCACTGTTATGAACTCATAATAATAGAGCTTAAACTTGCTTAATCATAATTTTTAGATTTTAAGGCAAATGAAATAGTAGTCCACATTTCTGTCTTAAGAGTGAATGGTTACAGTTTGTAGATAGCTAAACAGAATTGGATGTTCCAACAGACACATCAAACACATTAAAAAGAAAATTCCTATCTCCGTTCAGTAAAACTGTCTCCATGTAGGATGATGTACAAACTTTCTCTAAGTTATCTACGGTCATCTTCATATCAGTCTTCATGCCTCTGTGTCCTATCTAATCAGCTTTCTCTCCACCGTGTCTCCTTTTTATTTCTCTGGTCACCTTCTTATTTTATGCTTTCAAGATCTCCCATTACAGAGAACATCTAGTTATTATCCCTAATTTTATTCTGTTACCTACTTAGTATACCTTCTTTAATGATGACTAATTTTCTTACCAATACATGGTTTCAATCATTCAGTCAACTAAAATTTATTAAGCACCTAGAAGACAACATGCTAGAAAGAAAATGTGTGGATACACAGACGAAAGATGAATTCTCCCTGAATTTAAGTCAAGCGAGAAAGATAGATAAAAGAGATGATCATTACGCAGGAATTATTAAAAGATACAAAATCTGAGTGCAAGGAAGGAAGGTGGGCATGACCTATCCTGGGAAAGAGAGATCGTGCAAAGCCTAACGGAAAAGGTGAAACCTTCCAAAAGAAGTGAATCTAGCTAACCATGGAATAACAATTTTATAAAATAATAATTTTATTTTAACTCAATAAAAGCATGGGGGGTTGGAAGGGCTATGGTGGGAGGTTACTTCAAACAAAGAGCAGGTGTCAATTTTTTTTTTTTTGTCTTTTGTCTTTTTCTGTGTCTGGCAACGGATCGCAACCCTCAGTGTTGCCCCCGTACCGGACCGGGGACCGGCAACGGGATTGCAACCCTCGGTGTTGTGTTGCTCCCGCGCCTCGCTCAGCCAGTAGGTTACTTCAAACAAAGAGCAGGTGTCAATTTTTTTTTTTTTGTCTTTTGTCTTTTTCTGTGTCTGGCAACGGATCGCAACCCTCAGAGGTTACTTCAAACAAAGAGCAGGTGTCAATTTTTTTTTTTTTGTCTTTTGTCTTTTTCTGTGTCTGGCAACGGATCGCAACCCTCAGTGTTGCCCCCGTACCGGACCGGGGACCGGCAACGGGATTGCAACCCTCGGTGTTGTGTTGCTCCCGCGCCTCGCTCAGCCAGTGAGTGGGAACCGGTCTGTGTGTGGGATCCGAAACCTCGGGTGGGAGCGCCGCCGTGCTTCCCAAGCGGCGCACTTATCCAGTGCGCCACCGGGCTGGCCCAGGTGTCAATTTTTAAAAAATGGGACAAGAGGATATAATGTCACTTTGCTGCTAAATGAACACCAATGGCTCCCAACCTTTTGGTGAGTTTCATATCTTTATTTCATGGTTCAAGAACCTCCCTGATCTGTACCAGGTTATCTTTTGAGCCACACCTTTCAGTTCATCTCTCGAGTCTCCTGGATTCCAGACACATTGATTACTTGCTGTTCCGTGTACAGGAAAGCTATTTCCCACTTTTGTGCCTTTTTACATGCTATTGCTTTATTCTTGAATAATTTTTCTTTTCCTTAGGTATTCCTCTTACCACCTTTCAATATTTATATTTCTTCAAAGGTTAATTCAAATATCACCTCTTGAGTGATACCCAATCAGAACTGGCTGAGCCCTACTTAATGCTCCAGTAGACTTTGCTTGTCCTAATTTTATTCTGTAAGTCTTGTATCTAACTATTTTCATGCTTTCTCCAATGCACAGTGATAAGCTCCTTGAGAAAAGGAACTATTTTTTTTTTATTTTTGTTTATATACCTAAGCTCCTAACTTAGTACTTTGCACAAAATAGGCAGTCAGGAAATATTTTACAAACATGAGGACCAATATGGAGAAAATCTTATTATTTTCAGATGCAGAGCCCATTCTTCCCTCTAAGACCTAGATTTTTATGAGAGTATTGTGATCATTTATGCAGCGTGAAGAGTGAGAGTCCTACATAGCGAGTAATAAATGGTGACTCAGCAGTTCTTCTAAGGTGATGGGTCCATCTAACTGCTGTATATGAGCATTGCTCAGTGAAGTATATCGTGAAGGCAAAACTAAATGGTCCAAGACAAAAGAAGGGATTTGAGAGGCTGTATATGGTGATTTGGAGACTGGAGACAGGATCAGGAAGCTGAGCAGGCTGCAGCAGTAGAGAAACATCAGTTATAGAACAAAGACCTAATGAGAAATTTAAATTTGCTCAGTATCATGAAATATAAACTTGTCTCACTACAGATTTTTTTAAAAAATCTAAAATCTACACTCATTTGGCTATTTTGCAAATTTGGATTATAGTTTTGGAAATATAATGAAGTATTGGGTCCTACTATTAAGGTAATAGGGTGAAAAAATTTGTGCCTATTGGTTTTTTTTTTGTGTCTTTTTTTTTTTTTCGTGACCGGCAACAGATCGCAACCCTCAGTGTCACGCCCGCACCGGACTGGGACCGGCAACGGGATCGCAACCCTCGGTGTCGCCCCCGCTCCTCACTCAGCCAGTGAGCGGCCGGTCTGTATGTGGGATCCGAACCTTGGGCGGGAGCGCCGCCGCGCTTCCCAAGCGGCGCACTGTAGCAGTGCGCCACCGGGCCGGCCCTGTGCCTATTGGTTTTAGTCGTTTGGTTTAAGGGACTATGAGAAAGAAAGAGTGACTGATTAAAATGTTTTATTTTATTTTATGTTCATAGTTACAAATTTTTTTCACCTTATTTATAAAGAAGAGCTAAATAAACACTATTTACTAAAAGCTAAACTAGCAGTATAGCATAATATTTTAAAAGAGCTGGTGAAAGGCACTATATTACATATAACAAATATTCTCCAAAATTTGTCATAGGCAGGCATGCTTCTTGATGTGGCAGTGAAGAATGTCATTGCTGCAGCTTTTCTATTTTACAACACAAATTATATTTTAAGCTTATTGGAGAGAGTTAGAAATCTTGATTCTGATTTGATTTTTAGAATAGAGTTTTTAGGTAACGCATGTATGAGGCAACAGTCTCCGGCCAGGGGGCAAAAGCCCAGAGATAGCATGGCAATGGCCCATCTAATCCGCCCTAATCACTGCTTAGGTATGGGATTGTATACTTTCATGATTTTAGAGCTAACAGGTGGCTGTCATACTGATCCTGTTAATAGATTTTAAGAATTTCTGAAGGGAAAGATGTGAAAAAATGTTTGCTAAGAGCAAGCTCTCTGTTGGTAGAAACTTTAGAGACAATTATACTTAGATTTAATCATAAGAATGTAACTTTTGCTTAAGTCATTTGAGGAGAGGTTATACTTTAGATAATGATTGTAGTTTGACCAAATTAACTTTTCACAAATTGTACTATGGAATGTCATGCTGTTAATTTTACTGATGTTACTAGTTTCCATTGCTTAAGCTATACTTAGCCACAGATAACTTTTGTCACACTGCCCATGTCTTTGTGTCCTTTTGAAATGATTGAATTAACTGATTTTTCTTGTGAAACTTCCTTGTCTTTACAATAAAAAACAGAAGCTAACTTTGAATCGGGGCTGTACCCAGTTTTCTCTTCCTAACGGAGGAGTTGCTAAGGTGCAATCCCTTTGGGCTTCTCATTGCATTCATGCTGCTTTGAGTAATCTTTTTTTCATCTCTGTTACACAGTGAGAAGTGTAACAGCTCCTTAACTGCTAAAAATGTTATCTTCAGCCATGTGGTATATATGGCATACTCTCACTAGTCCAATAATACATATTTAATATATAATAAGAATTTGTAATCTTCAGCCAGATTAATTTAGAAATCATTTACACTTAGTTACTTACATTTATCTGTGTGTGTAAATATTAATTATTCTTTGATTTTTAAAAATCAAGCTGGAAAATTTATGTCTTAGTCACCAAAATTAATAGTTTTATAAAAGGATAGGTAAGATAATGGGTCACATACAAATAAATAGCATACAGAGATTAATAACTTGGAACCTAATTTTCTGGTTCTGTCATTTATGAGCTCTGTGGTTATGTTCAAGTCAGATGATCTCACTGTACTTCAGTTTCTTCCAATGTAAAACAATCTTATTAATAGTAGCGAACTCACCTGGCTCATAGGAGAAAGGTGGAAAGTTTGAAAGTACCCCACACCTGAGTTCTCACTACATGTTGTCATTTTATTATAATGATTATATTACATAATCATGTCTCCTTATTAAAACAATGCAGGAGTAACCCTAAAAATTTTCTTCCCTAGGATATTAAAAAATACATTTCTGACATTAACTTATGTGAAACATTGTTCTATCTAACTGAACTTGCAGCCTAGACTTGTTTCCTTAATGCAAAATATTCTTCCCTAGAATAAGGATTTTTCTGATATGTTTATATCAAATTCTGCTAATCTAATAGGTGGATGAAATTTTGTGAAATTAACCTTTCTTCATTTGGTTTCATTAAAACAATAATTTATTACTTCTAATTTAGCATACCCATAATTATAAAGCCACTTCTATGTTTTGCTTTGGGAGTTGCTATTTTAACAGTATTTATTGGTAATTATTTTGTATTCCCTTTTATCCCTTTCTATGCACAGAAAAACATAGTAGATCTTCCTTTTTTATCATTTCATTTACTTGCGTTATTTTCACTGTATTTCATACTTTATTACAAACCAGTTAGCCCCACAATGCACAATACTTCATAATAGATTTGCAAAAAAGAATTATCACCTTCAGTGCTGTGGCTCCTTTAGTAAACACAGAAACCCACACTAGTGTTACAGAGGGTAATCACTGCATTTACATCATTATCCAAAGGCAGGGCTTTATCTAATTTAACTTTATCTCATTTAACTTGACTCATTAACTTTCCCTCCTTTAACTTTCTTTTTTTTTTTGTCTATTGTCTTTTTCCGTGTCCGGCAACGGATCGCAACCCTCAGTGTTGTCCCTGTACCGGACCGGGGACCAGCCCCTTTAACTTTCTTTTTTTTTTTGTCTATTGTCTTTTTCCGTGTCGGCAACGGATCGCAACCCTCAGTGTTGTCCCTGTACCGGACCGGGGACCAGCCCCTTTAACTTTCTTTTTTTTTTTGTCTATTGTCTTTTTCCGTGTCGGCAACGGATCGCAACCCTCAGTGTTGTCCCTGTACCGGACCGGGGACCAGGAACGGGATTGCAACCCTCGGTGTTGCTCCCGCGCCTTGCTCAGCCAGTGAGCGGGAACCGGTCTGTATGTGGGATCCGAACCCTCGGGCGGGAGCGCCGCTGCGCTTCCCAAGCGGCGCACTATCCAGTGCGCCACCGGGCCGGCCCCCTTTAACTTTCTTATGCCTCATTTCTTCATTTCCATTTTCATTTTATTATTCTTTTTCCTACTTACTTTTCTCATTTGAGTAGCTGCACTTATCTGAATCACTTATCTTCCAATTGGATTTTTTTCCTAATTGCCTAAATATTGATGAAGGTTTTGCACTCTCTTGCTATTTGGCCTATAAGTGACTTTTGTCAATAGACCCTATCATTCATGTTGTTTGTAAAGCTACTCATCATAATTATTTAAGTGTATAAAGATCTGTACTAACTTCTTTCCAGTTACTACAGCTAATGGACATAATATAATTGACAACTGCTCAGTTTGAGTATAATCGGAAGTGATGTCCTGCCTAGGAGAGATAATGTAAATGGATAACAAAGTATCACACTAACTAGTTATCACCTAACTTGTAGCTTTCTGATATAAAACTAATCTTGCTTTAGCCTCAATTTTTCTTGAGAAATAAAATCTTATGATTTTATGTTTCAGATATAAGCTTTGAGATATCTGTGATGAGAGACAAATTCCACTGTATGTATGTAAGATGAAATTAATTTTTAAAGAGTTGATTTCTGAAGCACCAGGTGGACCATTTGAGGATTCAATTTGAGTCCCCAGTTAAATGGTTAAAACTATCTGTTTGAAAAAGTAATTGAATATCATGGTTTCCCTGCTGTATTTGTGGTTCCAATGATAAAGTCAAATTAGCTACATAAGATAAAAATTAGTTAAGGCTGTCAATCATGACAAGCCAAAATAATGGTTAGACTCAGAGACATGGTGCTATTATATGCCATGGCTGTATAAAAATTAGAAAGGTAGACTAAGGTAGCACAAGACTAAAAGTCTAATAAATGTCTTATTTGCCAATAACGAGTCACACCTTAGTGATACAAGTAATGCTTTGCCAGCTCTCTCTTACAATAAAGCTGAATAAAACTAAAGTCTATATTTTTTGAATTATAAATTATATTTAATGTACACAAACATGCACACACATAGATAAGAACTTTTGAATTTTTATTGGAATTATATTAAATTTATAAATTATGTTGAGAAAAACTGGACTCTATGGCATTGTATTTTTCTAGAAAAATTCTAGAAAAAGAGGCTATTATTTAATACAAATACATTTTCATATCTTTGTCACTAATGCACAAAGATTGTAAAATCAATTTTAGGAAAAAATAGGGTTGTCCTTATAGCATTAAAGTGCAGATGCAAGCATTACTTGAAATAGAGATTTAAATTTGTGTTTGCCTGGCTCTCTAATTTCTTGTTTTTTTTTCCTTTGTGTCTGGAGAGAGAGAAACATGATGGAATAATGTATTAGTAGAGAACATATTGAGTAATTACTACATTCTTTTTCTAATTATGTTTCACTTTAACTTGTGCCTTTTAAAAATTGTATGTATGAAAATGATTTTTCATTGGTTCCTGAAAGACCCATTTTTATTTCAAATTTTCTTTCTTTCATTGTTTTCTTTCTTTCTTCTTCCTTCCTTCCTTCCTTTAATATATTTAGGCTGTGTTTGTATTATAAGCTCTGTGAGGACAGATACTGTACTTTTTTGTGTGTACCCCAAAAATGCTGGGTATAAATGACTGGTTTGATCTATATCAAACATATATAAATATGTATGAATGGACTAATATATTAGTGACTTTCTCAAAAATTATTACAATTTAGAAAGTATTATTCAGTAATACTACCTTAATTATTATTATTAGAAGATGAAAGAGGGCACCACAATTCAATCACTAGCCACATGATGATAATTTAAGTGCTTAATTAGAAAAGGAGTTGGGCCATGAATCAATTCACATTTAGCAAGCACCAGCTGGATGCAAATGACTATATCAGATGCTATAGAGAAACACTACAGGTTATAAGTCATTCTTCTAATACGATTTATATTTATCATCGATATGCAATTGATGCAATCTATAGGAATTTTTTCAGGAATGATTATTTTTACTAGAATGCAAAACTGGTATTTGCTCACCAATATCACTACCAGGCTGCTAATATAAATGTAATAATATAATCAGTTCTAATGAACTGTGATAAAAGTATTCCTAAAAAGTATTGTATTAAAAAATATTGTCATAAAAGCAACTCTGCTAAGCAAGAAAAGGGTTTAGAATTGTTAACGATTAGGTGTTTTAATATTAACAATGATGGTGTTTTAATAGATATAAATGCACACTCATAAAACAAACATTCTGGTCAAAATCGTTGGACTATATTCATATTTTGCTCAAAGTTAATTACATTTTAGTCTAATTTTCTTATCTCCAGCAGCCATGTTATTTAATCTGCTTACTTATTGTTATGATAAACAAAGAGCAAAAGTGGCTCAAATAAAGCAACTTACTTCCTAATTCATTTTATGACCAGCAACAGTCTGCTTTATGATGTAAATCCTGTGTTCCAATTCACAAATTCAGTCGCATCTAATTCATTCTATAAAAACTTGCCCAGTAAGAGAAACACCTTCATAAAAATACTCTATTATTACGACTTCTAGTTTGACCAGGGATGGAAGCTCTGATAAGGTTATCAGCCAGTCTGCTAGAAAGCCAATTCTAATCATAGATCATGCTGCAGATCATAAAGTAAGGCAAATTTCTAGCTTCTCTCTCTTTTTTTCTTTTACCAATGCTACTGTCATATATGATCAAGCTTCCTTGTGAGTTTATACTTGCATAGACATTTTAAAGATTGTGTAACATGCAGTACATTTAATAATAATATGTATTGCGTTTTCCTCCAATTACTGAAATTTCTTTTGTAGAAAATATTTGAAAGTCTGGACATCAGAAAGGGGAAATTGAGAAAATACCATATTCACATATAATCACCAGTATCATTTTAGCATATATTTTTCCTTTTTTTTTTTTTTTGCTTCAATACAATGTATGTTAAATTAAATTGAAGTCTTGTTCTATATTCTGTAACCGGATTTTAAAAATTTGATTAAAAAGTCTCTTGAGTATCCTATAACATACATGTCAGTTTAATCATGCACTATGATTAAACTCTCTATTATTTAACTTTTTGTGTTTTTCTTGCTTCTGTTTAGTTGAGTTTGACATATGAACACTTTTGGAAATCATACCTGAAACTATTTTGCTTAAACAGACTATTTTTAAGACAGACTATAAAAGTTAGAACATCCAGCAGGCATTATTTTAATGAACATATAAACAAGGCTATTAAGTTTTATGCAACTCCAAATAAAAGCAGCATCCCAAAGGTATTCTCTTCTACTTGAAATAAAAAGTGAAAAAATAATTCCCTTTGATTGAAAAATAATAACTATACTCATTCAGCATGAAGACTCCTGCATATGACTAATTTCTTGCCTTTTAATTAATGCAAAGTTTTTCATACCTACATATTTACAGTCCTACAGTCCTAAGATAGGCAGCATTCTATTGAAAGGACTTTTGACACCTATAATGATAAATCAAGTTATATACAATGTTCTAATCGATGTGTACAAATAAATTAGAGATTTGAAAGGTTAATAAGACATAGAAACTAATGATAAAATGCCAAACTATACTTTTAAAAGCTGAAATTTGTGCAACTTAAGAATCATAGTGATTTTATTCATGTTTATTTGTTCCTATAGCAAGGCTTTAAGATGTAGATGTGTAATACATAGATCTCAAAGTGATAAGTGATGAGAAAAAAAATCTCCTTCAAAATGTGGAGAAGACAACTTTTGTTCTATTGTCATGTAGTCATCACTACTTGGGCATAGAAGTGGCACCAAAAAACAGTATTCATTTTTGCCAATCAGCAAACATTTTAAAAGTCATATTTACTGATCTCTTTGGTTTTTGAAGTCCCAGGTAAAGAATTCTAACAAGTGATTTTCCCTGTGTTGAAGTATTTGGATTAGTCGAATAACATTAAGGAAAATAAAATTGCCTCTGGTTCTGGTTACCCCGGTATTTAAATATATTTTGATCACAGTCAAAATATATTATAATGCATTTTTTATAAACTAAGATTATGTGAATTTGAAGATTTTTATATAATACATCTCATGTTGATTAGATGTCTTTATTCCATTGCTTTTATACCCTCCTCCTGCCCCCTACAACATCTCCCCTGCCACAATGGTAGACTAAGAAATGGCTCTCCCAAAGATATTTTCATCCTAATCCCTGGAACTTGTGAAATTACCTAACATAGCAAATGATTAAATGAATGAATGAATGAATGAATACATAAATATATAATGTCTTTGCAGATATGGTTAAAGATTTTGAGATAAATAAATAATCTTGGATTATCTGGGTGGGCTCAATGTAATCACATGTATTCTTATCAAAAAGACGGAGTTGGGTACTTTACACACAAAAGGAAACAGATGATGAGAAGAGAACAGAGAGAGATTCGAAGATGTTGGGTTTAAAGTTTGGACTCAGGGTCACAAGCCAAAAATCCTGCAGCTACCAGAAGTTAGAAGAGGCAAGGATTTGGATTTACCTCTAAAGGTCCTGAAGGTAGTGTGAGCCCTGAGTTTGTCTGAGTGATTTCAGACTTCCAGGCTCCAGAAGAATAAATTTCTACTCTTTCACCAAATTTGTGGTAATTTGTTATAGCAGCAACAGGAAACTAATACACCCACTCAAATCTTCTCCCCGCCAAAACCTCTCTGTCACTGAAATATAACTCTGCAGAGTATAACACCTAAATACCCGTGGAGAAAAACTGAGATTCACTCCTTTTGGATAATTATATCACTGTGTCACAATCAGTCCATTGCTAGTCTTTGAATGGCATGTAAACAGAAATACCTTTTTAAAAAATCTATTTGCCTGATGTAATAATTACTGTCTATGACAGGAAGTTAGGTCCCCTTTTTTATAAGATACTCAACAAGTTCCCAGTCTATTTCGAATATTCTGACAATATAAGGCTGTTTTATTACTTTCAGAAGTTATTGCATAAAGCTCTATGATGCAAAAATCAATAAATTTAGAGTACTGAATATTTCTACACTTGTAAAAAATTGTTAAAATGAGTTAAGTACCTAGAAAACGATACAATTTCAAATAACTTTTTACTTCAACTAACTCTGAAAGCAAGAAGGGAGTAAAGCAAATGATAATCATTATCAATATGATGTACTAATACTTTCTGGCTGGGATAATGGATTACATGATATATTAAAAATTCTAATAATCAAATAGCGTCCTAAATTTTCCAGTCATCATTACTGCCTTAAAAACTAGGAGAAGTGGGCCGGCCCGGTGGCGCACTGGAGAGTGCACCACTTGGGAGCGCGGCGGTGCTCCCACCGAGGGTTCGGATCCCATGTGGAGACCGGTTCCCGCTCACTGGTTGAGCGTGGTGCGGGCGCAGCACCAAGGGTTGCGATCCCGTTACCGGTCAGTAAAAAAGACAAAAAGGAAAAAAAAAAAAAAAAAAACTAGGAGAAGGGTTAAATTACTAATTGTTTAATATCTGTCAATCCAGTATTTACACCAAATATCTTCACTATCAGTTTTTGGCAAATATTTAACAGTATGAGTAAATGTTATCATATTTGACCCTGAAAAGTTAGAGGAAAGCATCACTTTAAGCTTTATGCCTACATCGTTATGATCATTTTGATCACTTTGAATGTATCTGTGATTCTAGTTGACTGATTATATATTGAAATATAGCCCTTCAACTGTGCTTCATTAAGGAACTCATGGCACACACAGACAGTGATACTATTAGTAAGGCACACTAATGTATACAAAGGAAATGCCTTGCAGCAGCTGAAAGTGACCTACCCAGGAGCTCTGGCCACCTCTGGTTGCTCCTGAGGGGATCAAGATCCCAGCATATCTGTAAACTATCAACTGTGACACTGGTGGGAAGTTCTACTCAGAAAAACATGCATAGTACACAATTTCTTTTTAAAAAGATAGGTTTGCTAACGTATTAAAAATAAAGCCTGTCTGCTCTACCTATTGAGTAGGGTAGGTAGTTCACATGAGCCTGTATATTCTATATGGTCACCTAAAGAGAGCTTCTGACTATCATGTAGCTGATCCAATTCAACATTGTAGCTAACGAGGACAAATCACATAGGCAATCAACTCAGTGGCCACATGTAAACATAAATATACATTTTTCCTACAGGATTTTAAGCTAGGTTCTTGGGTACACTTTTTTTATATTGCAAATATTCATTTGGAGAGTGAAATTTCAAATTTACATAAATTTATTGCTGATAAATCTGTAAATGGTTAATATGAATTAAAGCTACACAATTATTTTTCCAATTTTTGAAGTACTTTTTTCTTTTTTAATTTACCAAACAGGTCTCCAGTTAGTATCTCAAGAACAGGTATCTATCTAATCTATGACCTTCAGAATTGATTTGGTAAAATGGATAAGAATGACAGCAGAATGAGAAACAACTATTTCAATTAAGGATGCTTTTGGCTACACATAACATAATATTGAACTACCTACAGGTGGTTTAAATCCAGGATTTTAAAAAAAAAATTGTTCTCATATATGAGATCTGGAAGTAAGCTGCTATTAGCTCAATGGCTCAAGGCTGTCATAGCTGTAGATCCATACAGCTGGGATTTTCTTTCAAATCTTCACACGGTTAACACACTACATAGGCAGAAAAGCACTGGGCAGAAAAAGGTCCCTTCCTTCTGCAACACTTTAGAAACATTTTCCTAGAGGTATTCAGCAGTCTTACTTACATCTCATTAGCTGGAACTGTGTCAAAAACCTACCCCAAATGCAACCACTTTCAAAAAGCATTTGGAATATCATGGCCGTTTTAACCAATTGTAATTTCTTCCTTGGACCCAAAGGACAATTAAGCCTCTCTGAGAGCTTGGCCTTCCAACCAGATGCTTGAACAAAATTAGAATTCTGTTTGCAGAGAAAAATGAAGACGAGGTTGTCTGCCACTGTAACCTATGCACAGCCTAACATTTTGTTTTTCTTTAACATGTAAAAGTGAATAATTGGTATTTTATATTTCTTATGAGTCTCTTGTTTACCAGGGAAATACACAACCCTTTGCTTCAGTAAGACTATACACACTAAACTAAACAGAAAAGTAATTCAGTAATGACACCAAAAGTAAATATAAACTTTTAGAACTCCTATGGGAAAAAAATATAAATAAATAAGTAAAACAAACAAAAAACCAGGTGAAGTATGGTCCAAACAATCATCAAGATTCAACTTAATCAAAGAGGAAAAATATCATAAATAGTGTTAGATGTCTCATTGGAAATGTAAAACATCTATGTTTTGAGAAAAAAAATATTACAGAGAATATTAACAATATTAGAACAAGGAAAATAGGGACTTTTAAAAAGTCAAAAGTAGAAAGTTAACGACTTTTTCAAAATTTATATTGTGTATACTAAGATGTGATAGATGTGTGGTGATTGTAAATTTTGATTAAATGAGCATAGTCTGCTAATTTTTCTTTAGGGAATTGGAAAAATAACTGGTCTCCTTCAACCAGAAAGGCTTTAGTCTCATTTTAGGGGTCCTGTCCCTGAGCCTTCACGTCAATTCAAAGCAATCCTAGTAATCACAGAAACAGCCTCCTGAAATATGTAAATTATCTTTATTGGGGGATATGGTGAATCATTCAATATTATTTTTAAAGATGTCTACTTGATGTGCTTGGTTTAAAAATACTATATCCAAATACAGATACAAGTCAAAATGTACATATAATTTTAAATCTTGTTTTAGGCTAACATATTAGTAACCTCTCTTTCCTCTTGGGTCTTTTGTATGGCATTAGATTGCGTGGGCTGAATCATAAACTTTTCCCAAACATTTTAAGTTACTGCAACAATACAATTTCCCAACTAGCTTTGTATAAAAAGATTTCTATGCAAATTTTTACTAGGTGCTTTTTTTTTCTCCCTACTCAAATGACAAGACAGACATTTATCAATATTTCATGTGATACTTGTCTTCTGAATCTGTCTTGTTGGATACTGTTAAGAGTATAAGCTTAGGGCCGGCCCGGTGGCGCACTGCTACAGTGCGCCGCTTGGGAGTGCGGTGGCGCTCCCGCCGAGGGTTCAGATCCCATGTGGAGACCGGTTCCCGCTCACAGGCTGAGCGTGGTGCGGGTGCAACACCAAGGGTTGCGATCCTGTTGCCGGTCCCCGGTACGGGCGCAACACCGAGGGTTGCGATCCCGTTACCGGTCAGTAAAAAAGACAAAAAGGAAAAAATAAATAAATAAATAAATAAATAAGAGTATAAGCTTAGTCACACCATATCTAGTGAATACTGTTTGCTATACTAGTGTTTTGGGCTCAAGAGTTGCGGTATGCTAACGAGTCCAGAGAAATGAATCCTCCTAAAGAATAACCATGTGTTCAAATCTAAATGTTATTGATTCAATGTTATAGAGGAAAACAAAATCACCAGACTTTTAATTAATTAAATATCTATATTTGAATGCACACTAGATAAGATAGAAACATTGATAGTAGAAAGATTACCTTTAAAAGAGCTAAAATAAATCATCATGGAACACAGAAGAAATTTCAATTAGTCAATTTAAAAGGGAAAACTTTTAAAAGCACTTTGTTCAATGTAGAGCATAATTCAGTTTTAAGTTATGCATCTTTTGGCTACATATTTATAATCTTAAAGTGGTAAGAGTGCCAAACAAAAATGTCCTTTGATTTCATTTCAAATTTTTGAGGAAAAAAAGCTAAAGTTACAGGCTTACCTTCTGAATTTAGGCCTTTGTTTTTAAGTGCAAACTTTGACTCATAAATAAAACACTAATCAACAAAGTGTGTTTTGAAAATCAATTTGGCATTTTGCTTAAATTCATATATTTTTTATTTCTTATATTAAGAGTGAAAGGCAGAATGATGGTTCCCCACAACCGAGATAGTAAATGAGTGCTATTTTAAGTGTCTACATTTGTGATAATCTCTTAAGAAGCAATAGGAAACTGATACATTAGTATTGAGGTTTTCAATTGAAAAAAAAAAAGATTTATAATTGTCAAGTAATTTACCACAAGGCCCAAGAGCTATAAATACATTGTATATTAAGTAGACCGGATTTTTTATTTTTTTTGAGTAGACTGGATTTAATAGAATCTTTCAAAGTGACTAAGTGACTTTTGGTATATGCATTTTCTTTTAAATTTTAAGACATTTTGATACAGTATATTAATTTGCCTATAGAGATTTCTAAAAATATAATTGTTAATATTATTTATTTAAATTAGTTATTTGGCAGAAAGATATATCTATTAGTCAGGAGAACTGGGTTTAAATTCTAATGCCATAATGAATCTACCTCTATAACCTGGAAAATATTGGTATTTCTAGTGCTACTTTTGAAACAAACATTTCTGGATGAAGGGATTTTATTTTATTTTTATTTATTTTATTTTATTTTTCCAGAGAAGTATACTTTTTCTCATATAACAAGCCTTAGCTGCAGTGCCCATGGGCTAGTCCAATAATGGCGATAGCAATAAACAGAATGTTTCACTCCTTATGTCAGCCACTTAGTCAATCATTTTTATTGGAAGTAATGATTGTAGAGTGCCATCAACCAAAAGTATTAGCACTGGGATTACTTTTTGTATCATTATACAAGAACTCTTTTATAAAGGATGTATTCACAATTTCTTAAGGAATATATTTCGAGAAAAAAATCATTAGGCCTTTTAATGGTCATCAAGCAGACACATAATTTGCAAGACTGATACTATTTGAGGAAAAGTATTGGTGCCAGTAGATAGAGCCTTGGAGAATATGTCAAAATAATGCCAAAAATGTGTAAATTTTAACACATACTTAGTACTAAAATGCCATTTGAATGAACACTAAGTACATGTTAGCCTTTCCAAAAGATGAAATGAAGGCCAAGTAACAATGATATGTAAGCACTGATAACAGATATTTATGTTTTTATATACTAGTTTCTTACAATCTTTGTTTTTTGTTGTTTTTTTAAATCACCCTAGGGCTAAAATTACCAATTCATAGCTTAAGCATACGATTCAAGGAAAAAAAATTTTAAAACTATATTTATCTTAAAAAGGTTTTATCCTACTCAAGGGTGAAATTAAGTTTAGTGCAAATCAGCATAAGAAATCAAGTTTTATAACTTGATTCCAGAAACAATTATTATATCTTTATCAAATTACTATCTAAGTCTACGACTATGTAGCTCAGGTGAGTACTCTGTTAATGAAGCCATGAGTCTTGGGTTGGATGCCAATGTAGGAGGCTCCTTAGAGTTTTTTCTGTTCTTTGTCTATAGAACTAAATATCAGCAGAAACATGTTTTGCAAATGCAAGGTCACAAGGTGTTATAAGGTAAGTAAATTTGAGGAATGGTGAAAATCCATCTCAACAACTTGTAAAATCTTGTGCCATATTTATTGTTGGTAAATTAATACTGTCTTCCTTCTGTGGAAATATTTTTATAATAATTTCTACACGTAAACTGAATTTTTTTAATCAATTTATTTCAGTACAAACTTATTTCTTTACAAAACTTCAAGGTGACAAACGTATTTAGAAAGAAACAGAATTCAATTAAAACATTCTAGAATTCAGACTGTAGTGGATGCTCTAGGGCACTGCCCAGGTGTCCCTTTAGGACTGAAGCACTTGTCATTTCATTGCCTGAAATACTGCCTGTTGGCAGCTCACAGCCAAGTTCTTTCTCAGGAATTACCCTTGGCCAATGTGAGGTGTCATATTATGCACACTTTCAGGAGCAAACTGCATCTGATGAATGGTTGATGCTGAGGTACAAAGGTCTCATCCCATTGGTTCAATTCTGAACATTCACAAAAGACCAGCTCAGCCTCAGTGCTCTTCCTAGGATCAACTAAAGCTTCTGTTGCTACTGAATGCAGTTCCTCTTTTCCTTCTGACCAGTCCTGCTTCCTTTGCTCCACTACAGATGTTGTTCCTGGGACAGTCTCCAATAAATCCCCTGCATGCAAATCTCCATCTCAGAGTCTATTACCAGAGCAACCAGCCTAACAACCACTGAAATCAGGAATGGTCCTGGAAAGCAGATGCTAAAAGGGACTTTGAAACTAGACAACCTCCTGATGGGTGGCAATGAGGACTTCATCACTTGGAATACAGGATGATAGAGTTTGGATGTGTTGTCCCCACAAAAATTCATGTGGAAATCTGATCTCCAATGTGGCAGTGTTGGGAGCTGTTTGAATCTTGGGTGCAGATCCCTCATGAATGGATTAATGTTCTCCCTGGGGGGTGGGAGTCCTGAGTGAGATCTCGCTCTATTAGTTCCCATGAGAGTTGGCTGTTTAAAAGACCCTGGTACCTCCTCTCTCTCTCTCTGGCTTCCTCTTACCATGTGATCTGTTTGTACCTGCCAGCTGCCTGCTGCTTTCTGCCATGAGTAGAAGCAGTCTGAGGCTCACACCACATGCAGCTGTCCCAGAATCGTAAGACAAATAAACCTCTGTTCTTTATAAATTACCCAGTCTCAGGTATTCTGTTACAGCAATACAAAATGAACTAATACAAAAAATTGGTACCAGTGAGTTGGGGTGTTACTTATAACAGTTACTTGAAAAAATGGGAAGAGGTTTTGAACAGGGTGTTGAAGAGATGTTGGAGGACTCAGAAGAAGATAAAAAGATGGGGGAAAGTTTGGAATGTCTTAGAGACTGGTTATGGTGGTGAGCAGAATGCTTATGGAAATATGGACTGTAAAGACCACTCTAAGGAGGTTTCAGATAGAAATAAGAAGGAGTTTATTGGAAACTGGGGCAAAGATCAACCTTGCTGTGAATTGGAAGGAGCTTGTCTGTATTGTGTCCATGCCGTAGGACTTTGTGGAAGTTGGTACTTAAGAGCTGTGAACCAGAACATTTGGTGGAAGAAATATCTAAGCAGCAAAGCATCAAAGAAGCTGCCTGGCTGCTTGTAACAGCCTATGCTGAGTTATGGCAGAAAAGCCATGGGGTAAAGCCAGAATTTAAAAGGGAAGCAGAACATAAAGGTTTGGATTTGGAAGATTTGCAGCCTGACCATGTGGTAGAGAAGCAGAGAGCATGCAATGGTGCAGTCCAGCGACCATTAGCTAAGAAGATTAGTACAAAGGAAAGGGATTATCGGGAGAAGGAGAAAAAGGCCCTGAAGGCATTGCAGAAGCCTTTTGGGCCAACTCTTCCTTTCAGGCCCAAAGACCTAGGGAGACAGAATATTCTTGGGGAACAGGCTTGAGGAACCCTCCATGGACTCACTGCTCACGGACTCGTTGCTTCCAGCACCAGCACCCCAGCCGCTCTGGCTGATCCAGCTGTGGGTAAATTGACCCCAAGTATGGCTGGATGTGCAGCTTTGGAAAATACAATCTGAAAGCCTTGGCAGCATCCATGTAGTGTTAGGTCTGCAGGCTCGTAGAATGCCAGTGCTGGAAAGGCTTGGGAGCCTCCACCACAATTCCAGAGGATGTATGGAAAAGTCTGGGGATCCAGGAAGAGATCCGTTGCAGGGGCAGAGTCACTGTAGATAACCTTCGCTAGAGCAATGCCAAGTGGAAACGTGGGGTCAGAGTTACAGCAGAGAAACCCGTCTGCGCCATACCTAGTGGAGCTGTGAGAGCAGGACCGCCATGGAGACCCCAGACTTGTGGAGCTACCAGAGTGGAAGTCAGCCTGGGAGAGCTGAAGTGTGGCCTACAACCAGGAAAGCCACAGGAGCGAAGCTGCCCAAGGACTTGGGGACCCAACCCCCATACCAGCGTGCAGAGGAGGATGAACATGGAGTCAAGGTACCTGATTCACCAGCTTTGAGATTCAATGCCTGCCCTACTGGGTTTTGGACTTTCTTGGGACCTGTTACCCCTTTCTTTTGGCCTATTTCTCCCTTTTGGAATGGGAATATGCACCCTATGTTTGTCCCACCATTGTATCTTCATTGTAGATAACTTGTTTTGAGTTTTACAGATGGGACTTTGAGTTTTGGACTTTTGAGGTGAAACAAGACTTTGGGGATAAAATGAATGTATTTATATGTAAAATGGACATGAGTTTTGGGGGTCCAAGGGCAGAAAGTAGTGGATTAAATTATGTACCCCCAAAACTCCCTGAAGCTTGAATTGTATCCCCCAAGTTTTATGTATTAGATACTTAGCCCCCACTGTGACTGTTAAGAGGGTGGGAAATTCTATTATGGTAACTGAAAGGTGGAGCCTTGAAGAGGTGATTGGATTGTAGGACCGTGCAATAGTGAATGGATTAAAAATGGTGCATGGGGCGTGTTTCTGAGGACTTTGAAAGAAGAGGAGAGTCTGTCTTTCTCTCTCTTTGTTCTCTCTGCTTCCACCATCTTGCAATGTGAGACCACTGGGTCACTGTTGCCATGACCAGATGGACTTTGGATTTCCTGCCTCAGAAACTGTAAGCAATAAATTTTGTTTTCTTTAGAAATCACCCAGTTCTGTGTATTTTGGTATAGCAACACAAAATGGACTAATATAGATGGTGTAATGATAGTTCTTGGCATACAATAGCACTAAAACAACATTCTTACTAGTGGTGAACTGGGATGGCTTCTTTAGCCAAAGCTGAATAACTTACCCATCAGCAACCGAGCAATGCTGAACCTCCAATACAGTGTCACTCCTTGAGAAGACCAGTAGCCAATTTGTAACAGATAATTACATTGAGTCTTTTACTTCCTAGAAGTGGGAATAGATTCATCTGGGAAAAATATGAAACATTCTGATAGGAATTGTGATTTCTGCTTATAGGTTTTGGAAGAACCACTCACTGAGGGCTTATACAATATTTGATCCATGAACACAGGTCTCATAAAATATTGCACTGCTACAAGGAACCCACTTTATAGTCAACAAATGGGGGCAGTAAACAGACACCTGTGGGATCTATTGGTCCCACAGCACCTAGAAGCTGCCAGCCTGACAGACTCATCTGGCTTTTGAAGATGCAGATGATGCACTAACTAAGAGATTATTCTGTGCAAGTCTATGTGTCATCTTCTAGGATGCAGTAAGTGCTCTACCTGAATGTCTGTGATATAGTGCTTTGTCTCCAGTAATTGAATACATGGTTCCAAGAATGGAGCTGTGTTAGTAGAAGTGCCCCTGCTCACCATCACTTCCACTGGCATCCTCGGAGAATCTGTGCTTCCTGTTCCCACAAATTAGGCTCTGTAAATACAGAATTTCTACTTTTCTGAGAGGAATTCTTCCACTAGAAGACAAAGCAAGACTTCCACTAAATGTAAGGTATGGCTGCCACCCAGACACTTTTGACTCTTTAATCCAAGAGGCCAGGAACATAGAAAAGGAGACATTTCCTGGCAGGAGTAACAGACCCTGATCACCAGTGGGTCCAGGGAAGAATGTGTTTGGTGTCTAAACCTAAGAGGGCATCTCTCGCTAATCCTCTATCCAGTTTTGATGGCAATGCATCAGAGGAGTAGCCACAGCTTGAAAGTCATTTTGAACAGTGGCTTAGGCCCATCAGGGTGGAGGGTCTGGATCATCCCACTAGGTAAGCTGCGTAGACCAGTAGAGGCTCCAGCTGAGTTTTCTGGGACTATAGATAGAATGGGTAGTAGAGGATGGAGATGATGTGTATCAATTGTTGCCCAAGACCATCTGCAGCAGTGGAGCTGTGGTTTGTCTCACTAATTTTTTTTTTTTTTTTTTTTTTTGTCCTTTTTGAGACCGGCCGCACCGCGCTCAGCCAGTGAGCACTGTGAGCGCACCGGTCATCCCCATATAGGATCCGAACCCGTGGCGGGAGCACTGCTGCGTTCCCAGCGCTGCACTTTCCCGAGTGCGCCACGGGCTTGTCCCTGTCTCACTAATTTTAAACTAACCAGTAACATAGAGGTGCTTTTTCCGGATGGGATGACATTGTTATTAGAAGCAAGTGGATCTGTTGGAGTGCAAGGTATGGACTGAAGAGAATCCTGTGGTGTGCTTCCTAGTTCTCCCCCTTAGGATTAAAGACTTATTCATCTAGTGTGGCTCACAGTAGAGTCCCTCTCAAGGAATTGACCCGTGGTGAAAGGGAGTTGCCTCACTCAAGGTCATGTCCCCCTTTTTCATGCAGGCTATATCCAATGACAGGTCCATTGGGGAGTATAAAGGCCTGCCCACTGTTCCCCCAATTTTGAACGTATATGCACAGTTTGGACATATGCGAAAGACCATCATGGTTTAGAGATCCCCACAACACCAAACAGTGCCTGGTTAGAAACTGCTTTGCAGTTCTTGTTTTTCATCTGCCCAACCCTGTTTTTGTTCTTGAGAGTGTACTTGCTGGGTACAAATCTCTGTCTCAGGGTCTGTATCCCAGAGAAGTTGACCTGTGTGTGCAAATCATTACAGGTTACAGCAAAGAGAAAGTCCCCTAAATTTCTCCAGCAAAAAAAGTGACATTTTGTAAATGACTTTGATGAAATTGCCATAAGCACAAAACTAATAACACCATAAGAAATAAGCAAGAACAGGTCTCAGTTACATGTGAAAATTTGTAAGTCAGGATCAACATTTGAAACACTCTATGATTTTACAAATACACTATAGTTTTTAAAAATCACACAAGTTATGGGCCGGCCCGGTGGCGCACTGGATAGTGCGCCGCTTGGGAAGCGCGGCGGCGCTCCCACCCAAGGGTTCGGATCCCACATATAGACCGGTTCCCGCTCACTGGCTGAGCGAGGCGCGGGAGCAACGCCGAGGCTTGCAATCCCGGTCCCCAGTCTCGGCCCGGTACGGGGGCAACACTGAGGGTTGCAATCCGTTGCCGGACACGGAAAAAGACAAAAAAAAAAAAAAAAAANAAAAAAAAAAAAAAAAAAAAAAAAAAAAAAAAAAAAAAAAAAAAAAATCACACAAGTTATGACTATTTTAGAGTATATAGTCCCAATGTCCAGTAATACATTGGTAATGTCTGTACCATTATCTCAATAAAGCTTCTCCTGGAGTGTAACATACACAAGCTATTCCTAAACAACATATCCATGCATTACTTCTGACTTCTTCAGCTGAGTCTTCCTTCCATTTAGATTGTTTTGTCCCTTTCCTGTTCTTTCACTCCTCATGCACACCTATAAAATCACATGCTTTCCCACACGGTAAAGGAAGTGATGATATCCTGTGCTTTACAAATTACTAATTATTTTAAATGTTTGAATGCGACTGGTCTTTTTATTTTTAAAGAGAAGGATATGGAAATCAGGATTCATCTGAGAAATCCCTATATATCTATTTTTTATTCCAAACATATTCTCTTTCTCAGTGAGAGCTGCCCAGTGTGTGTCCACACACATATTCTAATTATCAGTTCCCAAGCTCTTTAATTTATTTCCGCCACATTATACCTCTATGAGTATAACATGGAATGATTTTATTGACATTTAACAATAATAATAGCTATCATTTATTACTAGTTCAATATGTACTACATACTGCTTAAATAATTTTACATGATTGCCTCATTCAATCCTCAAACAATCCTATTAAGAAGATACTATTATTATCCCCATTAAAAAATTGAGTAAATTGACACAAGACTAGAATGTTTGCTATCACCTTTTTTACTCAGCATTATATTAGATGTTCTAGGCAGCAGAAGAGAATATGAAAAACAAAAATTTGGCAAGGAAGAAATTAGACTTTCATTACTCATAGACGATATGATTATTTATTAGGAGAATTGGCAGACAAATTATTAAAACTAATTATGAGTTCAACAATGAAGGTCGAACAATATATGAAATCAATTGTGTTTCTATCCACAATGAAAAACTAGAAAATATATAATTTAAAAAGCTCTGGATTCTGGAGATTCTGGCTCACACTTGAGCTGTAACCATGTAGTTTTAAAATCTCTTTTAAATCACTTAAGAAACCAAACTTATCCACTAAGGTGAGGAAAGAAAAATACATAGCATCTTCAGCAAAACTTACTGACTAGGAATTACCCTATATAAACCCCAGGATAAGGGTGGATATGCCCAAACCACTAACAAAGTTGAGCAATGGAAATGACAGAAGATGAAAAGGAATTTATGATGATTTCTAATAGCCAAAACCCCACCAAATCGTAAATAAAACTCAGTTCCAGAAGGCAAGAGACCTCAAATTGATCAGAATGCCAGACCTCAGTTACTTGAAAAGGCCAGCAAAAGTGGGAGAGTCATGTGTGGGTGAAAAAACTGAGTGGTTAAGGTCATTAAATGGCGGGGAGAGGGGGACGAAAAGGTGAAGATGGACATATCTGTGGTTATATATGCCCTCCTGGTAGGATTGCCCAATTCAGCGAATAAAAAAATATTTTGTAGGACATATTTACACTAAAAAAAATTTGTTCACCAAAATACCAAATTACAACAGGCAATTATATTTTATCTGGCAAAGGTGGAAGTATTGAGCATCCGCATGAAGGAACACTGCTGGAAGTCAGACAAAGATGAGCAATGCAAGAACACTGGAGGTAAAGGAGAGGTAAAGACCAGGGGGAACCGTCCAGAGATAGCAAATGTGGGAAAGTCCTGTAACTGCAAAAATATAGCATCTAAAGATGAGAGCATTGTGTTGAAACACAAAAATTGAGAAGATGTTTTCCTGAATTAGGATTAGTTCTGAGAGGCAGAGACCTTGCTACACAGAAAAGCCATAATTTGAGTCATTCATGGTAACAAGAGAGGAAGCAGCCCTGGAGTGGTGAAGGTGTCAAAGATTTTTTGGTTCATCTCTACATTCCCCAAAGGGTCCTCTCAAAAGTTCTGCAAAGTCTATTTTTTCAAACTAGGGTTAAAAAAGAAAAAAAAAAGATGAAAATAAAATCACCACAAAAATCTGGCCACGAAAAAATGAAAATGAAATTCCAATATTTCAAAATGAGCTAAAAGAAATGAAGAAAACAGAGCTTTGAAAGAACACAAAGAAATAGAGCTTGAAAAGCTCAGAAATTAGATGGCTAGACAAAAAAAAGTCTTCAGAAATAATGATGGAATTAAAAGGTGCATAACTAAATAAAAACAGACTATAAGGTAAATAAATAGTGTAGGTGGAAAAAAGTGCAAAGGACCAAATAAAAGTAGGGAAAGAGGTAGAAGGATTCAAGAAAGTATGATACACACATACAAAAACAGGAGTCACCAAAGAATAAAATCAAAGAATGAAATAGAAAAATATTTAAAACACTAATTCAATAAAACTTTCTTGAAATAAAAAAGAACTCAACTTCATATATCAATAATCAAAATCAATTTAAAACATTGAAAACATGTTAATAAAAGTATTGCTTTTTAAAATTGAAATATAATTTAAAAATGACAAAATGTATAAATTTTAAGGGTGCAGTTGTATGAAATTTGACAGTTGTATAAACCCATGTAAATAGCACTCCAATTAAGATATAGAACATTTCCAGTACTTGAATAATTACCCCAGTCTGAGGAGAATGCTATTCTAATTGTGTCAACATAATTTAGTTTTCCCTTTTCTAGAATTTCATATGAATGGAACCATAATTTGTACAATGTCTGGATTCTTTCACTTCACATAATGTTTCTCAAATTAGTCAATGTTATTACATGTGTCAGTAGCTTATTGAATTTTATTGCATTATTTTTAATGAATACATCCAATGTGTTTACTCATTCACCTGTTGATGAATATTTAGTGTTTTTTTTCTGCTTTTTAGCTTTTATGAATAAAGCTGCTATTGACATTCATGTACAAGATTTTTTGTACAGGACATAATTTTCAATTTCTCTTGGATTAATACCTAGGAGTGATATTGCTGGGTCATAGAGTATGCCGTTAAAAAAAAAAAAAAAAAACTGTCAAATTTTTTTCACAATATTTGAACTATTTTACATTCTTACCAGCAGTAAGAGAGAATTCAAGTTGCTCCATGTTCTCTCTTACAAATATTGTCAATCCTTTTAATTTTAGCTATTCTACTTTGTGAAGAAGAATTTTAGAGAGTTTTAATTTGTGTTTCCCTAAAGTTGAACATTATTTTTTCATGTGCTTATTGGCCAGATATTCTCAATGAAAGAACAACAAGAAAAAAAATATGGCTCTTGAAAATATCAATAAAATTGAAAAATATTTATAAAGACTTATAAAGAAAAAAAGAGAGAAGACAAAATAACAATATCAGAAATGAACAGGGAGTATCACTTCAGACCCTGCAGACGTAAAAGGATAATAAGAGATTACTATGAACAAAGTTGTGTAAAATTAACAACTTAAATGAAATGTACCAATTCCTTGAAAGGCACAAACTTATCAACTCATCCAATATAAAATAAATGATTTGAATAGTTCTAATGCTTTTAAAGAAATTTAATTAATAATTTAAAATTTCTGTAAGTAAATTTCCAGGTCTAGAAGATTACATTGGGGAATTTCAAAGTAAACATTTAAAGAAGATTTAACACTGATTCTACAAAATTTCTTCCAGGAAAATAGAGAGGACAAAACACTTTCCAATTTATATTATAGGAAGCCAGAAATGATATATAGATGACAAATAAGCACATGAAAACATGAAAAACATTTTCAATATCACCAGCCATTAGGGAAATGCAAATTAAGACCATGTTGAGATATCATTAAATACTTGACAGACAGCTAAAATTAAAAAAAAAAAAAAAAAAGGTCATGGCCACACCAAATGCTGGTGAGGCTAGTGGGGATGTGAAGTTGTACAACCACTCTGGAAAGCAGTTTGGCAATTTTTAAAAAATCAGTTCGGAGAAAAACCTACTTTCCATATGATGTGACAATCACACTCCTGAGCCTATTCCAGATGAATAAGAACTACATCCACAGAAAAACCTGCACATGATTGTTCATAGGGACTTCACTTAAACTGGGAACCAACCGAAATGTCCTACAATGGTGAATGGTTAAACACACTGTAGTACCTACCTCCCATACAGTAATACTTAGTAATATCAAAAGGAGCACATTATGACACATAAAACACCTTGCACAGATCTCAAAGACATTATACTGAATGAAAAAAGCCAATCTCAAATGAAAACCATGTTAAGTGAAATAAGCCAGGCACATAAAGAGAAATACTTCATGTCCTCATGTATAAGTGGGAGCTAAAAAATAAAAAAAGAGAGAGATGAGAGAGAGAGAAAGAGAGAGAGAGAGAGAAAGAAAGAAAAAAAGAAAGAAAAAAGAAAGAAAGATCACAAGGATACATTGAACTTTCAGAAGAAGAAAACAGAACTGTGTTTACTAAAGGAGGAAAATGGGGAGTGGAAAGGGGGTAGGGTGATACTGGGTAATGGATACAAAGAATAGTTACATTTTGCAATGATGAATATGCTAATTATCCTGATTTGATCATCACATATTGTACACAAATACCAGTAATAAACTCTGTATCCCACAAATGTATAATAGTTTATGTTTTAATAAAAAAAAAAGAAATCCAAATAAATGTAAAGATTACTCTTTATCTCACTAGTAACTTGAGAAACGCAGCTTTTTACACACTAGGTTGATACAGAGCTTAGTCACATGAAGTGTGGGCAGACAAGAATATGAGAAATAAGTACATATAAAGTGACAAAGGATAAAGTAGGAAAACAGTGGTTAGCTCGGGAGAGACGGGCAAGATTGGTGGGGACTGCAGTCATAGAGGGACTCTGACTTCACCTATAATTGTGGAATTTTTGACCCCCCCCAAAAAAAAGATGACACACTGTGATTCTATTTTTATATGTTCTAGACATGACACAGTTACAGAGATGAACAGCAAACTGGTAATTGCTAGGGGTTAAGGAATGCTGATGCATGGTAGCACAAAAGAGATTTTTATGGTGATGAAATAGTTCTTCATTTTGATTACGGTGGTATTTACACAAATCTGCAGATATGGTTAAATGGCATAGAACTATGCAAACCCATTGTGCCAATTTTAATTTCCCACTTTGGATAATGTACTATAATTATGCAGGATATAATCATTAGGAGAAACTGGGTGAAGTGTACAGGGGATCCTTGAACTCTCTTTGCAACTTCCTGTAAATCTATAATTATTTCAAAAAATAAAGTTAAAGTCATTGAGGCTTAGTAATTAAAGCTTGTGCTAATGAAAAAATGACCACTCCCAAGTATAATAATACCCTATAGTTTTCTTTTTAAATAAGTGTTTTCATATTATCAAAAAAAAGGGAGAAGTATATTCTTTTTTTTTTTTTCTTTTTGTCTTTTTTCGTGTCCGGCAACGGATCGCAACCCTCAGTGTTGTGCCCGTACCGGACCGGGACCGGCAACGGGATAGCAACCCTCAGTGCAGCACCCGCACCTCGCTCAGCCAGTGAGTGGGAACCGGTCTGTATGTGGGATCCGAACCCTCGGCGGGAGTGCCGCCACACTCCCAAGCAGCGCACTGTAGCAGTGCACCACCGGGCCGGCCCCGGGAGAAGTATATTCTAATAAACCTGATTTCTAGTGCAATATGTCTTTGTTCATATACAAGGTACTCATCTTTTGTGTGGAATTATTAATTTGGGGCTCTATAGGAAAAACCGTTTTATCATCAGATGGCTATGTTTAGACTACTGCAGACCTTCGTTTACTAAAAATTACAGCATTCCTAAAAGGTAGAAGTAAATATAAAAGTCAGCATTCAGAAGTAAAATGTATTTATTGTATTCCTACAAATTCTGCTTGTTTTCACTTCAGGTAATAGTTGTTCAAATGTTAAACCCATATGGACAATAACCAGATTAAATGATTTGTTTGTGAGACTTCAGACCAGTATTTTCTGAGCAGCCATGCCAACATTTTCATTTCCTCTGAATAGCTGCATGGCAGAATTTGCAAGGAGGGGCCCAGAAACCAAGTGATGGGCTGCACGCTCATGAATGAATCACCTAGGCATTGAGAGCTCTGGCTGTTCCTTTACAGAGGGAAGGCAAGATGACATGTCTGTCCTGGCTCTTCATTGGGTGTTTGCTGTAAACATAAATAATACCTGCCCAAGCACTGTGGGCTTGCAGAAACATATCATTACATAAAAATCAAGATACTAAGGCTATCAAAGAGCTTCCTTCCATTAAGTACTTACTTTGTAAATAGAACACTTTAATTATGATTTTGACAAAACCCTTTTAAGTACCACTACTTATCCAAATGTTTGTGAGATTCTGCTAGGCAGCTTTATAAGATTCTTAGGGAAAAAATAAAGGAGTCATAAAATTTTTAAGTAACCAATGAGAAGAGAGATGCAAAAGTGATACAAGGAAGGAAGTCAAGATTGACATAGTTTGGATAATTTCAGTGAAAATATCTATTGCAACTTTTTTTTACTTCATGAAGTACCCAGGTAATACTGAAAGACTGAACAATTATTTGTTAGTCACTCCGAGGTGCTATACACTTTGACATGAAACCTCATATGCTGCCAGCTCATGTGGCTCAAAATCCAGTGGCAGCATGGAAACACCAGGGTAAGTACAGATTAGTGTAATGGAAGTAACCTCAGGGAATACTGGGAAGACTTAGCAGGGACCTAACTTCACCTTGTTGTTGAAAGGAAGACTTAGGTTACCTCAAAAATTGGTGAGGCAACAAATCTCTACTAAAGTAGTTATGGTTTATGAAAGAAACTACTGTATTAGCTGTTTGAAAACCGACAAGTACCCTGAAAGTCTTCACAGCTCCATCAAGTTCAATATTTCAAACAATGGATGATGCAGTTCTTATACCTTAAAGTGTTCATTGACTATCATGGATGAAACATTTTAAGTTTAAGGATCAACTACTTACACTACATTCCCACCATTCTGGGTAAATATTTATTCTCATAACAAACATTTATTGAGTCCATAAATTGGGCTAGGAGATGCAGATATAGGGATAAACAAATAACAGGCAATTTGCTTTCAAAGATCTCACAAGCTACTGGGGGAGATGAACAAAGGAATAAATAATTTTCTTATGTTGAAACATGTAATGGGAATCCTCTCAGTTTACGATGAATCTTAGTTTGGGGAACTTGTGAAGTGTCATTACTCAACTCCCTTTTATCTTTTATCTATTTATTTATTTGTTTTTATTTTAAAGACCTTTCAAAAAGAAGACACATTTTAAAAATTCTCCCATTTGGGTTGGGCTCTTGAATTTTTGAAACTGGACTGCAATGACAAAAATGAATTTCTTACAACAGTGGAGATGAATGCTATTTTGGATAAACATTTAAATAAAAAACCTGATAGGACAAGAGGCAACTAAATACAAGAGTAAACTGCTGACACTTTAAATAAAATGGAAATATATCTAAATGTCAAGACAGTATTGATGATTTTAGCAATTAAAAGAGCAGTAGCCTTCCACACATTTCACAAAAGAGCAAGTTCAGCTTTGCCTCAATTAACCCAAATTTCAATTCAAGGACAGAAGGTTCATGAGCCAAATGGATCCTCCACAAATCCCACAATGAGAGTGTAATGTATTAGATACAGTCACCTTTCAACATATTTTTCAAAGTCCATTTTGAACTGTGGCTTAATGTATGGCTGCTAATTTCTCTACCTGATGATCTGGATTTTACTAATTAAACATGTAAAATTAAATGTGAAAAATATAGAATTAGCGATCCAGAAAACAAAAGTTAAAAACAGTTGACACTGATTTTTCAAAATAACAGAGGGCAGAATGAAAATGAATTTGTTCTGCCCTTATACCCCAGTGCATAAAAGGAGATTGAGGGGACAAATTCAATGAAATTAAAGGGCAGGATATTTAAAATGAATGGACATATTTATTTGCCCAGCGTGTATAATAACATTTTAGCCCTCATGGTTACAAGAGGTCATGAAAAACAAATAAAAGTACCTGGGATTCAAAAAGAGCAGAATAATTTTCTAAGTAATGAAAACATTTGCAGCAAAGATAATGGCATAGTTAATTATATTGCCACACTTCAGGGGGCATAAAAGAATCATCTTATGAAAATCACCCTATCTCCAATGACACATGATAAGGTTTCTCCAAACATTTTTGAAGTCTTCAGAATTTTCTATTGCTGAATGAAGCAGTAACTAGACATTCCTTATTTGTTAGCTGATAAAATGTGTCCCTATATCTCCAGGGCCAAGGCAGCATTTGCATTTTTTCTAAATTTGAATACCAAAATGGAACATGTTAAAATATTGGCCTATGACTGGAAATAGAGTGGGCTTGAAGTTAGATATTGATGCAAATGTGTGCTCCTCTATGTATTATTTTCATAATTTTCAGCAAGTCACATAAATTCTCTGGGCTATAGTTTTCCTATTTGTAAAGTGGGTTTACTGAGGCTTATACTTCGTTTGGGGACTGGGCAGACTGCTGCTTTATCTTTGCATGTTATCTCAATAGGGCACACAGGCCTATATAGGACCTGTGGCCCAGAAAATGCCTGAGTAACCCACCATTGTTCAACCTCAAGAAGCAAAGCAAGCAACTCTAATTATAATTCTGTGTTAAATACGCCTATATATAATAATAGTAAATAAAAATAAACTGTAAAGAGGGACACATTCTTGTGCCTCTTGGTTGAGTGTAATCCCCAGACTTACTTACTCAGTGAGTTTTAGAATCTCTTTTCCTTGAGGTCTGAGAATGAGAAGCAATGATCAGCTTTTTTATTTCAGGGCCAAGCTCTGATCACAGAGGGCTAGACAACTTGCGTCCCTGATTGTCGACACTCTATGTTTCTGTATTGAGCATTATGATTGTGTCATTTTTGTCTCAGCATAATTCCCTCATCAGGTCCAGACATACACAAATCTTTTTATGAGGTATTCAGATTCTCGGTTAAGCTGAAGAGTTTTAAGTGAAAGAAAAATAAGTTGAAGTAAAGAAACCAAATGTGAAGAGGACAGGAAATATTTTTAAAAGAAAATAAATGATAGAAGAGGGATGAATTATAAAGCTAAGATACTTTTTGAATGTAAAGAACACTCAAAAGTCTGTTAAGAGGCTATCCTTCCTTAAAGAATTATCAAGAATAATTTATTGGTAGATGAGGAAAGTGTTGCTAAAACGAAAATTCATCATTTGCTTCACTCTTTCTGAAGATGACTTGGAGTAAATGTCACAAACAGACATAAAACTCACCAAACAAGATTAATGATTTCAACAGCTGAGTAAAAGCATGGCAAAGTCTAACAAAATTTCAAAATTGGAAGGTTTAAACCCATATTAAGAATAAAACAGCAAAATATCAATAGTAACACTATGTAATCTCTTCAGGTCCTGGATAGCATTTTTTTAAAAAGAAATAGTTATATTGCTCACATTTACTATGCAATCTACGAAAAATCCACAAATGCCAAAATTATTTCATAAGGCATTAGCAGAGGACATGGTATTGAAATTCTGGATAAAATGACTTGTACTTAGCATTTCTCTGGCATTAAAGAAATGACTGGAAATTTTTCTTTTAATTAAAACTGTCAGCATGGAAGGATTTAGGGATGATCAGAACAAATTCAACCAGCAAGCTTCATCAGCTAAGAAAGTTACAGGAAAAGCAAAAGGCAATATTTACTGGTATTATAAGAAATGGGTCTATAAATTAGGCATATTTGGTGAAGTTATCATAAGTATATTGAATCCAACAATGAGTAGAATGTTGGAAAACTCAACTGAATTTCCAAAAATTGTGAATAACCTAGTAGTTTGATGATCGAAGTAATTCAAAGAATATTTTGCTCTAGTATTTCTCTGAGCATAAAAATATATATATATATATACATTGTAGAGGCTTGTAACCTAAAATTAATTAGATTTTTTCCCTCCTTTTCAATTTATGGTTTGCAACAATGAGTAGAATGTTGGAAAACTCAACTGAATTTCCAAAAATTGTGAATAACCTAGTAGTTTGATGATCGAAGTAATTCAAAGAATATTTTGCTCTAGTATTTCTCTGAGCATAAAAATATATATATATATATACATTGTAGAGGCTTGTAACCTAAAATTAATTAGATTTTTTCCCTCCTTTTCAATTTATGGTTTGTTTTTTTTTTTCCTTTTTGTCTTTTTTTTACTGACCGGCAACGGGATCGCAACCCTTGGTGCCACGCCTGCAACCCTCGGTGCCGCACCGCGCTCAGCCAGTGAGTGGGAACCGGTCTCCACATGAGATCTGAACCCTCAGCGGGAGCGCCACCACGCTCCCAAGCGGCGCACTCTCCATTGCGCCACTGGGCCGGCCCTCAATTTATGTTAAATTAGGATCTAATGAGATGGTAATCATTTTCAATCACCCTCATAAAAATGACAGGAAGTGTCAACGGTTATGACACAGACCATCTCATGTGTTCAAAACAATGAGAACAGCTTGCTTCACACAGCATGGACACTTCTATCCTGTCCTGAATATCATCTAAGTGGTAGAAATGCAAATTCATTAGAAACACCAAATAAGTACCAAGTGCCTAAACTGATCCCTTTAAAATTTTTTAAAAGACAAAGAGAAAATTTTTTTCTGTACCGCACACTTAGGATAAAGGCTTCAGTCCAAAGATTTGCATATGGTGGAACCTTAAGAGGTACTTGATGCATTGATATCAAAATTAGTATTGAAACTTAAAGACCACAGTGTGGTGCTAACTGGGGCTCAGCCTTCTCTACTTGCAGGAAACACTCATGAAATCTACCATCTCAAGAGCCCAGCAGAAGTCTCTTTAAATTTGCTTCTGTTGGAGTCCCACAGCTAACAGACCACAGGTGCTCTTTACTTTCTATAGCTACCAACAGAAAAAGATAATGCAACACGACCTATTTAAAATATAATGGTGCTTTCCCAGCTCACCTGGATCTTTAAAATTCTGGAAGGTACTTTGAGTCAAATAAGTCCCCTCATTGTTCTTTACTTTATCCTAATAGTACATCTATTGCCAACTTTTAGAAACTCCTCCAGAATATCTCAATTGCACTATTTTCTTAACTTTCTGTCATTAGTTTTACAAAACTCATCAATATCCTTCTTTTCAACTTTAACTAATTTGTACAAAATGTATTAATAACATACCATAAAGTTACTTCCTTAATATTACGACTTTCAGACATTCAGTATATAAAATGTGACTATGCAAATTATTATGTATATTAATGAGACAGATGTGGATATCTCATACAGTCTGCTTAATTTACGCTGATTACATGGATCTATCCACAGATTCATCAGTCATCTCTTTCTATGTGTTGATGTTCACTTCTGTCTCACACAGGCATATATAGTTATGACAGTAAATAAGAAATTTAATGACTGTTTACTTAATTACAATTATCTCTGTTGATTTTTCTTTCTTGATACTGAGCCTCTTAGATGCAATTTTCTAGGAAAAAAATTCATCCATCTTATGATAGAAATATTTTAAGTTGCCCTATCAATTCTCTGACTTTCTAATAGCTGTTTTTAATTTAACAGAAATATAAGATCTGTTTTGAATAAGATATAAGCAAACAGGAGTTAATGGTAATATATCCTGCACATTTTTGCATTTCTTACTGTAATATAAAAAGGAGCAGGCATTACTCTGTGTATTTTTGGAGGCAAAAGCAAGGACATCTAGCAGGATAATGTCTTCTCTCCACTGTGTTCAGTGAGCAAAGGGCCAGTGCAGTGTAATTTATATTTGGAGGTTTATCACTTTGGGACATTAATCCTCTGCCAATTCTATTCATATGCTAAGTCCTTACCATTGAAGTCATGTCTTCAATATGTTGATTCTCTAGAAACTAGAAAAGATTTTAGGCTCTTAGCAACTTTTGATCCATGAATAATTTTACACATGTCAATTGCTTCTGAAATTGTAAGAGTTTCCTTGGTTTTATGAGGTTTTCTTTTTGTGCTGCTATCGTGAGAGAATTCACTTTTTAGTGCTTTTACTACCTTCTCTGACATTGTGACTGTTGCTTTCTATAAGTCATATCTGCTCATTTGCTTTTTGTAATATCTTATTGGAAAGAATCCACTGTTTTATCTCTGAATTCCTGTCACTTTGTGGCCATATGCCTGGGAAGCTTGTATGGCTTTATCAATTAGTTTACAAGCACAACACACCGGACTTGTGGATTCTGGATGTACTGAGATCTTACCAATGTAGATACATCTACCTCATCATCTGAAAGAGAGAGGTAGTTTTTCCCACTTTAAGTTCTAGAGATTTTTACTGATAAAAATATAGTTAAAACAATATATAATGCATACTATTACTTACTAGGCCACTATTAATCACATATTATATAAGGAACTTTTATAATTATTATATTCACATTCACATTAGAATGTTACTTTACACTTAGAGAAAGTGAGGCAAGGACTCTGTTAAATTGAAGTATTCATATTATGTGTCAGGAATTCATGAGACAGAATCCTCTGTTAATGTATGTTTAAACAGAAGCAACTTATCCTGATAGAATATTAGAATGGTTTCCTATGCTTTATGTAATGGATATTGCAGTGGTGCTCTTTGCATATCCTCTGTTTAGGCAGAGGAACCCACCCCAGCTGCAGGGAATACTGGTTGTTGAGTGCTCACAGCTGAGTCTCTTGCTGGGCGTTGCCTGTGGCCTCAGCAAAATGCTGCACCTAAGGTTGTACCCTTTGCAGAGGACAGGATTCAGCTGATGTGGTATGAACAGACAGGCCGCAGCCCCTGGATTGCCTCAATTTGGCACAACTCTGAAGGGCTATGCTTGCTCCAGAGCTCCTTGCAGGAAGAGCTGGGGCTTCATGTGCAATACTGTTGCTGCTGCCCCCTCTGCTGGATCCTGGATCTTGCCTCCCTCCCTTCCTTGTAGATTTGTCTCCCAGAGCACTTCCCAATGAGCCCTCTGCATCTCAGAGTGTGTTTCCACATATCATAATCCAAGAAAACTTCTAAACTTTTTTGTCTTGCAAAGCATCATAGAAGTAATGTTTAGGGGAAATTGTTCAAAGACAGTGCTAAACACAAAGTCTTGAATGTTTTGCTCACTTTCCATTGATGATTTGTACTGATTTAAAAGTTAAGGCAAATGTCCCTGTGATTTTAGTTTCTGCATATGTAAAGGATGTTGATGGAGATTTTTCCAGATGTCTGGAATTGTCTGAGACTGCTAAGAAACAAAGGTAGGAAGAAAGCACTTTATGTTCTAAAAAGGGTAAAATCAATGGGCTTATATGCCCGTGGCAGCTGATTCACCTGCCCTCCCTCAGTCTTCACTACAGCCTTCCCATCCCAGCCTGTATAAGCAGAACTGGAAGATCTGAATCTTGAGCCTTCATCTAGTTAGAGTGCCATAGTTTTTCCAAATCATCCCCCATCCCCAGGAGCTCCAGAAGAATCCCTTGTAGAGATCTGGGATAATCACGAAGAAGAGACTGGCATCCTATTCAATAGAACGTTTTTGTAGCAGACTTGCTGATGGGCTTTCAGTGCCTTGACGTTGAAGGAGGAGGTGGGGAGAGGTGAAAAGACAGTGAGCCAAAGTGGATTTTCTGCATTAAAGATTGATTGTGCCACAATGAGACTGCTGAGAGATACTTTAAGGAAACACATACATTCCCTTTCAAAGAGCCAGCACAAGGCACCAGCTACACAGACAGTACAACTGGAGAAATTTCAATAATCAGTAGCGGGAGAATCACAATACCACCAACTACATAAGAGGTGTTTACCTCTTTCACCCCCATCTCTCCTCTGGTCACTGATATGCTGGAGAAGGAAGAATTTCAGAAGAGGAAGAGAGAGAGCAGAGCATAACGAAAGCATGGAGAAGCAGATCCTGGCCTGTTCCCAGTACAGATACCTAAATTGATGAGAGAAGTTGATGAGGATAATAAAGGATCAATTGGATAAGTGACTGAGGTTTTACACTGGACTGAGTGGAATATTAATATCTGAAAGTGCTTGGGAATCTATGAGACCTGCTCGAAATATTAAGGGACAGGAAACAGGGATCAGACACAGCAGAGCCAAAGGCAACAAGTGAGAACAATAATGATGTTTCCACACACAAGGTTAAGTGTGTTCAAGAACTGGTTACATTTCATTTCTATAAATATACGAGAAATGTTAGCCAATTTTATTGGAGAGAACTGTTTAAATTAAAAACATTTACTATTCTGCTTGACAAGATACACTCACTAACTGAAGGGAAAATGTTTTCGTTACTAAAGAATTCAGTCGGCTATGCAGCTTTATTTTTCTGACAAAATTTTTATATATGCTAACGTAGAAGGAAGCATGACCATAGTAGCTCTGAGTGAAAAGAGAAAGCTACAAAGAAATGATTCCATATATGCAAATACTGAGTGCATAATTACATGCATTTATATACCTCTTTCTCTCTCCCCAAAGTTTAAAACCAGGATAAACAGTGGCAAACAACAGTTAGTATGATTAATTTTTCATGTTTTTTTTTTTTTTTTTTTTTACAATTTTGTTTTATCAGTATACAATGTAAAAATTTTTTGTGGCCCTTTACCAATTTCTCCCTAACCTCTCCTCCCCCTTCTCTTTTCCCACCTCTGGTGGCCTCAGTTCCATCTGTCCTTTTCAAAGTTCAAGAAATTATTGTTATTGTTCTATCTTTCTTTGTGAGGACATGCAGTATTTCTTTTTGTGTGTCTGGCTTATCTCATTTAACATAATTTTCTCTAAGTTTGTCCATGTTGCTGAGAGTGGCAGAATTTCATTTCCTCTTATTACAGAATAGCATTTTATTGTGCATATATATATAGCACATTTTCCTTATCCAGTCATCCATTGATGGACATTTACATTGGTTCCAACTCTTAGCTATTGAAAATAGTGCTGCAGTAAACATGACAGTGCAGGTATCCCTTCAACAGGAAGATTTCCATTCCTTTGGGTACACACGCAGCAGCAGGACTGCTGGATCATATAGCAGTTTTATTTGTAGTTGTTTGAGGAACCTCCATACAGTTTTCTATAATGGCTGCACTAATTTACAGTCCCACCAACATTGTAGGAGGGTTCCCTTTTTTCCACATCCTTGCCAGCATTTGTTATTCTCTGTCTTTTTGATAACAGCTGGTCTAACTGGCGTGAAAATCATTTCTGAATATGGTTTTGATTTGCATTTCCCTGGTGACTAGTGATGAGCATTTTTTCATATGCCTGTTGGCCGTTTATAGACCTTCCTTTGAGAAATGCCAGTTTGGCTCTTTTGCCCATTTTTTAATCAGGTTACTTGCTTTTTTACTGTTAAGTTGTTCGAGTTCCTTGTATGTTCTGGATATTAATCCCTTGTCAGATGCATCATTGGCAAATATTTTCTCCCATTCTGTAGGTTCTCTTTTGCTCTGTTAACTGTTTCTTTTGCTGTGTAGAAGCTTTTCAGTTTGATATAATCCCATTTGTTTATTTTTTCCTTTGTTGCCTGTGCTTTTGGGGTCTTGTTCATAAAGTCTTTGCCCACTAGTACTTCCTGAAGTGTTTCCCCTCTATTTTCTTTCAGTAGTTTATAATTTTTTGTCATATATAAGCCTTTAATCCATTTTTTTTTCCTTTTTTTTTTTTTGTCTTTTTTTACTGACCGGTAACGGGATCACAACCCTCGGTGTCGCGCCTGCACCGCGCTCAGCCAGTGAGCGGGAACTGGTCTCAACATGGGATCCAAACCCTCAGCGGGAGTGCCACCGCACTCCCAAGCAGCGCACTCTCCAGTGCGCCACTGGGCCAGCCCCTTTAATCCATTTTTTTTTCCTTTTTTTTTTTTTGTCTTTTTTTACTGACCGGTAACGGGATCACAACCCTCGGTGTCGCGCCTGCACCGCGCTCAGCCAGTGAGCGGGAACTGGTCTCAACATGGGATCCAAACCCTCAGCGGGAGTGCCACCGCACTCCCAAGCAGCGCACTCTCCAGTGCGCCACTGGGCCAGCCCCTTTAATCCATTTTGAGTTTATTTTAGTGTATGGTGAGAGGCACAAGTCTAGTTTCATTCTTCTACATATGGATGATAAAGACTTTCAGCAAATTAGGTGTAGACGGTAAGTATCTCAATGCAATAAAAGCCATATAAGACAAACCCATCACCAATATCAATATTAAGAAAAGGAACAAGAAAAGGATAGCCATTCTCACCACTCCTATTTAACATAGTATTAGAAGTACTAGGCAGAGCAATCAGGCAAGAGAAAGAAATAAAGGGCATCCAGACTGGAAAACAGGAAGTCAAAATGTCCTTGTTTGCAGATGACATGATTCTACATATACAAAAACCTAAAGACTACCAACAAACTCTTAGAGTTGATTAATGATTGCAATAAAGTTGCAGGATACAAAATCAATATGCAAAAATCACTAGCTTTTTCATACTCCAATTATGAACTAGCAGAAAAAGAAATCAAGAAAGCAAGTGCATTTACAATAGTCACCAAAAAAAGAAAATATCTAAGAATTAATTTGACCAAGGAGGTGAAAGATCTGTACACTATTGAAAGAAATTCAAGGAGACACAAAAAGATGGAAAGTCACTTCATGCTCTTGAATTGGAAGAGTTAATGTTGTGAAAATGTCCATACTGTCCAAAGCGATCTAAAGACTCAATGCAATCCCCATCAAAATACCAATGACATTCTTCACAGAAATAGAAAAAACAATCCTAACATTCATACAGAAAAACAAAAGACCCCAAATAGCCAAAGCAATCCTGAGCAAAAAAATAAAGCTGGAGGTATTACACTACCTGACTTCAAATTATACAACAAAGCTACAGTAATGAAAACAGCCTGGTACTAGCATAAAAACAGATACTCAGACCAGTGGAACAGAATAGAGAACCCAGAAACAACCTACATATTTACAGCCAATTGATATTTGACAAAGGCAACAGGAGCATACACTGCAGAAAGGATGGCCTCTTCAATAAGTGGTGCAGGAAAAACTAGTAGGATTACTTCTAAGTGAAGGCATACTTTCAATTTTTGCTGTATCTGTGTTGTTTGCATTTTCTAGTAACACATATTTAACCTTTGAAAGTAAAATGCATGTATGTTTTTTAAAAAACAGCAAAATAAAGTGAAAAAAAGACATTCATCAGGCAGGCAATGGTCTCTTTTCTGCATCCAGGTCTCTCAGACATTAGTGAATATTTCATGACTTTATAATCACCAGTGATACCAATTAAGAATGGGCTCTACTGTGCATATGAATGCACACCCAATAAGGAAATATGCCGAACACTTTCTTAATTCCATCATGGACTTGTTCCTTCCTATTTGCTTCTTGCTTACTACTTAGGTTTGTTTTCCCATAAATTTGTTTTCACCTAAGTTAGTTCAGGGCAGCCCAGAAGTGTATCCACATTGAAAGTTAGTGAGCACATAGTGACAGCAGGATGGTTGTACAAGTGGGAAATCTTTTTGCTGGGCCTGTAATCCTATTAAAATTGACTTCTAAGGGGGAGTTTGTGGCATTTTCTCCCCTATATGCTTTTCAAACAGGATATAGTCTTATGTGTCTGTGAGTATTAGTATGGGATCTTGTCCAAAATTAGGGCCCTGTGGTATTTTCAAACTCTGCAGAAATGCTCTGAAGACATTACTATGGACTGATGATGGGCCCACAATGGCAGAATGGGCCTTTGTCCTCTCTCTCTGCTTTCACTTGAGTTTCTCTACTTTTCTTGGCTCTACATATTGACATCTCTTTTAATTAGGTGATGAAAAGGGAAATCAACTGTTCAAACTTTTTGAAAACCATGGTTTTAGATTCAGAGTTTTACTTATGGAGGGAAATTTGAAAGTCTTATTACTAAACACTTTCATTTTAGGAAAGAGAAAACAAAATTAGTTTTCTTATTTTGAGTATTAAGGAGTGATTTGTTCAAAAATTTAGTCTCAAACATCTTGGGGACCAAAAATTTTTTCCTTAATTTTATTTTTTCTAAAGTGTTCATTTTTTTATTTTTGATTATACAAATTAATGGGGTACAAGGACCAAAGCTTTTAACTCTCAGGTCAGTATGCTTTCTCCTTACCACACTGACTCTCTTTTGATGCTAACCTGTTAGTATCACTTCTAGTTTCTGGGGCCTGGGGTTCTGGATATTTCTGGCTAAACTAATTGAGAGCTGTGTGGCCCAGCAATCTTATAGTCAAGACCATTGTTGCTCACAAACATCACCTCTGACTTCAGCTTTCAGGCAATTTCCTAATGAATCTACTCATCCTATGAGAATTATATGGCTATGTTCCAGCTTCATTGTAGATTCATAATGTCTTCTATAAGGCAATAATATTTTGTAGTCAATTCTAACAAATTACAATTCAGAGAGATATATTTGGTGCTTTTGAGAGCCATAGATACAAAAAAAAATGTATAACCAAAATTCTGTTTGTTCAAACACTGAAACCATTTCAAATATTAACATTCTAATTACAGTCACAGAAAGACTAAAAAATATGTGTCTTATACAATTTAAAAGTCTTACTGCTAGTGATGTGTCAGCAATACCATTATAGGCAGAGGAAGCAATACAAGGCACTTGCAATGCACCTGCACAAATGATAAAATTGAAATGACAACAAAAAATATCTACATAAATGAAAGGGCTAACTTACCTATGTAAATCACTTTCTATTCCCAAGTTAACACTACTGAAATAGATATGTGCCTTTCAGTGCATGTCTCTTCATTTGGCTTAGTGGTTTGATCTCATTTTAGTGTTTAATCAGTTGCATGCTTCTATAATGAACACATTGGGAATAACTATTCCCACCAAGCTCTATTTATCTGAAAGGACTAAAGTTTCCATGAAGCACAGATATTTCAAATCTGACACATGTATGCAAATAAGCTTAACTAAGTAATTTGACCTCTTTTACTATTGTTTGAGTCTATAAATCTGAAAAGAATGAAGCTGAGAAGAGGAACCAAAGGTAAAAGTCAAGAAGAGAGAGAAGGGAAAGAAGAAACGAAACTGAGAAAGGCAGACAGAAAGGATGCCATTTGATCAACATTCTAGGGTGAGATGAATGCATCCAGGATGACTAGTGCATGTCATTAAAGAAGTCCAATAAAAATTCCAGAGAATGACAGAATATTGGGACTGGAATGAGTCTGCAGGATCACTTCATCTAACTCAATCAATGGAGGCAACAAAGATCCTGAAAAGAGCTCTCTTGCCTGAGGTCACATAATATGGGATTCTTGATTGAAAAGCAAAAGAGAGAGAGAGAGAGAGAGAGAGAGAGAGAGAGAGAGAGAGAGAGAGAGAGAGAGAGAGAGAGAGAAGCATTGCAAGCAGTAACGAATTATTTAAATAAATATTCTAAATTAAGCTGTCATAATAGAAGTCTTAAAAATTTAAAAATTAGCAGATTTTGACTATTTAAAAAACTAATGCATTAGAGGAAATGTCTATAACATAAAGTCATAATTATATTACTCATTAGAATGCTAACTTGATCTCAGACATAGACATGCCATTAATTCGAACTAATAAATTAACCAAAACAGATTTTTAATTTGGAAAATGCTCTTGGTGCGACTTATCAAATAGCATGGTGTAACCGAAAAACTACCAAATAACTAGTTCTAGGCTTGGGTCTTTTACACCAGTTTTATAGCACTGAGGAAACGATTTACCCTTTATCAGCTTCAAGGAACTCATCAAAAATTAGGGGTTTATATATGAGGGTTCCTAAATTCCCTGTCTACTTTCTATAAATTAAACTAGCATGTGAATAAGCCTTATGTTCTTTCAGATTTAACACATTTCTCCTTTCCAGAAAAAAAGTCAAATTTCAAAGCTAAAATGCAACACAACAGACGTCCTTTCTCAGTTTCTCTAATCCCATTTGTTTTCCAGGTTAACAGGTATTACTATTCTGTAATAGTCTTTTTGTTCAACTCTTCAAATCAAAGGGTGTGTTGGTACAGTGGGTTCAACTGCACCATATTTAAATCCTTTGTGATTTGAATGGAAAACTCAAGTGTAGTCCTTTCATTGTTAGAAGATTTTGGCTCTGGATTCAATTTCCCACCATCCCGACTATAAATGAATTTAAATGTGGAAATAAAATAAGCACCAGATCATTCTAATGTCCAGCTGTCACTGTAAAATGGGTGAATACACTTAAGAAAAGTAGATATATTTTGCTAAAGTAGGCAAGAGTGCTGAGATTAAATAATTGGATCTGACCCTCTTTTTAATGTAGAACAAGCCTTCATCTTCTATTCCAATCTTTACTATTTTGGGGAAAATAAAAAACAAAAAACACTCAGGTTAATAACTATTCAAGAAACTTTTCAGCTTTGAATTTTTTACCTGTTTACTAAATATTAATTTTTATTATATTTAGATCTCATGTAAACCTAGCTTATCTTTACTATATAAAATAAATAATATTGTTCTGTAGACATATAAAAATTAACTTATGGTTGTGGGGTTTGGCGAATCCTCTTCTAAGTGTATAATGAATGTTATAGTAAACTAGTTGCTTTCAGTTTTCATTTAGAATTATACGTACATTTTCTACCATGCTTTACATTTTATATATTGAAATGATAAATTCTGTTAATTTATTATTATATTTAGAAGGAATATCTACATTTGCATCCAACCAAACTTAAATTTGTTAAAGACTAGTACAACATTTCTTTTTGGAATAGATTGTTACCTGAAGCATTCATTTTTCAATGTACAACAAAACTAGCATATTTTTATAAGTAATTACAAGATATAATAATTTACATTGCTTTGAAAGGATATTTTCCTATGGATTATGGTAATAAAGAACAAGAAATTCAATTGTAATTGTCAACCTTTATGTATATTAAAAGCTTTCCACTTCCATCAGTGACAACCACAGGATACACATAGCTATTGATTGTAAGCTATTTGTACAGGATGGATTAATGGTTTCTCCTCCCGTAAATATAAATATTTCAAACTATGATCATCAAACCTGAAAACTGTTAAACAACCATTAACAGCATCCAATCCCATTCATCCACTACCACTCTTCCCCAGAGGTTTCTTGAGATAGTGCCTTGCGGAATAAGAAATAAACTGATGAGCTATAATTTAACCATAAGCATGTTAATTACATATCCTGACACAACCATGATGTCCAAGAAATTTTATTTTTCTCTACCTTTATTTAGTCAGAACATTTTTTTTTTTTTTAAAGATGACCAGTAAGGGGATCTTAACCCTTGACTTGGTGTTGTCAGCACCACACTCTTCCAAGTGAGCTAACCGGCCATCCCTATATAGGGATCTGAACCCGTGGCGTTGGTGTGATCAGCACCACACTCTCCCAAGCGAGCCATGGGCCGGCCCCTTAGTCAGAACATTTTATAGTTTACTCTTGTTAATTAAAATGTCTGTCGGCTGTCTTAAAACAAGCACAACCAGACCTAATTCATTTGCCCTTTCTCCTATATAATTTGCTATCGGAGAAATAATTCCATTTATATTAACTACAATATATACTAAATTTATGTCAGAAAAACAATTTTCATATAGAGGCCCTCCAGGTCAGGCATTGTAGAGCGGGTATTCATTTCCTACTGTGATAACAGAACACACTTAGCATATTGTAAGGATAAGCATGGTCTATATGAAACTCCTGACATTTGTTAGGCATTGAATAAATGGAAGTTGCAGCAAAAATACTATTTATATTATTATATTATCATAACATAATTATTACTGATTTCCCTTTCAATTTAAATGTATTTCCTCAATGAAAAGATAAAATATACTCACTGATTGTATTGTGCTTTAATATCGCTTAGCCTACTTGTACGGAAATATATGTTATCTTCCTTACAAGCAGAGTTTCTATATAGTCTTCTCAGTAAAGGCTGTTAAGATTGACTTGTCTCCTGATCCACACCTCAAATACTTGTAGCAATAAGCAGGGCAAGACTGCACAGAATTTTTGGTTCTATACTTAAAATAGGTTTTCATCAAGCTACTTGAGGGAGGAGAAAATCGTATATATATATCATAGCTGGGCATTAGAGCTATCTACTACCTATTGGTACCTTTTTCATTTGCACATTTAAACCCTCAGGATATAAATTTCCAAGGCAGCTTGCTATACTGATCAATAAAAGTGCTGAGTCACGACAGCTTTGATTTTCTTTTATCATCAGTTGCTTGGACTGAAATAACACTTGTACACATTAATATTCCTAAAACTTTTAGTAGGTACATGAGGAGTTAAGGTTCATTGTTTGCTTTTTAGACAGTACAAGATTCTTGCATTCATTTTACAATGCTTTCCTTATATATATCAAATAGGAATATATATATATCACGTAGGAATGAGAATATACCATTCTTTACTTTTCTATTTACAGTTATAAAGGCTATTGAAATGTTCCCTAGTCACCTGGTCCTTCTTGGGCCTGTGGAAACTGAAACTTGGAAGCCACCACAGAGCACACATTTATTTTTCAAAGGCCATCCTCTTAAATTTCTTGCCTACCAACTGTTTAATTATAAGGAGCAATTTACCATATTAGAAGAGAAAAAGACCCTAATCTCCAAAACTATCTATTTAAAAATGCTTTTGCTTGACAAATCTTGTAGATTTTTATTATGAACATCAAGTTAACTAATCTGGAGTTAGTTAGTAGGGGTTGGCGGGGGGGTGATGGCAGAAATTATCTAGCAGCAACCTGAAGAGCAAGGGCAATTGAGGAAACTAAATATAAAACAAAGGGCCCAAGATAACCCTAAGGTAGGGAAGAAGAAAGAAGAAATTAAGGAAGGAGGGAGGGAGGAAAAAAGCATAGTCAATAGAACTGTTCTTGTGCACAACATAGGGTTGCAACAGCAGAGGCAAGAGGCTGCTAAAAGAGCAATGTGTCCTTTTTAATTAAAACCAAAGGGACCAGAAGTAAGTGCCTAACAGGAAGAAAATATCTAAAAGATGAGTAAAGCTAGCAACAGAAGATAGAATGTGAAAATGAAGTACGAAAAGAAGCACTTTACAATCCCTTTGCCACTACTGTGGCTTAAAGTATAATCCCACGTGTACCCCAGATTTTATCTCCAGCACCCTGATCCCTAGTCTCGTATTGCTAAACCTGTAAACATCTCCAGTTGAGTGTCTTATTTGTAAGAAAATTTCTTTCTTTCCTTGTCAAACTTCCCCTCCGAGGAAGGCATCTTTGTATTAATTGGAGGCACTGTCTACCGCCAAACTCAAAAGCATCAACAACATATCTACGTTTCGAACTTTCTAAATCTAGTAAATCACCAACTCCTGCCAAAGAGATATTCTAAATATTTCTTGAATATGTCTTTATTACATTCTCAAGACCACTGCCTAATTTAGTTCTTGTCTAAATGTCTCCTAAATGGCCTCCTCACATTAAGTATCTTTCCACCTTAATACATTCTTCACTGTAGTACCAGTAATCTTAAAGCTCAGTGCAAATCCTATCACTTGTAAATGTCTTTTTATTGAGCTATTTCTCTAAATACTTAAACAGATGCACCGTTTTCACCTTAAAAAAGAAAATCTCTTCTTTATAGTACTCCTTCCATCCCCTCTAGCTACCACCTCCCAGTTTTCATTCTTTCATAAATAATCTTTAAAAACTTGTACTAAAGTCCTTCAATGTGATAGTTTAATTTATTAATGCACAGAAATCTTGTTTTTCTTCCTACAATTCCTGGAATCTTACAATTAAGGTTATCCATTACATCTGAATTTGAAGGTAATTATAGACAAATGCTAGTGCCTAGGGAAGGGGTTTATTCTGAGTAGTTGATCTACTATTGTTGAGCAGTCCCACATTCTTAAAACACAAATTCCTTTATCCTCTTGACCATACTCTTGTAATTCTTTTTCCACTTCTCTGACTATACTTCTTAAGTCTCCTTTGAACTTTTTTTCTCCACTCGTTTTATATTTTTCTCTAGGCCTAGATACACATGCTTTCTTTCTCTATAATACCACAAAGTTTTGCTGTTAACTATGTCTTAATCAAGCATATGGAAAAGTTTTAAGTTAAGTGCCAAATCCAAATACTGAAAATGGCTTAATACATGGAGAACATATTAAGAATTAAGTTATAATTTAGGCTCAGCAAGAAAAAGTTCCAAAGCCAGTGAATGAAGTTCCCCATGGGCACAGATGGGAAGGTGAAAATAGGATTATAATTAAAATATTAAAGTATTTACTATCCTTGACTGTGACCTAAATACAGATGAGTTAACAAATTTATAGCTCCATCTGAAACTACTTTCCAGAGTTCCAGACTCCTACATATTTCTACTTGATTGGCAGTTTTGTCCAGTTGTCAATAGGCACCTTAAGTTAAACAATTCCTAAACTAAATACATCATCTCCCTGCCAAAACTGGGTTTCCCTTTCATTACCCACCACAGCAGATGACATTTTTCTTTATCCATCTGGATTCCCAACCCCAACCCCTAAACTTGAGATCCATTTGGTATTTTTCCTATGTAATAATGAACAATTCATTCACATTCAATCGCCTGTATATCACTTGAGTTCATGCTTACGTCACCATTCTACATACTGCTCCACCAGTTCAAGTTTTCCTCATTATTTCAGCTGGGATACTGCAGGTCTCATAATTTCTTTCAGACTCCAGTACTTCTCCTCTCTTATTAATCCTTCCCATTGTCTTTAGACTGATAATTGCAACATTTGATCATATAACTTCCCTGTTTAAAATCTGTTTAAATCTGATCATATAATCCCATTTAATAAACCATCAATGCTTATCTCTAGTCTATACCAGTTGTTCTTAATATTTTGTGAATCCTAGAGTTCTTTAATATTGTGATTAAATGATGGATCCTCTACTCTGAAATATGCACATACATACTCCAACCTAATTTTAAATACAGCACAATTCATGGGATCAGACCAAAGATGCCTCATTTACAGGATCAAATATAAACATCTGCATTAAACATTCAAACTCCTGTTACTCTCACAAACCTTGTGCAGGAGGCTTTGAAGTCTTGTGAATGTGATAAGCTGTTTCTTGACTCTGCCTCTGCATATTCTGATCTCCTTAGATTCTTTTCTATCTGGAAAAATACAATTCATTCCCCTGGTTGCAGTCCAAATTTTATCTTCTCTACAGAATCTAAGCTCCCTCAGACAGATATGAGAGTTTCTTTTTCTTATGTTTTTTTCCAGCAATATATACATATAACACTACTGTGAATTTGTTGTGTGAACCCCTCAGAGATGATATTTTAGATATTGTATACCTTTTACATAATAAAGTTCCCAAAATATAGTAATCATTTTTTGTGTTGTTTTAATTAATTTTCATTGGATGATACCAGTAGAAACTTATACATAAAAATAAAAGACAGAATTTCTTACTTTGAGAGAAATGGCTAGTCTACAGATAAGACAAATTTTTAAAATGTCACCCATATCAACATATTAGCATACTCAAAAATTATAAAAACTATACTATTGATGAAAAATGATTAATGGGCACGTCCTCATTAAAATATTTACAATCTACTAGTGTAGTCTGTGTCATAGAAGAAAACTCACAGTACTTGTAAAAAGCAAAGTCTAGAAATCAAACAATCAGAGGATTTGGGGATTGGATGGAATTTTAAATATCATTTCTCCCAGCCATGCTATGAGAATGTAAATCCTCTGTATTCCATTTCTACCAAGTGAGCATCCAAGCAATGCTGGGTCACCCTGCTACTCCTCTGGGAGGCTGATCTGAGATATGCCACAGCCATGCACAGAGCAACAGCAGAACGAGTTTCCAGTTCTCTCTCTCATGTGAAATGTCACACATACTGTGAAAGAAATGTGAAACAGATTATTTTGCAAAGTGCAACACTCTTAATTGGTGAGTTATATTTTTAAATTAAATATACATATTAGTAAACAACTTTAAGAAACTTTTCAGTGGATAATTCAATTTAACTCAATTAATTTTAGTACTTATTCAAAATAGAAAAAATATGTGATAATAGAAAAGAGAAGTAGGATTAGAAAGGAAGTGGTAATGTACTCTTCTGGAGAAAAAGTTGACGAGAGGGAATGGAATTTTGCATATATACATACTGATATCTATAGCAATGTTATTTTTAAACAGAAATAATGTTTTCCTTATGATTTTAAACAAATTTTTCAAACAGCTTCACTATTGCTAAAATGACAATTTACATTATGAATTATCATTGGAAATGCTGTATCTGGTAATATCACCCTTTAAAAAAACACCATTTTCTTTTCAGAGCAATGTTTTGATTTTGAGAAAGTATAGGAAAATATATCTCTATGAAAAAATAATACTCTAGAATCCAGTGACAGCTTAAAAAAGTCTGTTTTAGCAGTTTCAATACCCCAATTTAAGGTGATTAGGCAATCTGTGGAAATCTATGTGATTTCCAAAGGGAATTTTAGAAATCATATTTATTACAACTTTGTTTTCCTGATTTCCTCATGTACGTCTTCTAGGGACTGATATTCTAAGCTCTCTTACACCACTGCTGACCCTTTCCCTCTCCTCCTCCAATCCTGCTCCTAATTCTCTTGTAATCAAGGCCCTTCACAAAGAAGCCTGTATTCTCCAAGTAGTGGTAGCCTCTCTGTAGGCATTTTCCAAATGTGACAGAGCATCAATGCCTCTTTGTGTATCATGGGTCAGGAGACTCCCACACCTTCAGAGTCAATGAGATCTAAAAACACTTAAGTAGATTAAGATACTTATTCATTTAATTTAACAACTGGGGAGATTATTTCTTTAATGATGACAAGGCTTGTCCACAAGCTACCACACATGATTACTGTGGAGAGACACTTTACATGACATTAGCCCTGGGCATACTAAAACCACATTGCTCTCTGAGGACTTCTCTGAAGTCCTGTAGTAGCCCTCACCAGAGCACTATGTGAAACTCTTTGCTGTGCTATTCTAAACGGCTTAATAGCAGCATCTCTACTGATACTAGGTACACTGTACCACAGTCTTCTGTCCTTCCAAGCATTACCAATCCATGCATTACATGCTGAGTTCATGGAAGATGAGAATCTGCTTTTCTGGGACCTTTATCATTCTATATTTAAAATTATATATTATTTATAGTTCTGTTTAACCCAGATGAACATGTGTAGCCTTTTCATTGCCTGAGTATAGACAGTAACCCCCCAAAACAATCCCCAAACAAATAGAGCCGTTGACAGGTAAAATATGGAAATAGTGAACAATGGACATTTTGGAATATCTTTAGTGAAGTCATTTACAGCCATACTTGTTACTTATCTTGCTTTTCAGTGCCAGATTGAAAATGTTTCATTCCTGGTAATGGTACTGATGACAACATGTAAGGTTTGAAAAAGTAGTGGCCCTTTTTCTGCTGAGCCCTGAAAGTTGGAAATCATAATGGGAACATTAAAATGGAAAGAGGTGAAGAGGAGGAGGAAAGCTGGTTTACTGCTATTCGTAATTTGTTATAGGGATTTGTGACAAGGGGATACATTTAAATTTTTTTTTAAAATAAAGTTCTATTAGAAGAATATTGAAAACATATTCAGAAGAGGACTTAAATAATGTTGATTATCTCTTAATTCAGAAAATTTTTGACTCCCATATGATGTGTCACGGCCATTTTCTAAGTGAAGGCCAAGAATCACATTGAAATAGACATAGAAGTGAAACTTTCCAACATAATAGATAACATTTGACAGCCTACTTGTACAAGACACATACTCAATATTCTATATTAATCTTCATTCCATACTCACTACAACTGATACCTGACAAAGAAGAAACCAAGGCTTAAAGAGTTTATTTAACTTGGATAAGAGTGCATGAGTCAACACATTTCAGAAATGATAGAGCCAGGTCCTTACCCTCAGATTCCAGAATGTCAACTCTTACTAAATTTTGAAATTTTTAGAGATGAAATGATCTTGTGAGAATTTGACGATTTCTAGCTGAATGTCCAACTTTATCTCATGTAAAAATGTAGAGAAAGTCATGACTTTAAAAATTACTGACAAATAAAACTCTGTTCAATAGGTATTAGTGTTCAGATATTCTGCCAGATTTTTTCATGGTTCTAAGTGGCTCATGGGAGGCTAGATGTTGAAGAATGAAAATAATTATTAGGATGAAGAGATGGTGCATATTCACACCACTGGTGCAGACTCCTTGTTATATCTGTGCACACTGACTTTTAGTAAGATAAGACAAGCACACACTTAAATTCACTAAAAGTTAGTGGGAAAGGAGCAACTAAAACAAGACATAGTTTGCCAGGCAAAGGCAGAAGTTTACATGTTAGCTGGCATGCAAAATTATTCAATATCTCTCTCCCAGGAATCTATAAAAATCTGTAAATTGACATAAACTAAAACAATTTCTGTGAGGATAAAGATCGAAAGGGTCCCTAATCCACTTCCTCTCCCTTTGAGAATCAACACCGTTGAACATGTCTCATGTAGCCCCCAGTGATACTAGACAACAGGAAGGAAAACAGGGGTCCTGAGAGGAACCTTAACGTAAGGCAAATGTGAACTGGTGAGCCAAGTGTAATACGAGGACTTAGGAATCAGAAAGAGATTTAACTAATATTCCACCCCGACCTACCAAACCAAAGCACTCACTGTAGCGGAGCTTTTGGGAGCTGAGTGAACAGTAACAGTTACAGCACTAGAGCAGGGCATGGCAGAGGTGAAGGGGCTCTTTGGGGATAGGTTGCCATCAGAACCTGAACCAGTTAGCAGAGAACTACACTAGGGGCTGTGGAGGCTTGGAGTACTGTTGGGACAGCAGGATTGGTGACACTAACCCCTGGCCCCTAGTAGCTATGGCTGTAGCAAGAATAGAAAAGGGTTAACGAACTGAACAATTTGGGTGTAGTTATCATAGTGCAGCAGGTGGTGTCATTTGCTGGAGCGCCCAGCATTCTTGGTAGATATTGTATGGTCTTTCAGCCACGTGGAAATGTGTCTGAGTACTGACCACATCAGTAAGGTAAAAGTAATCAGGACTAACAGCTCGGACATGAACAAGCAGCCCTGGGTACGCTGGGACAAAACAGGCAAAGGGGTGATGAAGTGGGAGAGATTGTACTTTATGCTAATCTGGACAAGTGTGAATTCAGAGTCTTTATAATTTGGATGAAGAACCTGTACTTTTACTGTGTTGCAAGCTGATGAGACCTAGGGAATTTTAAGTTCCAACTTAAAGTAAATTAATATGAAGCCATGACAATTCTGTTTATTAGCAGGTTGCATGAGCATTCCATATTTACGGACTTAAAGGATTATGATTTAACCCCACAAGCTGCAATCCTTTATCAACAAGTCTTGCTTCAGCATAACTCATTTTGAATATAGGGAAATAAGTAACAGTTTTTTTGTTTATTTTTTCTTTAATCATGTTGATAACAATATCATTAGAGTTGTGCCTCTGAATAGATTCTTCACCGACATTATGAAAATGACATCGCTGGACAGACTCAAGGCTGATATTCACTTTCCTATATTTAGTTATATCCTCTACAACCTGGATCATGTGTAGTGACATGACCAAATGCATTGAATATTTTTATGGAAACTTCGACATAGATTTTTTTTTTCTGATGTGTTAATGTATCAATAAATTATTCATCTGGAATGACAGTTACAAATTACTGTCCCTGTGCCAAACATGAAGAGCAAAGTCATGGAGACATACCTTTCAATATGACAGTAACTTAACACTATTTTTCAGAATGTTCACTATGATTTAAATTACAAATCTTAGCTACAAAAGAGTAAATCGAAATATCAAAGGAATTCATTAAAATAATGAAACAACATGAGTGTATGCCATGGGAATATTAATAGTTATAATACTTCCATTTTGTACATCCATTTTCCCTACAACAGAAAATAGATTGTCTGACTGTAAAGTCAGAGGACTTGTTGCGGATGAAAGTGTGCTGCTTTTAGAAGAAAAAGTAGAAAGCAAGATAACAAAGTCAAGGTAACCGTAATCAACCAAAGTCTGCTAAATTGTAACTCAAATCCTAAGTGCAGGAACAAAAGCTTATCCTTAGTCCCCCAGTAGCTCACAGGCTTTATGTGGCTGAAAATGAAACACAAGAAGACTTAGACTCCCATAGCAGGGTCGGTATATGGCAAGTCATTCAGATGAACGGCTTCAGTTGAAGGCTTTCCTTTTTCTCTGGTCCTTTGAAATTAACAAGATATGTCTTAGTTTTTATATAATTTGCATTTCGAGAACCAAACGTTTCTGTGATGAAACTCAATTTTTAAATAGTAACATCGAATAAAATCCAAGTTAGCTGTTTTTAGGTATAACCTACTCCTAAGGCTATGACTATAAAGAGATGTTCCCAAAGTGACCACAGTGAAGTCTCTTCCCCCTTTTCCTTGTTAGAAAAGCAGGTATCAGTACCTGAGTTATCAAAAAGCAAACAATAGCCTCAATTTTGACCAATACACTTAAAAGAGTATAACATCAGTAAAGATAACCATATGACTGACCTACTTAGATTAAAAAAAAAAAAAATCTGTTTCCTTGAAATACACTGCAAACAAAAAAAAGTGAAGCAAAGCAGAGCAAAGCAAAATAAACAAAAACCTTTTGTAAGTCACCCTCCTCCCCAGAAAGATTTCACATCTTTGCAAGGAGGCAAGTGGAACTCCTTATGCTACTAGAAAGTTCTTCATTAGTTTGCTTTAATGCATCAGACTCACCTGGAGAGCTTGTTACAAAGCTGATTTCTGGGCCTTGCCCCCAGAGTTTCTAATTCAGCAGATGGCGCTCATAGATAATTTGCTTTTCTAACAAGTGCCAGGGCGTGCTTTGAGAACAACTGCTTTAAGGAGTGTTGGAGCTTTTACCGGAGAGATGGTAATTGTGTCCAGCAACTTTAGAGTTAGGAAAATCTAAGCTAGAAAAACACTTATATACTGACCTACCAAGTGTTACCTAGATGCCCGAGAGCCAGTCACTTAAAAAAGTTCAGTCTTTTGAGGTCCACACCTGCTTCCGGTAATGCAAGGACTTAAAAGTTTGGTTTGTACTGTTAAATTCGTCTTAAATTAATTTTGAAACAGAGTAAGCAAATAGATAAATAAATGAATGCATATGTAAATAAATACCAAAAACAATGCCAGAATTGAAAGTACAAAAAGTCTCTGAAGAAAATGAACATAAGAAGACAGTAAAAAAATGAATTGCTATTAAATCAACCAGCTTAGAAAGAAACTTTTATTTCTTATAATTAAAAAATGTGTTCTTTCATTTATTTGCAATTTTTTTTCTGAACCACAAGCTTGACATCCTCTTACTTTACAAAGAAACTAAGAAAGATACAGACCTGTACTTTCCAAAGCCAAAAAGAAAGTGCAAGTAACCCTCAAAACAATGGGAACATTGTTACTTAGAGGATTAAGTGCTCGGAATTTATTATGGTATTGTGGTTATAATGTACCCAGGAGATGATGGTGATGATGATTGTTAATGAAAAATATTGATAGTAATTTTAGGGAGGAAGAGGAAGTAAAATAAGAAAATCTAAATCTTTATTGTTTTTGTGGTGATAAATTGGCAAAGTATCCCTTCCAAAAAATGGATATTTTGGCTCTTGGCTATTTCCCAAAGTATGAGATTGAATTAAAATAAAAGTTCATATTCACTATATATCACAACCATAAATGTGTGAAACAGAGGGAAGCCAAATAAAAATTTACGTACAGCATAATAACAGAAAGATCAGTTTTCCTTGACTGTTGATTACTAATAAGACAAAATAAAAAGAGAAGGAGGCTTGAATGCTTTTCGGTTCTTAACAATTAACTGGTTACCAATATCTCATAACTAAACTTTGTACTATGAAAAATAGTCTAAATATTAAAGTACTTCTCATATAAAACTTTCTAAAATTTGAAACTTTGTTACACTAAATAACATAAATTAAATAAAGAAATTTTAAATTTTCTACTTCTAAAATAATTAAAAAATATGTCCAACGATAAAGTGCCAGCCATGTATTTCTCTCAATGTATGAAAAAACTGCTGCCTTATTTCTCATCTCTACACAAACCCATATCAAGAAAAATTATAGAAAATACACACGATGATTAATTTTTGAGAAAAGACACATAGCCATTGATGGGAGAAGAAAATATGTATTATACTATACAAATACAAAAGATGACTTATCTGTCTTGATTTCCCTAAGAATAATCTGCATTTCTTTCATTTATTGTGGTTTGTTTTGACCAGATATCAGGGCTATAAATATGATTACATGTGAATTGTAACAGATTTGGTATCAATATAATTATTTTTCAATATAATTATTATTCTCTAATAATTTGATGAATGCCATCCTTATATCCCTGCATACCTCTATAAAACAATGTGGAAGATGTGCTTCTAAAAATCATTCTTCTCCATATCAGGACATAATTATCAAAACTCTATAGCTTTTCAATTATTAAAAACAGTCTACAGGAGTACTGAAAATAAATTATGAAATCGAGTATATTAATGCAATACAAATGAAGAGCAGCATTAAAAGAAAAGTAGGCTATTTTCTATATTATTTGGAATAGAAGGATAAGGGATAAATGCTATATGAGGGTTACAACATAATCTACACTTAAGTTTTTATGTAGCCCTTCAACTTTAATATGATTGAAGTTGAAAAATGTTCAGCTAGTATAACAAAATTGTTGAAGTTCAGGAAACAATTGTGAGTAAAAGAGGAAAGAAGAAATTACTTGCTACATGAAAATACACTAGAGAAAATAATGCCTTGAGTAGTCTTTAAATTGCATTTTGAGTATCAGACCAGAACAATACATGGAACTTAAAATAGTTCTTTAGCTAGTCATTCAGTGTTATTTTCTAATTCTCACCCCAGGAAATTGTTTCCTGCTTCACCTGGGATTTGACTATGCAGAAAAACTTAATTTTGTTAATAGGTATGACATTTATAAATCATACTAGCATAAGATTCCTGACTATCATTCATAAGGTTTTTCTCTGCCTACTTCTTGGTGGATAGAGTAAGCATTAGCATGTCCATTTTACAGATTAGGAAACTCAAAGAAATTAAGGTAATTGCTACATCGTAACCCACACATAAATTTACTGAACCAATACAATTCCAGAAGGGAGAAGACAAAGGATTTGAAACACAATTGGGGATGGTTAGAGGTATTTAGCAAGGGAACACAGAAAACATGCAGAAAGTAAAGGGCTTCTAAGTAATAGGGCAATCTTCAGCAGGGTGTTATTCTTTTCCTACCTGCATAGCTAGAAAGACTTCAAATCTTCTATCATCTTGGCAATTCAGGGACAGCTGCATTGTGTACTAGGTATTAGCTGAATCTGTCTAAACTGGAGGAAAGTAATAGCAGTATCACAGAACTCTAAAGATCTGGTCAGGGGAAAGGTAGCAATAACAGAGCAGTGCCAATATAGTTAAATGAACCTGTCTCAATGATTTTTTTTGCTAGACTTTAAGAAACTGGAAATGTAAATGCTAGAAATTCTTTACTGTTGCTCTTTCAGCTCTGAAATCAGAAGCAGTAAGCCTGATATTCTGCAGCACATGAATAGAAGTGTATAATGCAAAAACATGGCAACAGCAAAGGACTGAAGACAGAATTTGGTCATATACCATGTGTGGTTCAAGGTTTCAGGGCCACGTTAGATTGCAGGAATTGGTAGTTAACAACAGGACCACATTAGCGACTCTAGGATGTCATTTGTAGTTAGCATGTGTGAAAATGTTTTCTGTGTTATAAACAGTATGTAATTCACTGTCATGTGTTCTCTCATTCCTTAGAGAGACCATGTGGCGTAGAAGAAAAGTCGAGAATTTTGAAAACGAATAAGTCTATGACCAATCAAAATTCTACATAATAGCAACATGATGTGTTGGGAATGTGAATTAATTTCAAAATGCATCCATTGTCTCCTGTAAAATTAAAAAAATCAGCCTTGAGTGAACATGTTGAAGATGAAGATTTATACACAGTATACAAAATTTTCCATTATATCAAATATTCCATATTAGGCATCATGATAATTGTTATCATCATCATTATTTTCTGGTTTTAATTATTGCCCAGTAAGTCTTGTGTAATATTTATAACAGAGAGAGACAGAGATAGAGACAGAGACACAGAGAAACTGTCTTAGTGTCGTAGTGCTGGTTTGACTGATCTGGTTCAAAGCATATGTGGAAGAATTTTGTGCCTAAATAGGGACTACTGCTTTTTGTCTCTATGTGTGACATATAATACTGAAGCAGTTGGCACACCTAGAAGCCCCAAAAGGGTCTCAGATTTTGGTTCAATGCTTTTCTCCTAAACAATTATTTTCCTGATGTTATTAATTGCTCCTAATATCTGTGTGAAAGTAAAAATTAAATTAAAATTCATTCACTGCCCTGTAATTTCTTCACAGATCACATTTGAGAACATGGAGAATAGGTATTTTGGTGTGATTTTGTGTGTGTGTGTGTGTGTGTGTGTGTGTGTGACCGGTAAGGGGATCGTAACCCTTGGCTTGGTGTCGTCTGCACTGCGCTCAGCCAGTGAGCACACCGGCCATCCCTATATAGGATCCGAACCCGCAGCCTCGGCGCTCCCAGTGCTGCAGTCTCAGAGTGGGCCATGGGGTCGGCCCTTGGTGTGATTTTTAGATAGTGGGGCTTTATGTTCTTTTATCTTTGCTGAACATTGTCACAATTTTGTATACCTTTCTTCAACTTTTATGTATCCTAAGTTTCAATGCAATTTTTAATTATATAATTTCTGCATTACTTATTTTATGAAACTCTTGCATGTTTTAAGAGAATATCCAGACTTTTAAGCATTAGTATAAACCCAATTATGATATAAGCAATTTCTTCTTGGGCATTTATTTGTATACACAGACCTGCATAAAATGGTAAAATGAGGAAAACATTAGAACCAATAATGTAAAAAAGTTTCCCATAAGTATCAAATAAAACAAGGCCATTGAAGATGTATAAAGAGAAAAAAATATAATTGAGGAATTTTGGATCCAGCAACTCCATTTATGGTATTGTTTCTTTATAAACTTCACATTTATACTTTTATTCTGTAAATATCTTATTATGACTCAAAGCAAACTAGCACTAAAAATTTGAATTCATTATGCTCTGATGTATAAGAAGTGAAAGCTGACTGGAAGCTTAGCCATGAATAAATTTGAAGCCAAGCTGATGAATGTGAAAGAGAAAGCAATTTTGGGAGAATGATACGTTATCTAAACAAAAAGGAGAGCTAAAATTTGAAAATTTTTAAAAAGAATTATGCTATTCTTTACATATAGACAGTGATGTTATATGGGGTTGTACATTAATAGGTAGTCTCTTTACCATAATGAAGGTATAGAAATAGTTATGGGGGAGGAGGCATCACCAGACTGACAAACTGACAAATGTTCCCTGAGCCTCATTTATTTTAAGTTTTGTACGAAGAACAGTGAAGGTGAAACTGGGAAACACCTTTGGTAGAAAAGAAATAAAATTTTTGAAAACATTTTTAAGTTAATTGCACATATTTTTAGTTCAGAAACCATTAATTATATTATACCCTGGGAATATGTGTTAGTAATGAATATCTAAAAAGTAAGCGTCTATCTGGTTTATTGAAATTCATTCACTTTCTACCCTAATGCACCAATAGTAGTGGGGTAAGGTAGAGATTACAAGTGATACTAATTTCTCCTCGAATATAATTGTATCGGGTTTATTAAAATTGGCTGATATGTTGTCTAACCTCCTTCCTTCTCAGTGAGTTTCATTCTCACAACAGCCAGTGTTACCACTCACTCTGTGTTAACGTACACAAGCAATACAATGCAAAGCAAATCCAACTCATTGTTCTAGATTGACCTGCAGCTATGGGGCTAAGTTTGTCTTAGTTTAACTAAGTTGTTAGCTGAACAGCACCATACTATAGACCACTTAAAACGTCCACGCAGATTCCTGTGCCTTTGATTAAATTTCGTTCATTAAAATAATAATAATAATAATTAATAATAGTAATAATAATAAGAGGATGAGAAGAAGAAAGACAAAACCAAGGTTTTAGAAGAAAATGGAATGACAACTATTCCAAATTATAATTATACCTCATTATAAATTTTTACATACAAACTACTCTGAAAGTGTAACTTTAAACATAAATGTAAGCATTGTAACCCTTCATCAAACATTAATCTTTCAAAACATTCATAGAATTAAAATAAGATGTCTCATGGTTCCAATTTTACTGTATTATGAAATGAAATTATTTGGAAAAGAACAGCTTCACCTTCCAGGGACATCGTCTTGCATACACATACCAATATTTCACTGCGTGACACCCCATAAAAAAGAAATTCTGGACAAAATGAGTTTAATAAATGCAGGGAAATATTTCTTTTACAAAATTCCTTAAACATAAATGGTGTCTTTAAAAGAAAAAAAAAGAGAGAGAGAAAAAAAAAATTGATTACATTGTGCTCCAGAAAATGACAGGTCTAGGCAAACAGAGGTTTTACTGTGGAGCTCAGATAAAGTGTTCTTGTGCTTGGAGTTCCCAGATGAGTCAACATTTCCAAAAACCACTGACAAGATGTCTACAAATACAACCTAGAGATGACCAGGAAAATGATAACTATTTCATTAAGGAGATAGCTAGGCAATCAAAAAGTATCCTGCAACTGAAAGTATTCACAAAGCCTCCGAAGGGTCAACTTTAGAGTATTCTGTGATAATATTGCAAAGAAAGATTTAATTTGAAATAAATAGTATAGATAATTTTACACCAAAGTGGTTTTGTAGTAGTTTTTACCACCAAAGACATTCTTCATTTAGTGTCAATTTGGCTAGCACAGTAAAATGAAAATCATTAATAAATTTCAGAATTAAATAACTTGAGCCTGAAATTCTTTATGCCCTCAAAGCCTTTTAAAATCATTGTTTATGGGCCGGCCCGTGGCTCCCTCGGGAGAGTGTGGTGCTGATAACACCAAGGCCATGGGTTTGGATCCCATATACGGATGGCCGGTTAGCTCACTGGGTGAGCATGGTGCTAAAAGCACCAAGCTAAGGGTTAAGATCCCCTTACCGGTCATCTTTTAAAAAAAATAGTAAAATAAAATCATTGTTTATAATTATTGTTTGACACACAGAATATGCTAAGAAAATCCAAAAATAGAAATCACATAAATTCAAATTACCAATTTGCCACACCCATTACAATAAAAATTAGCAAATATCCTGAAAGTGGTGTTCATACTATGCAAGATCCTGCCTCTTTCTTTTACCTTGGAATGTGAAAGGTAGAAAAGCATTAATGAGATGCCTTTGATCTTATCTGTTGTTACTTTTCCCTTGATTCAGAGATACTAATACGTAGAATGAGGGAAAAAAAATGTAAAAAGAGACCAGACCAGTGATATAGAAGATTCCAAAAAGAGAGACAAATAGAATATGAAATGGAACTCAATGAAAAAAACATAAAACATAAGCTCCAGAAAATAGATGGTCTGTCAAAATTTATATTACCAAAATGATGCAAGAAGTAGAAAACTTAAAAAGACCAATTACTGCAGAAAATGAAAGATGATTAAGTAGATATCACTCACGAAAATACCAGGATAAGATGGTTTCATAGATGAGTTCTTGGAAATACTTATAGCTCCAATCCTATTTGAACTATTCCAGACCACAGACAAAAATTTTTCCAATTAATTTTCTGAAGAGTGCATAATTTGCAAAATATTACAAGTAATAAGCCCTGAATCAACATAATTTTTGAGTAAAGATGTAAAAAAGGTAAGTAATACTATTTACAACAGCTACCAAAAAAATGAAACACCTAGGAGTAAATTTCACCAAGGAGGTGAAAGATCTTTACAATAAAAACTAAAAAACATTACTGAAAGAAATTTTAAAAGGCACAAACAAATGGAAAGATATACCATATTCACAGTTTGGAAGAATTATAATATCATAAAATGTTCATGTTACTCAAAGGAATCTACAGATACAACACAATCCCTATCAAAATAACAAAGATATTCTTCACAGAAACAGAAAAAAATATCTTAAAATTTGTAAGGAACCACAAAATACTGTGTACAGCCAAAGCAGTCATGAACAAAAAGAACAAAGTTGGAAGCACCGCACTACCTGACTTCAAAATATACTACAAAGCTATAGTAACCAAAACAGCATGTCACTGGCATAAAAACAGGCAGGTAGACCTATGAACAGAATAGAGACCCCAGAAATAGATCCACCTATTAATAGCCAACTGATTTTTGACAAAGTTGCCAAGAATATACAGTAGGGAAAGGACAGGCTCTTCAATAAATGGTTCTGGGAAAACTGGATATCAACATACAGAAGACTGTAAATACTCCCCCATCTCTCACCATACACAAAAACCAACTTAAAGTAAAGACCCAAATTTAAGATCTACAACTAGGAAACAGCTAAAAGAAAAATAGGGTAAATGCTACATGAAATTGGACTGGGGAACACTTTTTTGAATTAGACTACAAAGGCACAGGCCAAAAAAACCAAGCAAAGACATACAAATGGTATTACACTGTACTAAAAACTTCTGCACAGCAAAGGACACAATCAACAACGTGAAGAGACAACCTACAGAATAAGAGCAAATATTTGCAAACTATGCATCTAACAGGGACTAATATCCAGACCAAATAAGGAACTCAAACAACTCAACAGCAAAAACCAAATAACCCAGTTAAAAAATGGGCAAAGTACCTGAAAATGGTTTTCAAAAGAAGACATACAAATGGCTGCAGACACATGAAAAAAATGCTCAAAATCACAAATCATCAGGGAAATGCAAATTAAAACCACTATGAATGATATAATCTCATTCCAGTTAGAGTGGCTATTATTAATAAGACAGAAAATATAAAATGCTGGCAAGAAGGAAGAGGAAAGGGAAATCTCATACATTGTTGGTGGTAATATAAATTAATACAGTCATTATGGAAAACAGTACAGAGGTTCCTCATAAAACAAATAATAAAACTACCTATGACCCGTCAATCCCACCACCAGCTATATTCTTAAAGGAAATGAAATCAATATATTGAAGAGGTGCCTGCACTTCTATGTTCATTGCAGCACTATTCACAATAACTAAGAGATGGTATCAATCCAAATGTCCATCAGTGAATGAATGCATTAAAAAAAGCATGGTATATATACACAATGGAATATTATTCATCTATAAAAAATTAAATCCTGTCATTTGCAGCAACATGGATGGAACTGGAGACCATCATATTAAGTGAAGTAAGCCAGGCACAGGAAGACATATACTTCATAATCTCACTCATATGTGGAATTAAAAAAAAAAAAAGTGGTTCTTATAGAAGTAGAAAGTAGAATAATATTTACCAGAGGGTGGGAAAAGAGAGGGATGGGGAGAGGGATGAAGACATGGATTAAAGGGTACAAAGTTACAGGTAGGTAGGATGAATAAGTTCTGGTGTTCTAAGCTGACTAGAGCTAATAATATTATATTAACTATCTAAATAGCTAGAAAAGAAGATCTTGATGTAATCACCACCACACACACAAAAAAGATAGCTATTTAGGTGACGAATATGCTATCTATGCTAAGTGAATTACTGTACAATATATGCATTTATTGAAACAATACACTTTACCCCATTAATGCATTAAACTAAAAATTAAGATTTAAAATAAGTAGAATATAGCAATTGAAGGAAAGAACACTATATTATAAAAAAAATAAGATATAGTCTAAAAAGAGAAGGTTGGATCAATATCAGAACATTTGTTAAACTAATTCAATACATCCAAAATTTTAAAAATGGTATCATATTATTATGCTAATAATATAGCTTCAGAGACATTTAATCAACTATATTACTTATTTTTAATAATTGAAGGAAATTACTTAAATATGGAAAGACCATTTACTGAATACCAACAGCAATAATGGAACAGATATCAAAGTACTAAAGTCTTTACATTTAAATTCAGAAACATGACTTGAGATACTTGCTATTGCATTTGTATTAAACATTTTCTTGGAGAGCCTTGTGAATGCGATAAGAATAGAAAATAAATACTATTAGTATTAGTTATAAAGACAAAATGTTTTCTTTAAGGATATGACCTATAAATAGCAACAGATGCTAGAAAAAATTACTATGTTAATAAGAAAATTTGAACATGATAAATGTGCCAAATCAACATATTTTTTCCATTTTAATAATAAGCACTCAGAATGGGGACATATCCATTCATAATTTCTATAAAAACCTATAAAATATGTTAGAATATATTTAACAAGAAAAGCACAAAATCTAAACTCAAAAGTCTAAAAAATCTTATTGAATATCCATATAAAACAAAAGAGAATAGAATGGAATGACATACCATATTCTTGTATAAAGAGGCTAAACCTCACAAAGTATTCCTTTCCTTAAATTAATTTTTTTAAAGTAGCTTCAATTATAATTCCAATAGATTTTGTTTTCTATTGAATTGAATATGATGATTTTAAAATTAACATTACAGAATAACTGATGGTGAATAGCCAAGGAATGTATGAACAAGTAAAATAGTGAGCAGACTAGTTTACATGTCAGAACAAACTATAACATCATTGTAGGCATCAATTAGGTAGTAACATAAGTATACGAATAGTAAGTAGAACAGAATAGAGAATTGAGGAAAAATGCCAATATATATGATAATTTAATATACAGAAATTAGACATTCTAATTATTTGGAAAAATAAACTGTGACACCAATGGTAATCCTTATGGAGGAAAATAGTGTAGGTGTCCTATGTAATGTTAAACAATGATATACATTCCAGATAAAAGTCTACTATAAAAAAATGAAATGAAAATATCTCAGAAGAAAATGAATGTTACATGTATAACAGGATGGGTATATCTTCCTTACCAGATAGGAAATTCAGAAATTATAAGTAGTTTACTAGATAAAAAATTTAAAATTATTTTGACCAAAGTCACCAAAATAAAAACATGTAAGAAAAATCTGAAGAAATTGTCAATAAAAATTTATTTCTATAATATTAAAATAGGTTAATACCTACAAACAAAAACTAACATGAAAAAGATAAACATCTCAAAAAATGGGCAAAGATTTGAACATTTCACAGATTTTAAACTGATTTTACATTGAAAGAGCAATCTGGCAATATAAAATTTAAATAGAAGTACACTGCTATCAACCCCAAAATTTCATGTATTAGAAACTTAATCCCCACTGTGACAGTATTAAGAGGGTGGAAAATCTTATTATGGTAATTGAAAGGTGGGGCCTTTGCCAGGTGATTAGATTGTGATGACCATGCCCTTAGTGAATGGATTGATCCATTCATGGAGTAATAAGTTGATGGTTTAATGGGTATTAATGGGCATGATTCTGATCGATTTATAAGGAGAGCAAGTGAGTAGATAGCACTCTCAAAAGAAATAAATTTTGTTTCTTTATGAATTACTCAGTTTTAGGTATTGTGTTTTAAGCAACAGAAATAGGCTAATAGAGAAAATTTGTATAAGAAGTGGGGTGTTTCTAACAATCAATACCTGAAAATGTGGAAGTGGCTTGGGAACTGGGTAATGGGTAGAGGCTGGAAGAATTTGGAGGAGTTAGGTAGAAAAAGCCTAGATTCTGGTGAGAGTTTAGAAGACAAAAAACAGGGAAAGTTTGGAGCATCGCAGAGACTGGTTAAACAGCGGTGACCACAATGCTAATAGAAATATGGACAATAGCACCAAGCCACCACCGAGGTTGCCAGCATGACAGGCAGCATGTGGGACCCTGGTAAGCAGTCCTGCCCCCAAGAGCCTGAACCACCACCACCGAGGGCACCAGCATGACAGGCAGCCATGCAGTCAGCAACACTCCCTGTCATTGACAGACACCTGTGCTGAATTAGTGGGCCAAGACAGCAGCCACCATAGCAACTGCTGCCTCAAGGGTGGCTCATTGCCACGCCAGCAGCCACTGCCACCTCACAGGTAACTGACTCACTGACCACTCATCAGCATAGAAAGAAGGAGAGTCACCAGTGGAGCCCAGGGAAAGAGGAAAGAGAAAACCAACCCAGGGTCACCCATTGAAATCAAGGAGCACTGGTGTATACCAGTCAGAGTCAGGTGAAGCTAGCCATGGTGCTAACAGGCCTGCCCAAGAGCACCCACCATAACTTAAGATTGACAAGACTCCATGGCACTACCCTCAAAAATTCAAGAGCTTGCTTACATTCTGATGAACCAATGTAGTGTCACCAACCTCAGCAAGTAAATACTAAGTGCTTCAGAGATTAGGCCACAGAGGCACTTTAACGCAACTCCAACTCTGAATTCAGCCAAAGTACCTATGTGGAGACTACACTACTGTGTCTACCTGGAACTGACATTAAAATACCCCATTTAACCATAATTATAAAACACATCTATGAGAGGAACTCCCTTTCCTCAAACCCCACCCTAAGAGTATAAAGAAAAACAACTGCTCTACCAGATGACTAAACACCAATGTAGAGATACTAGAAATATGGAAAAACAAGAAAATATGATACTACCAAGGGAATACAATAATTCTCAAATACCAGATCCTTTAGAACAGGAAGTCATTGAAATGACTGAAAAGGAATTTCAAGCAACAATTCTAAGGAAACTCAAGGAGATATAAAAAGACTCAGTTGACACAACAAAATGAGAAAAAGTATCCAGCACCTGAAGGAGGATATGTACAAATAAGTTAATGCCCTAAAAAAAGAAAGTAGCAGAGCTAGTGGAGCTGAAAGAATCATTCAATGAAATAAAAAATCATAACAGAGAGCCCAAACAGTAGGCTAGAACAAGCAGCAGAGAGAATTTCTGATCTTGAAGATGACCTTTTTGAAATAACCCAGGTAGACAAAAAAAAAAAAAAAAGAAAGAAAGAATTTTTAAAAATGAAGAAAATCTAAGAGAGATAGCAGTCAACTTTAAGCACACAAATATTTGAATCATGGGTGTTCCAGAAGGGGAGGAAAAGGAAAAGGCAGTGAAAATATATTCAATGAAATGATAATGAAAACCTACTCAGGAATAGGGAGAGATATGTATTTTCAGGTCAAGGATGTTCAAAGATCCCCAAACGGATTCAATCCAAAAAGGTCCTCTCTGAGACACATTATAGTCAAATTGGCAAAACTCATAGACAAAGAGAGAATCTCAAAAGAAGCAAGAGAAAACTGTCAAGTCACCTGTAAGGGAGCCCCTATCAGACTAACAGCAGACTTTTTTTTTTATCAGAAACCATAAAGGCCAGAAGAGAATGGGATGATATATTCAAAATACTAAGACAAAAATTGCCAGCCAAGAACACTACACCCCACAAAACTAACCTTCAGAAATAAAGGGAAGATAGCATATTTCCCAGACAAACAAAAACTGTGGGAATTCACCACCATACAACCAGCCATACAAGAAATCCTCAAGGGAACACAGAACCTGCTATGATAAATAACCATAACTACCATGAATACACAAGAAAGAACAAAACTCACCAGTAGAACAAAAATGCAAATGATAAAGAGAAAAGAATTTTATCTGACCACCTCAAGAAACCAACAAATAGAGAAGGAAACCAATAAAATGAAAAGAAAGGAACAGAAGATATTTAAAATATCCAAACAAAAATCATTGAAATGCTAGGAGTAAATCAACACCTTTTAATAATAAATCAATGTAAAAGGATTAAATTCCCCATAAAGAAATGATGGACTGATTGGATAAAAAAGATAGACCCAACAATATAGTGTCTTCAAGAGACTCACCTTACCTGTAAAGACACACACAGACTAAGAGTGAAAAGGTGGAAAGAGATATACCATGTAAATAAAAACCCCAAACAAGCAGGAGTAACTATTCTTATATCAGATAAAATAGACTTTAACCAAAAACCATAAAAAGAGACAAAGAAGGCCGCTATGTAATGATAAATGGATCTATCCAGCTAGAAGACATAACAATGATAAATATATATGCAGCCAACATCAGAGCAGTCAGATTTATAAAGCGAACACTTTAGACCTAAAGAAAGAGATAAACCCAAATACCATAACAGCTGGAGGCCTGAACACCATCCCCTCAATATTGGACAGACCATCTAGGCAAAAAATCACCAGAGAAACACAAGATCTAAACTGCACTTTAGACCAGTTGGACTTGGTAGACAGAACATTTTGTCCCAAAACCACAGAATATATTATCATCACCATGTGGGATATTCTCCAGGATAGACCACATGTTAGGTCACAAATCAAGTCAAAACAAACTTTTAAAAATTGAAATTATTTCATATAGTTTTTGAGACCCAAATGGATTAAAACCAGAAATCGATAACAAACAAAACTCTGGAAACTATGCAAATACACAGAAATTAAACAACATTCTCCTGAATGACATATGGGTCCAAGAAGAAATTAAACAGAGAAACAAAAATCCTTGAAATGATGAAAATAATGACATATCACATCAAAAGCTGTGGCATACTGCAAAATCACTAGTAAGAGAGAAGTTTATTGCAATAAACACTTACTTCAAAAAGAATAAAAAAGACTGCAAATAAACAACCTAGTGCTATACCTCAAAGAACTAGAAAAAACAAAAATAATCCAAAGCCAAAATTAGTAGATGGAAACAAATAATTAAGATTAGAGCAGAACTAAATGAAAAATAGAAACCCCCAAAATGATACAAGAGTTGGCTTTTTGAAGGATAAACAAAATTGACAAGCCATTAGCTAGGCTAACTAAAAAAAGAAGAAAGAAGGCTCAAATAACAAATGTATGAAATGAAAAAAGAGACATTACAACTGGTACCACAGAAATACAAAGAATCATCAGAGACTATTACGAACAATTCTATACCAACAAATTTGAAAACCTGAACGATATGGACAAATTTCTGGACACATACAAAGTACCAAAACTAACCCAAGAAGACACAGAAAACCTGAACAGACCAATAACAATCAAAGAGATTGAAGCTGTAATCAGCAGTCCCCAACAAAGAAAAGCCCAGTACTGGATAGCTTTACTGCCAAATTCTAACAAAACTTTAAAGAAGAATTAATACCAATTCTCTTCAAATTAATCCAAAAAATTGAAACAGAGGCCATACTCCCAAACTCATTCTATGAGGCAAACATTACCCTGATACCAAAACCAAAGACACAAGAAAAAAAAAAAAAAAACTATAGGCCAAAATCTTTGATGAATACAGATGCAAAAATCCTCAATAAAATATTAGTAGACGGAATACAGCAACACACCCCAAAAAACTATACATTACACTCAAGTGGGATTCATCCCAGGGGTACAGTTTAACATTGATTGGCCTGTCAATAAATGTGATACAACACATCAATAAAATCAAAGACAAAATAATAAGGTTATCTCAATAGATACTAAAAAAGTATTTGACAAAATTCAACATCCCATCATGATAAAGACTCTCAGCGATTTAGATATAGAAGGAAAGTATCTCAACATTAAAAGCATATATGACAAACCCACTGGACAATATTATCCTGAATAGGGAAAAGTTGAAAGCTTTTCCCTTAGGATGGGTACAAGACAAAGATGCCCACTCTCACTACTCCTATTTAACATAGTATTGGAAGTACTATCCAAAGCAACAGGGAAGAGAAAGAAAGAAAGAGCATCCAGTTTGGAAAATAATGAAGTTGAATTGTCCCTGTTTGCAGATGCCATAATCCTATATTGAGAAAAGCGTAAAGACTCTACAAAAAAAAACCCAAAACAAACAGTAAACAACAACAACAACAACAAAAACATCTTAGGGTTGATAAATGATATCAGCAAAGGTGCAGGATACAAAATCAACATGCATAAATCAGTAGCACTTTTATACTCCAACAATGAACTAGCAGAAAAAGAAATGAAGAAAGCTAGTCTACTTACAGTAGTCAACAAAAAATAAAATACCTAGGAATAAGTTAACCAAGGATGTGAAAAATCTCTATGACAAGAACTGTAAATCACAGTTGAAAGAAATTAAAGAGGATACAAGAAAATGTAAAGATATTCCATGATCTTGGATTGGAAGAATTAAATTGTAAAAATGTCCATACTACCCAACGTGATCTACAGATTCAATGCAATCCCCATCAAAATACCAATGACATTATTCAGATATGGAAAATGCAAACCTAAATTTCATATGGAACAACAAAAGTCTTCGAATATCCAAAGGAATCCTGGCAAAAAATTAAAAATAAAGCTGGAGACATTATACTACCTGTCTTTCAAATTATACTACAATGCTATAGTAACCAAAACAACATGGTGTTGGCATAAAAACAGACAAATGGACCACTGGAACAGAATACAGAACCCCGAAATCAGCACATATACCTACAACCAACTGATCTTCAACAAAGGCACCAAGAACTCACACTGGGGAAAAGACTACCTCTTTGATAAATGGTGCTGGAAAAATTGGACATCCATATGTAGAAGAATAAAATCAGACCTCTCACCATATACCAAAATAAACTCAAAATGGATTATAGAATTAAATATACATCCAAAAACTGTAGAACTCCTAAAAGAAAATGTAGGGGAAACACTTCAGGAAGGAGGACTGGACATAGACTTTATGAATATGACCTCAAAAGCACAGGCAACTGTTTATAACAGATTATATCAAACTAAAAAGTTTCTGCACAGCAAAAGAAACAATTAACAAAGGGAAAAGACAACCAACAGAGTGAGAAAAAATATTTGCAAAATATGCATCCAAAGGATTAATATCCAAAGTATTCAAGGAACTCAAACAAACAGTAAAAAAACAAGTAACACAATTAAAAAATGGGCAAAGGAGCTGAATTGGCATTTCTCAAAGGAAGATATATGAATGGCAAACAGACACATGAAAAAATGCTCAACATCACTCAGCATCTGGGATATGCAAGTCAAAACTACATGAGATATCTCAAGTTACATTGGCTATCATCAAAAAAACAGAAAATACAAATGCTGGTGAGGATGCAGAGAAAGGGGAACCCTCCTGTACTATTGGTTGGACTGTAAAATGGTTCAGCCATTATAGAAGATGGTATGGAGGTTTCTCAGACAACTATTGATAGAACTGCTATGACCCAGCAATCCTACTGCTGACTGTATACCCAAAGGTTTGGAAATCATCTTGTCAAAGGGACACATGTATCCCATGTTTATTGCAGCTCTATTTACAATAGCCAAGAGTTGGAACCAGCCTAAATGTCCATCATCAGATGAGTGGATAAGAAAAATGTGTTATATTTATACAATGGAATATTATTCTTACATAATAAAGAATAAAATACTGTTATTTGCAGCAATATGGTTGAACTTAGATAAAATTATGTTAAGTGAAATAAGCCAGGCACAGAAAGAGAAATACCGCATGTCCTCAATTATATGTAGGAGCTAATAAATAAATAATAAATAAATAAATAAACAAAGAAAGAAAGAAAAAAGAAAGAAATACGGACAGTAAAGTCTATGCTGAGACAGTCTTAGATAGAAATGAGAAAGAACTTATTGGAAACTTGGGCAGAAGACTTCCTTGTTATAAAGTTGCAAGGAACTTGGCTCCATTTGTTTGTGCCCCAAAGTTTAATGGAATATGGAACTTAAAAGTTATGAGCCAGAGCATTTGTCTATAGAAATTTCTAAGCAGCAACGCATTCAGTCAGCTGTGTGGCTACTCACAATAACCTGCACTGAGTTATGGCAGCAAAGGCATGAGGTAAAGCCGGAATTTATAATTAAAAAGAAGCAGAGGCTAAAAATTGAAAAACTCTCATCCTTGTTGCAGAAAGAATGAAAAAATCTATTCAAGAGAGGAATCCAAGGGTGTAGTCCAGAGACCCTTAAGAGTGTAGTCTAGCAACCGTTTGCTAAGATCAGGACAGAGGTAGGGATTATCAAGAGAATGGAAAAAAGACCTCGAGGGCATTTCAGAGATATTTAGGGCTGCCTTTTCATCACTGGCCCAGCCAGCCTGAGGCACCCTCCACAGGCTTACTGCCCAGGGCCACCATCGGATGCTGCTCCCCACACCCCTGGCTGCTTTGGCTGCTATGGCTATGGCTAAATTGGCTACAGGTGTGGTTGGTCCACAGCTTCGTAAACCACAAGCTGGAAGCTTTGGCAGCATCCACATGGTGTTAGGGCTGCAGGCTCACAGAAGGCCAGAGCTGCGAAGGCTTTGGGAGCCTTCACCCCAGTTTCAAAGGATGTATGGAAAATCCTGTGGGCCCAGAAAGAGATTTGTCATGGTAGTGAAGTTGCTGCAGAGAGCCTTAGCTAGAGCAATGCCAAATGGAAATGTGCGGTTGGAGATGCAGCAGAAAATCCCCACCAATGCCATGCCTGGTGGAGCCATGGGAGTGGGACTACCACTGTGGAGACCCCAGAACTGTAGAGCTACCAGCATGCTGGGCCAGCCTGGTAGAGCTAAAGCATGGCCGGAGATCAGGAAAGCCACAGGAGCAGGTATACTCAAGGACTTGGGCACCCAACCTCAACACCAGTTTGCAGAGAATGCTGAACAGGGGGTCAAGCTATATAATTCACCAGCATTGAGAATTAATGCTGCCCTGCTGGGTTTTGGACATGTTTAGGATCTGTTACCCCTTTCTTTTGGCCTGTTTCTTCCTTTTTGAATAGGAATACATACTATAGTTTTGTCCCACCATTGTCATTCTGGAAATAGATAACTTGTTTCATTTCACAGATAGACTTTGGACTTTGGAGCTGAAACAAGCTGAGACTTTGCAGGTAGAAGGAATGAATTTACCTGTGAGAAGGACATGAACGCTGTGGGCCAGGGTGGAATGCTATGGGTTGAATTGTGTCCCAGAAAGTTTCATGTATTAGAAACTTATTCACCACTGTGACAGTGTTAAGAGAGTGGACAATCCTATCATAATAATTGAAAGGTGGGGACTTTGTCAGGTGATGGGAGTTTGGATGTGTTGTCCCCTCCAAAACTCATGTGGAAATTTGATCTCCAATGTGGCAGTGTTGGAAACTGACTGAGTCATGGGGGCAGATCCCTTATGAATGGATTAATGCTCTCCCTGGGGGAGGGAGGATTAATGAGTGAGTTCTTGCTCTATTAGTGCCCACGAGAGCTCGTTGCTTAAAAAGACCCTGGCACCTTTTCTCTCTCTCTTGCTTCCTCTCACCAGGTGATCTGCTTGTACCCACCAGCTGCCTGCCACTTTCTTCCATGAGTAAGCAGCAGCCTGAGGCCTGTGCCAGATGCAGCTATCCCAGAATTGTAAGCCAAATAAACCTCTTTTCTTTATAAACTATTCAGTCTCAGGTAGTTCTATTATAGCAACACAAAATGGACTAAAAAACCAGGTGCTTAGATTGTGAGGACCATGCCCTAGTGAATTGATTGATCCATTCATAGAGTAATAAGTTGATGGTTAATGGGTGTTAATGGGCATGATTCTGATGGCTTTATAAGGAGAGCAAGTGACAATTTAGCTCTTTCTTGCTCAGTTATCCACCATGTGATACCTTGCATCTCTGTGGATAGTCACCACCAAAATGAAGGCCCTCACCAGATGTGTACCCTGGACTTTAGACTTCATCAGATGTGTTCCCTGGACTTTGGGCTGGAAAACAGGGATAACTTTTTACCACTTTTAGAACCAGAAGGTACTTATCTCTACGGAGATAAACAAGATTTTTAATAAGTAAATAAAAAGCTATAATATATAACTGTAAAATGAAATTTCCTAAACAACAAAGGCAAATATTCAAAAGCATAGAGTCATAAAAATGATACATGCAAAGTCCAGAATTGAAAGTATCCATAAGTCTTCAAATCAAAAGGTTGTACAAAATTTTAAAATGGATTCACATTTAGACACCTCAGTTTGAAATGCCAGGACAACAAGGATAAAATGAATATTTCAGGAACTTCTTTTACAGATATTTACAGATTGGTACATACTTTCTATTAGTAACACTGTTTCCTAAAACACAATTAAACAATTACTTCTGTGTTCAAAATAAAAAATGATTTTCAACCCTTAATTCTGCATCTAGCCAAACTAGTACTCAAGTGTAGAGGTAAAATAAAATCATTTTCTGTCATGCAAAAACTCTGAAAATTTACCTTACAAACATGCTTTTTCAGGAAGTTGTGTGAAGAACATCAGAAAGAAAATATTTATACCTAAGATCTAAGAAAGCATGAATCTAATTCAGATGAGCAGAGCAGGGAAGATAGAGGTATAATAGGCCTAGAGAGCAACCAATTTATGATAGGAGCAAAAGGATTGAAAAAAATCTTCAGGGGAGAAAAGCATATCATTACAAAAAAGCTACAGATAAAATCATGGTCAAATATGAAGAAAATAGTCTAAATTCAAACAGGAAAGCAATAGGTTTCGAAAATAAAAATGGAATGAATATAAAGCAAATGCATAAGAATTGGAAATATATTTCAGATACACTTTTTAAAAAGGCCTGTTTTCTCTCTTACTAGAAAAAAAAGAAAGGCAATCAGAAACTTCTGGGGAAAAAACTATAAATACAAAGTATGATTTAAAAACAGATTAGACCAAAATGATTTGGGGCAGGTCTACAGAAGATTCTGTCCAAAGTTGAAAAATCAAGAATTAGCAACATGCATACACACACATCCACAAGCATGCATGCACACATGCTTCAAAGTAAACCCAAAAGGATAAAGAGGTTAGAAACCACTGACGAGGTGTAAGAAAAGGGACTTTTATTTTATTATAAGCCCAATTTTCCTTTTTGATTTTTAAAAATATCTACATAAATTAATTATTTTTTAATTTTACAAAAGGAACTAACACACATACAAGGTTATTTCAAAGTATTCATGGAAAGATTTGTATTATTTTGTAATTATATTTTTCCACAAACTTTTTGAAGTGCCCTCATACATACATATCACAACATGTCTCTTCTTTAAAATTAATTTAAAAAAATTATTTGATGTCCAACAAACATCAATTTAGACTGTCAACATGAAATTATTTATATGTACCACATTCTATAAATCTTTAGTCTTAGTCTAACACCAGAATGAGAGCACAAAGTATCTTCTTATAGAATAAATGGTCCACATTTCCCCAAGGGAACACATTTTTTTGAGAATAAATTGCATTCACAATGTTGCATTATTACATTTATTTTAGGACTACAGGCTAAATCCATTAAACTTGTAATGATGGTTATTTTTTCTTTTTCTTTTTTCTTATTTTCCCCCTCCCAGGCTTACGGGAAAAGACTTATTTTCACAACTACTATGTCATTAGAAGTATTGTTAATTTACTACTGTCTCAAGTCTTTCCATCTCTAATCTATATTGATTTTCTGTCCTGAACACAGAAAGTGTGCATTTTTACTGCTTCGGCTGCAATATGTTTTCTTTTGGATATTTTTTCTCTTAGAAAAATTGAATAAAATTGGCAAAATCACTGTTTGAACTTGGATGAATGACTTCCTAGAAATGACTTAAAGGAGTGCAAAATGTTTTAGGGAGGCAACATTAGTAGTTAGAAAAGCATATGACCTGGACAATGAACAGAAGAAGTGCTCCTCGTTTATTGCTGTTTGTTATATTCTCCATGGAGAACTCAGCTCCATGAACAATTAAAAATCAAATCATGGCTGATCATCAGCAAACAGTAAATTCCAGAAATGCATACTTTTTTTCTCCCCCACTTAAAGTGAATATGTGATTCTTTGCTTTTACGGACCCACTAAGGTGTCTAATAAATTTTCTAAATTGCTGTATCAGAATTTTTGTTTGCTAGTCACCATGTGGCCCCTATATCATCCCCAGGATGACACAGGGCTCCTTTCCTTTAGCTTGTTGGCTCCAGAGAATGCAAAGTTAAAAAAGTCAAAGCAGGTGACACCGTGTCTGAAACTGACCTTCCCTCACTGGAGAGAAAGAGGATGTATGTCAATTTACAAATCGACAATCACTGACAACTACATAGATTACATTTTTTAAAAATTGTAGTAAAAAACTTGGCGAGGCCTAAATTGAACAGCAAAAATCAGAAATTACCATTTAAAACTTTAATACACAGGCTAAGAAAAGTATTCAATTCTCTTATTATTTGGGAAGAATGAGTAGGAATAGTATGACATAGGCTTATACTTTTTTATTCTTAGAACACAAGAAATAAAGATTCATGCATACTGGCATCTCTTTCTAACCATCTCAGCCTTGCTTCATCAAATCAGCCTTAAGCACATTATATTAATCTGTTGATTTTTTTAGTAACAAAACAGAAAACCCATCTCAATATTTCCCATTCATTTGATTTTAGAATTAGTTATTGTAGTTAGTCAAAACTGATGTCATTGAAATACTCTACATTAGATCTCTGACAAAAGTAAAATATTCATCACTAGGCATTTTCTGTTCTTATTTCTTGAGACATGAGGTAAATTCCCCATTAAATACAGTGTTAAACATATAATCCTTTATATAGGAATGGCAGACCACAACTTAAAATCTAAATCCTCTCCAAATTGAAAATGCCATGACAAATTTTAAATTTGCCCACAACTTAACAAAACCCTTTTTCATTTATCATATAGATTGTGTCTCTCTACACTGTGCTCCTGAGAGGCAGCTCCATATGGGGGTCAGGAGCATGGGTGTGGTGGTCAGGAGGACCTGGACCAACATTGTAACTCTACTTAATTTCTTAGTCATATGAGTCTGGACAAAATTTGTGTGAGACTGATGTGAAGTTTACAGTATTTGTAGAGAAAGATGTCCAGGAGAATTGGTCATGAAATTAGTAAGAAAAAAGAAATATGATTATTACAAATATTATTGTGATTTAGTGTACTGTCCTTTGTTTTATAAAATTCAGGTAATGTATTTTCAGCTACTTTGAATTTATTTCTAATTTTGGGATTGGGTTTGTCAAGAAGGAAGGAAGGGAGGGGAGGAGGAAGGAAGGAAGAGAGAAAAAAAGGAAAGAAGGAAGGAAGGAAGGAAGAAAAGAATAAATAAATAAATCTTTTGAGTGTTTCAGCAGTATTACCAAAGGGATATTACTGGCAACAGGCCAGTGTGGGGATCCAAACCCTTGACCTTGGTATTATAACACCATCCTCTAACTCAGCTAACCAGCCAGCCCCCACATTTTTTTTTTTTTTTTTGAGTTGTAGCATCTTAAAAGGGGCAGAGATAGTTCAGTCAACATCTGGACCACTTTGCTCTATTTTAAATTTCCTTTCAGAGTATTGCTATGCTATACAGTCTAGTATTATTTTCAAATAATAAGAATAATAAGAAGAAAATATTATAGCTAATATTTATTGAACACTTTTTAAACACCAAGCATTGGTATAAGGACATTTCATAGAATATGCCACTTGCTCCTCAAAATTGACATCTGAGTTTTTAAACTGTTCAAACATTTTGATCCACATATAGATTTTTATCCCAAGAACTCCATAAGAAATGGGGATGAGATATTTGTATGATGATATTCAGAGAAACATTATTTATATGAACACAATCATGGAAAGAGAAAAAGTAAATTAAGAATTTGTCATGAAATGGTTAATAATGCGTCAATTCATTAAAGCATTATGAATTAATATAATTATTACTTGCATTTTAAAGATTGGAAAACTAAAGACTGGTTTGGTGAAGTTGTCCAAAGTGACACAGAATTTAGCAGATCCAATATTTCAACCCTGATATTAGGACTTCAGAGGACCTACTCCCAGCCACTATGTGAGTACTTTGCTTTCTATAATGAATCAAATTACAGTTCATGGAAAAAAATGGATGGTACTATCATATCTTGTACAATGAAAAACTTCATTGTGCAACAGAATACATTCCACTTTTTACAAGAGTTAGATTGCTTCCTAGCCTCAGAGAAGACATGCACTGGTGTCTGGGCATGCACCTGGAGAAGAGGACTGTGGACTTCTCTCGTCTCCTTAGCCAGACACTAGATATCTTGGTGACATCCACCACCGTATTGCCTGTCTCAGTACCAATGATCTTTATCCATGTTCCAGATGACCGAGAGTGTGGGTCATAGGAGGCCACCTTTTATGAGAAGAAGGCTTTCATGAAACCTGAGAAGGCCTGCTGGTTTGTCCTGAATAAGGCAGAGCCTTAGCAGCACTATCTTATATAAAAATGCTTTTGCCACAAACTTGTTTCATAATTTAAAATAAATGCCTATAGACTTTTTCTTTGTCAAAAATAGGAGAAATAGAAAAAATGATGACACTAAAAAAAAATCTACATTAATGAAGAGCAATAGCTGAGATCTGAGGCATGTACGAAAATAAAGAATTCTAAGTTATGGTTCCCATAGCAACTGCAACACAGTTGCATTTCACTTTTATGTTAAGTAAGTTTAACTTGAGTGGGAATGCAAAATACTTTCTCTGAGAAAAAAAGAGAATTATGGAGAACACAGAGACAATGCTCCAGAATATTCTAGCTTTCAAGTATGTCAAATATTAGCTCTGATGTGTATTAATATTTCCATACCCATAATATGCATTCATTTGTTTTGATTTCAGACTATCTTTATTCAACCTAAAAAATATAATTATTTAAAGTGAGAAAAAAATTTCCATTAAAATTTGTTCAACCAGGGGCCATGACATTATAATTTAAATATATGGTGGGACAGTTCTACTTGTAATTATAAGAGAATATTTGCTGAAAATAAAATTTATGAAAACACAAACTGATTAAATTCACTATGAAGTGCTTTAAACTTGACATTTTCAATTACTGTTGATGTAATCTGAAACCATGAAAATAAATATATAGTGCTTGAGAGGGTACACATATTCTTAAGAGAGGGTATACACATATTTTTTCAATACCTTTGTAGTTTACATATCTTTGTTATTTCAGTAAGATAAAAAAAAAAGTAGGAAGCGTACTTACTCCTGTTATGTAACGAGGTCGATATTGAATAGTTCCAAATAAACCAAGAATGACGATAATAATATGTACAAAATTTGCCAGGATAGGTGCCCACTGATATCCAAGGAAGTCAAATATTTGCCTCTCCAGCACACAAACCTAGAAATAGCAACACAGGAGGGATAGATCAGCATATGTGAGAAACACCATAGTGATGAGAGAAAAAAAAAGATCACACTGACGCTATAATTAGCAATTATAATTGTTTTACCATATCTGGCATTTGTCTTTAACTCTAAAAGTGAGAAAGACATTTTCAGGTATATTTCAAAGGAAAACTATGGAAGCTGTGGATCCATAGACAGCTACAGTCCTTTCAGGTATGATTTTGTGGAGGCATCAGGCAGTATTCACAGGATGTTATCTGTGCAGTCACAGGATAAATTATATTGTCATGTGCACTGTCAAACACTTGAAGACATCAACCAGCAAGTTAGGGAAGTCCATATGAAAGGTTTGTTGTTAAGATCTGCTCAAATGTCATTATATAAGTTAGAAATAGAACAAAGAGAGTTTGATTTAGAGGAAAAAGAACTCTTTAGAGTTCTAGCAAGAACTCTGTAGCAAGACACAAGGATTCTGGAAGTAGATCTGTCACTAAGCAGCTGTAGTGGCTTATGTAATTAATTTCTCTTCTCTTGGTGTCTGATTCCTCATCTGTAAAATGCTAGACTTTGACCAGGTGTGTAAAGTCCTCCTAGACCTAATAGTGTGGGTGTATAAGTTGAATATGGCTTTTTGTCATACCCAGATACCTATAGTAACCAGGTAAAAGAAGGGCCTTGAAATTAGAACAATGAAGAAAGTGAAAATAAAGCATCATTGTTATAAAAACAAGGCAATTAAGTCATTTCAAATTATGCTACTTTCATCTGTGCTCACAACTTCATAATTAAGACATATGTAAAAATCTAAGGAATGAAAGGAGAAAAATAAAACCAACCAACCGAATAACAATAAACTGAGATTGGCCAGTAGTCCAGAAGGGCCACTTTATAATGAAAAATGAAATCTGGATTGCTGACAAGTCTCTGATCAGATCTAGCAAAGCAAAGCAGCCCGTCAGCTTTATTCTTCCAGCCTGCCCTCAGGTGGAATGATAAAAAAAACTTTCTGTTCAGAGAAAAACATTTTAAAAGGACCTAATGTTCCACACCAAGATTCAACATTTTTTTTTTTCAGCCAGGTTTTAAAGGAAAATGATTTTAAAATCTTTTAGTTACTAACATCACTATCCTTTAATGATATTTTTTGTCAGAAGGAAATACTGACTCTTGAAACAGGCAGTGTGCTTTTAAATTAAATACCTGTAGCTCAGTTTGAAGACTTCTTGAATGATCATTATTCCCACTGCATTTCTTTAGCTGAGCAGCACGTTTTCCCATCAGGCATTGAAAGAGAAAATAAATTCATGACAACTGTTTGCATAACACTTCTATTTCCTAAGGCACTCTGGGTGTCATGTAATGGCTGTCACAGTCACAGTCCAACCTAGTCTGATCTTGATTTTCATTGCATCTTGGCCATGATTTAAAACAAACAGAATCTTGGTCTGTTCTACCCTGCAACTGCTAACTCCATGAGACTCACCAGTGTTCTAATAGCGGAATGCAATATTCTGAGTGGTTAATAACCACAGACTATCACAGAACTTGAATATAGCCTCATAAACCTTGAACTGCCTTCTGATGAGACACCCCTTCAACAATTTCATGCAGTCAACACTTCCTATAAATGAGACCCACTTGTGACATTATGCAGTAGTACATATGCCTTGTTGGAATCCATGAAGGGTACTGAAAACTAAGTAGTTGTTTTGAGAGCACCATTGCTAATCATCTATATAAAAGCTTGTGCCAGCATAGAACTCTCTTCTCCTTATCTCATGAATAAACAGTAAGTAGAAATGTGAAACCACAGCAAGAAAAATCCAAATCTAAACTCTATCAATTTTGAGCATCATAACTGTGGGGACACAGCAGGGAAAAAGTATAGGGGATGATGCACATCAGTCAAACAGTGGGAAATTTCTCAATAAATGCACCAATTATGGAAGAAAATAGCAGTCCCATCGTTAATTATAAAATATGTATAGATGATAATGTATTCACTAAGTCAACAAAGCTAAAATGAAATTATATCAACATTTATCAGACTCTCTATGACAGAACGAATAGTTTCCTACTTACAAGGTTATGCAGACTGAATAAGTTAAAGTGTAGTTCTGCACATGTAATATTTCTGCTTTTCCCTCTCTTTCTGATTGGCCCTATTAGGCATCAAAAGTATCTTTTTCATGGGTTCTGCAATTTAGAGGTAGGCCAAAGAATGGAAGATTTTCTGAAATGGTAGTGAGTATAGGAGAAGTAACAATTTACAGGAGTAGTTGCTGTCTTTCCTAAGAATTCCATTCACTAGGAAGAATATTAACCACAAGGGGACTGTGAGAGTAGAAGAGAACAAATATTTGTTAAAACACCTACTGTGTTCTGGGCATTTATACTCTTCCCCAGTCATGTATTATTATCTCACTGATTCTGCACAAAACCCAGGGAGGTAAATATAATTGTCGCATTTTGCAGATTAAGGAATCTAAGATGTAGTGTCGTAAGTGATTATCTCGAGGTTGTGGAAGTGGTAAGCCATGGAACAGGAATTTAGGCCTCTGTGGCCCCTGTTCTATGTCCTTTCCTTGTCCATTCACTCCTCCCCCAGTCTAAAACCAAAAAGCTTTCATAGGTTATGTTGTAGGAGCTATGCCGGTTATAGGATATATGCTACCTTGTTACTTCATTTATTTCTTTTGAAATAGTGCAGAGAATTTTTTTGATCATACTTGTCTGTTTGTGACATATCATCATTGGTCAAGGCAAAGCTTTTTTATTTTGTTTTATTTTATTTTATTTATTTTATTTTATTATTTTATTTTATTTTATTTTTTGCCTCCTTTAACCCACGTTTTCAGTATTATTCCAGTTTTACCTATGATACCCTCTTAAATGTATTTACCTTATGTCCTTCCAATTACCTGACATGTAAATGTATGTACATGACCTTGAAAAACATACACTGCTGCTATTTATGTGTCTGTGTTATTTTCCTTGTGTTTGGTTTCTCTGGAGTAACCTATTATAAATGCATTACTTGTTGCTTTCAATTACTTACTAAAATGAAGAATTCCACTCCCTCCCATTACATTTTTTTTTTTAAAGTTTTTACTCCTAACATAGAGGCTAATATTTTTCAATTATTATTTCTGCATCTACTGAGATAATCACATTATTCTTTTCTTTTAGATCATAAATGTGATTGATTATATCATCAGTTTTTGTCAATGTCCTTTTGTCATTATCCTCTGACACCTGATAAAATCCCTATTTGGAGTGGTATATTATATTTAGCACATTTTCAGTTTAGAGTGAATTTTATTTATAAAATCTAAGTGAAATAAAATTTTATTTAGGGCTTTTGTATCTATATGCTGACCTATAATTCAATTTATTTTTCTCTCTTTCTCTGACATTGTGATAAAGGTTGCACTGGCCTCAAACCATAGAAAGACACAAATTTTATTTAAGCACCTTATTAAACTTTGAAGAAACCATCTCGTTTCATTCTCTTTTCCCAAAGGCACCCTGGCTCATCATAAGGAATCTCTGCTAACTGCATAGCTTTTTAGTAAAATATTATATGTAGTTGCCAGCACATAGGCATATATATGTTATATATCTGTAAAAACTTTTCAAGTAATTTCTATTTACATAAATGGGATTGCAGTGTAGAAATAGCTTTTCACCTTGCATTTCTCATTTAGTGATGGTCATATTGAGGTTTTTCCATATTGACACATCTTGCATTCATAAATCTACCTCATTATACCCTTATTAAGACATTCTATTTTAACAGATATTTAACTTGATTCCCATTTTTGGCCATAATACTGCATTAAACAACCTTGTATACATGTGTACATGTATACATTAAATGAGCTTATATACTTTAATATATTCATGGCTTGTATACATTAATCGACCTTGTATACATTAAATGACTTTGTATACTGTAATAATTTCATAGGCTAAATTCTCAGAATAGAAATGCTAGGTCAATACTGGTTGAAAAATCTCAAATATTACAACAAATGTTATTAGTTCTTTGATAAATATGTATGAATTGGAAAAAATAAAAACTATACTTTTCTTTTGCGCTGTAGTAAGTGTGAATTTTAAGAGTCATGGTGAATGTAGTAGAAGATGGTTAAGTTGGAAAAGTTTCAGAAATCTTTCTGATAAGTACTAATAAGGAAAAATTATATTACTTCCAATGACAATAAATTTTCATCAGAAGCACGTGTGAAATGTTTCCAAGGTAAACATATTTACCAACAAATTAGAAGAGACCTACTCCACACTCCTAATTTTATACAACGAGAAAATGGGGACCAATTAAGTTAGTAGTTTGTTAAACTAAGTTTTACATTTTATTAGTGCAGTATTCAGTCTGAAACATTTGCTCCAAATGCTTGCATGGTGAATGGGAAACCTTTGTATTGCCTTGGTATTACTGACATTCAATTTTAATAACAGGCAAATTACATTTACATGAGCACATTAATTTTTTTAAAGCCAAAATAGAATGTTTACAGGTAGTTTTCCTCAACTGGTAGGACCTGGAATTGTTCTCCTTAAGACATTGCTTTTGGTAATAACTAAACTTTCTTAACTTTTCTCCTAAATATTACTGTAATTTTCTTATGTCCTTAAAACTTAACTTGTGAGTAAAACAAACGACATGAAATGAAACTTATACACAGACTTTGAGAGAAAAAAAAATAGGCTTCAATTCTTTCATGGTGGAATGCATTTTCCTTGATTTAAAAAAAAACAGTATTATTAAAGGCTGGTAACAATCAATTTAAGTTTCTAGTTCTAAATTATAAATTGAATTTAAATCTTATCAATGGGACACCTGTTCTCCTCACTTCACTCTCTCGCCTTCCAGTGCCTCCAATCCCCTTCAGGAATTGAGCTTTCCCATTATCTCACTTGTTAAGTCTCTGCGGATAAGATAGACTGAGATTCCTATGCAAGTAGAGTGCTACCATCCAAAGTCCATTTGCATCGACAAAGTGGGCTTCAGAGAAATGACAAAACTTGTCAAAACTTAACAAAATATAAATTTTCAAATTCCAGGAATCAGCAAAGAAATGATTTGCATTTTAGTTGTTGCAAGGAAAGATAACTTACCGGACATGTAAAATTAGCCTTGTTATAGCACAGAAAATACAAATGTCTAAAGAAAATCAAGATGAAAATTGAAAGGGGCTTAACAGTTCCCAGGATGGGTCCCAAGTTTTTATTTCCATCAATAAGGACCGTGACAATTTAAATAAGCTTCCAGCCTGACCTACAGTATGGCTATCTTTTTGTCAGAATTTTGTCAGTAGAAATTGCTGCTGACCTTTTTTCCTACATTCCAGTTGAGTATAGCCAACCTCTTGCTCCCAGCTGTGTCCACACTTTCTTTCCTGCTCCATAGAGACCTTAAAACAACACTAAATAAGACATGTCTGCTCCAAATAAGAAAGGATTTCTCTTATGTTTAAGCCAATCCTCAAGAAAGCTGTAAAGACTTCAGAAGTATTCTGAGTCTTTACAATATTGCTGACATGTTGAGGTCTTTACAATATTGCCTAAATTATCACAATTGACCAAGCAGAACACTTGATTCTTAACTATAATTTAAGAAGTGTAATATAATTACACTTAAATATAATTGATGATGTTTTCCCTAAAGGTTCTCTGTTCTTTGTGGACAGGATAAGTGAGAGGATATATGTCAGCTTTGAAACATTCGGATGCAGGTGATATTCTAGATACGAATTTCTTTGATCTCCCCAGAAGATCTGATTCAGACATAAAATAAAGAGGTTAAACTTGAAGTAGGGTTTGCAATGATTATACATGTAAAATATGGACAAAGATAATAAACAAAGCACAAAGATTTACTTAGAGTATTATTTATACTTGAGTAACTGGAGTTACTCAAATTGTGCATGTGTGTGTGTTCACTGACGGGAACAAAATAAAATTGCAAGGTATTTTGTAAAAATGGATCAGAAATAATAGTTTCTACTAATTCAATTGGACCAAGGATCATCTGCTTCCTTCCACATAATTACTTTTCTTTAAAAATAAGACAAAGAAATAAATCACCACCAACACCACCACCATGATACTACTATAAAGAGTTCTGTTCCTAATTGCTTTAATTATAATAGAAGTCAACATAACAAACTATAAAATTCCTAGAAGAAAACAAGGGGAAACACTTCAGGATGTAGGACTGTGCATAGACTTTATGAATAAGCCCTCCAAAGCACAAGCAACGAAGGAAAAAACAAATAAATGGGATTATATCAAATTACAAAGCTTCTTCACAGCAAAGGAAACAATTAACAGAGTGAAAAGGCAACCTACAGAATGGGAGAAAATATTTGCAAACTATACGTCTGACAGGGATTAATATCTAGAATATACAAGGAAATCAAACAACTTAATGGTAAAAAACCCCACATAATATTATTAAAAACTGGGCAAAGGAGCTGAATAGACATTTCTCAAAGGAAGACATACAAATGGCCAAAAGACACATGAAAAAATGTTCAACATCACTAATCATCAGGGAAATGTGAGATATCATGTCACTCCAGTTAGACTGGCTATTACCAAAACGGCAGAGAATAACAAATTCTGGCAAGGATGCAGAGGAAGGCGAACCCTTAAACGCTGTTGGTGGGACTGTAAACTAGTATAGCCATTATCGAAAACAGTATGGAGATTGCTCAGGCAACTACAGATAGATTTACCATATGATCCAGCAATCTCACTACTGGGTATACAGCCAAAGGAATGGAAATCATCATGTCGAAGGGTATCTGCACACCAATGTTCATCACAGCTCTATTTGCAATAGCCAAGATATGGAACCATCTTAAATGTCCATCAGTGGACAACTAGACACACACACATATAGTGGAATACTACTCAGCCATAAAAAAGAATGAAAGTCTGCCATTCCCACAACTTAGATGAGCTTGGACAAAATTATGTTATGTGAAATAAGCCAGGCACAGAAAGAGAACTACCACATGTCTCCACTTGTAAGTGGGAAGTAAGAATAAAAGAAATAAAAAGAGAGAGAGAGGGAAGGAGGGAGAGAGGAAGGAAGGACGAATGAACCACAATAATATGTTGAACTTTCAGAAGGAGAGAACAGATTTGTGGTCACTGGAGGCGTGGAAGGGGAAAGGCAGGAGGGATTAGAGAAAAAATGGGTAATGGACGCAAAGAATGATTGAGATTTGTAATGATGAGCATGCTAATAATACTGATTTAACTATCACATAGTGTACACAAATACTGATAGCTTTGTACTCCATAAATATGTGCAATCAATTACATTTCAAGTGTAAAATAAAATAAAAATTAATTAATTAATAAAGCTAGGTACCTAAAAACAACAACAAAAGCAAAAACAAAAAACATAGTGGTTCAGATTTAAAGTTTGGGAATTAGAAAATCATGTTTCTATTCTAACTCACTATGTAATCACAGGACGTGGCCTAATCTCTATGAATCTTAGTTTCTTCATCTATAAAACGGGAGTACTGTGATACATAGCTCCTAAAGTTTTCAGGTAGATTAGAGTAATTGTGTATGTAGAACACTTATTAAAGTGTCTGGTTTGCATCTTAAAATGGCTGCTATTATTAATTCATATTTCAACAACACTCATTGGTATTTTAGTATATTATTCTAGATTTGTACTGTCACCAGAATATTTGAGTTATGGATGATCAAATGTTTCTACTGGAGACAAATGTAAATTACGCCATAACAGACATTCCTGGATAACCCCAATTATTTGGAGGGGGTCTTTCTTGATAAACGTTTTCCTGCCTGACAACACGCCATGTGCCTAATCTATTGTAGCGCTATGGTAAAAAAACAGGTTTCAAACATCATCATTTCCTCCTTCTCTGCCTTTTCATTCCCCACATTTCAAATGTGATAAAATCAATATTTATTTTAAAAACTCTGTCCCCATATAGTTAAATACCATAAAGATTTCCAAGAAAATACTGGGGAAGATTTGACATGAATTCAAAGGAAAGGAATCAAATAAAAACAAGTATTTATGTTTCTTACAGAAGTGCATTTTCTTACAAATTGTATTACTGAAATATTCCACATGGTATTTCTTAATATATCTTATTGAAACACAGAGTCACTCACATTTTTCTGAGGTTGATTTATAGAGTTATTTAAGGACCCATATAGGAATCAAATAATTAATTTTAAGACTTTTCCCACTATTTTGTGTAATAATTCCATTTATATATAATTCTAAATATGCCATCTCACATTCCAGTTTTTATGATAACAGAATCATTTATTATTTCTCACAGCTGTTCATTCTGCATAGCAATTTATAACCATTTCGTAGTTAACACTCATGCTATCAAAAGACAAGTTGATGACCAGTGCATTATACTAGTTTTATAAAAAAAGAGAAAAGTCTTCTCAAAAGTAAAACAGTAAGTTAATACTAGAGCACAAATAAAAATATTGTTTGATTGTTGAATTGAACTTAACCAAGTCACACGATTTCTTGACCCTTGATCTCTGTGTTCACATGCCAAATTTTATAAATGTTTCTGTATGTATGTATATAATCACTAAATTTTATTTGCATTGTAGTATGGTTTTTTAAATGTTTAGATTTTTAGCTTAATATCTCTTCATCATAACACAAATCTCTGCTGCCTTATATTAATAGATAAAGAGTGTGTCTGGATTCTGGTACAATAATTATTAAGATTTGAATACTTATATTGCAGACACTACAATAAGCACTTTAATACATTTTTAAATTAATGTTTATTTTTAAATCATGCATTCTACAAAGACTCTCGACCATTATCTTTATTGTACAGATGAGGACATTGATGCTTACAGAGGCTAAGTAACCTGTTCAAAACCATGATTGCAGAGCTGGGGTCAAACTCTAGTCATTCTAACTCTGATATCCATGATTTTAATCACAAACCATTAACAACTGAACACAGTAGAACCTTATGGTGCTGCTTTCACAATTTTTTAGGGCATCTGCTTCATTACCAAATACTTCCCTTATTCAATAAGCAAGTAAATATAAGAGGTTCTTTGTTCTTAGAACAAGATAAGAGATCAAAAAGAAGCATTAATAACTGTTTTAATATATATCTCTAATCATAATTATTACTATTACTCTATTACTACAAATTGTGTAATTCATAGTACAGACTAGTTCACAGACCAGAACATTTTAAAAAAAATGAACTGCAAGGTTCTACTATCAATACAGTTAATTGAATAACAATCTTGCAAAGTCAAAACAAGATGACTTTTACTTGGAGTTATGCTTTATAATGGTTTCATACCTTTGTAGCCTCATTTATTAAGTTTAAAGTCTCCCTACACTCATGTGAAATGAGCTAAAAAGATCACAGTCTGGGCCCTCTTGGTAGATAGACCACTGTTTTGATTTGTCCACGTAGTCTATAATTTTACTCAGTGGAAATCTGACTCCCCAGAAGAACCAGAATACATCAAAATGACAGCTGTTCTAGTTAGTTTTCATGACTCATTCAAAGTACATGGCAGGTATGAGTTAGGAAGCATAATGCATCCATTTGACCTTGAATTTCCAGTATCTTCGTGCAAATTCTTAACAGATTCAAGATCAAGCTAATATACAATTGGGTTAAATATTCATAACATAGAAGAAAATATCTAATTTTCAGAAGACAGGGGCCATGGGCTTTTAAATCATGCATTCTACAAGCATTTATGGAGTATTGTAAGTACTGAGCAATGAAAAATCACTGTCCTAGGCATTTGTGAGGTGTGTGAATGGGAATGGGTGATGAGATGAATCAGACAATCTTCCTGTCACCTAGCAGTATTAATTAGTCTTACACTATGAGATATGCTAATTCCGAAATGGTTCTTAGGGTGGAAATCCACAACTCTCTCAAGGGGACCCAGGTGTAGCTGTTAAATTGATACCCCTGTTGTGGATCTATACATCTGTTTCTGATCCATTTTCAAATCTCCTTTTCATGTAGCATGTATACACAAACAAAAACATCATTATGTGGCTAATATTACTGACACATAGAAAAGCAGATGAGAGATGGGTTGACAATATTTTAATAAGAGACTTTAGGAATTCAGTAGAATAAGTTGCCAAGTTCACCATCAGCATCATTTATTTGTTCAGTACTGATTTTGTAATTGTTGAGAGCTCAGTAAAAGCCAAATAACAAAAATAGCTTGCAATGTTCTTATTTTTATGTATCATATGGTATTGCTTTCTCATAGCAAATGACTTTCTCTAGAGAAAATGCTACTGCTATTTTTTAAAAACAAAATTATATTAAACATATTAAAGCTGCCATCTGGAGAATTTGAAATTTGTCAACTAGGTAAAAGTGCAGATTTTTTTCTGAAAAGCTAATAAAGAGTCCAAAAATATGCCTCATATATCATTATCAGAGAAGCAGTGTATAGGCAGCTTTCAGTATTGGTCTCAATAAATAAACTTATTTATTTTTATTTTATGAACCCCAAACAAGGTAAAATGCCACTCCAATACTTTCTCCCTACCCCTATTACTGCTCTCCCTGCCCAGTGCATTAAGAATGTCATTATCATCACTGGCTGTTCCTTGTTAAGCAGACTCTGTATGATTAACAGGATTGGAGGTAGACATGCACTGTCATGTGGAACAGCAGGGAACATTATAGTGACCTGCATGCTGGTGTCTTCCCCGTCTCCTTTCCCTATCTCCTCCTCCACTCCTCAAAGCTTTCAGTGAAACTGTTTTTTTGACTACAGCAAGGCAGCTATATGGAAGATGTCAATCAAACCTCTCAAACCCTAGGTGACGTCTCTTTCATAAAATTCAATTTCATAAGGATAGGAGATGTAATGACAGCCTCACTTACTCTGACTGCTAAAGGCCAACCAAGAGTTGAAAGCAGAAATGTTATCTAGATTAGTACCACATACTGGCAGTCACTGCGGCAGTGGGTTATATCAGAAATTGCAACTAGGAATACAAGAAAATACCATTTCAGATGGCTGAAGGAACATTTTAGAATTTGTCATGAGGTACGCTATTTCTGGCATGGTAAATACCATGTCTTTTATGCCCTTTAAAATAACCATATTATTGAATTCAACACAGATATGAAGATGCTGTTCTGAAAAAAGTCAATCATAATATTTGTTTTCTTGTTGACAGAAGGTGTCTGTGGCTGTCCATGGGTTGATATATTAAGACATGATATTGTCCATCAGCTTTAGGAGTTCCACCATGGACTCTATTAATGCAGCATAGACAACCACTACAAGTTCAAAATGATAAATTCTGCCAAGCTATAAAACATATTTCATATTTAAATTTGGAAATTCAAAGCATTACAAGCATTGCAAAATTTTAAACATGATTTCTCTGTTCATGTGTACACATATTTTTATACTACTATTGCTATTAATAGCATTATCCCAAGCATTTTATAGATATAAGTTTATTTAATAAGGTAGGCAATATTATGAGTTTAGCAATATTATCTCCATTTTAAAGATTAGAAAATTGAGGCAGACAGATGAACTTGACTAAGTTTACATGGTTGTTAATTGGTGAAGATAATTTATCTAGAGGCTAAGTTTTGAACCACTTTGATATCACCTTCTGGGGGATATTAAAATATATATATATATATATGTGTATATTTATATACATATATAATACTGCATATGTAGAATATATTTGTGTGTATATATAATATGTAAGTGGTTATATATACAAATGTATATATACATACTTCATTATACTTTGCTCCTAAGTCTGACTTTTTAAGTTTCATGAATTCATTATGCCATTTCTTTTCAGTGGGTTCATGGATAAACAAGTTGATGAAACAACGTAAAACACCGGTTAATAAAAATTTTAAGTAATAGGGTTTTTTGTACCTTCTGTAGTCCTCAGCATGATACTACATGGCTGCAAGGTTGTCAATCTTCTGTACCCAATGACGTGCTGTTTCATTCCATTGACAATGGGGAAAAATTAGACAATGCCTGTGAAGTGACCAATAATACTATTGGAAGGATAATTTAGAATATTGAATTTCTTTAAGTGGTACAATTTACTTATGAGCTATTCAAAGCATAGAATTACTTGCAAATGTGAATATTCTACTGATGTCTTGAGTTCAACATCACATAGTAGAAGTTCTGTAGAGCTTTTTCATAAATAGTAGGCTTCCCAGACTATTCCTGCATATTTCTGCTCTGATCAGTTGAATTTCATGCTTACCTTGAGCAAATTGTGTCTGTATATGTCTGCTGTCATCAGTGGTAAACATAAACTCAAGCCTGGTTATATCAGTGGTGCTTGTTATCATTACATGATTAGTTATTACATATACTGTGGACTTATGAGTGCAAAAATAAAGTTTTTTTTTTTTTAAAAAAACTAGGTTTGGGCCGGCCCGGTGGCGCACTGCTACAGTGTGCCGCTTGGGAGCGGGGCCGTGCTCCCGCCGAGGGTTCGGATCCCACATACAGACCGGTTCCTGCTCACTGGCTGAGCGAGGGGCGGGCGCAGCACCGAGGGTTGCGATCCCATTGCCGGTCCCGGTCCAGTACGGGCGCGACACTGAGGGTTGCAGTCCGTTGCCGGACACGAAAAAAGACAAAAAGGAAAAAAAAAAAAAACTAGGTTTAAACATGTTGGAGAGACTTAGAGGCATAGAGTGAGTTTCTAAAGGATAGTTGGAAAAACAATGATAAAAATCTAAAATGGTTCTTTTCCCAAATGATTATACAAGTCTTTAAATTCTTATTACACTGTAAAGAAATCATAACTTAATTCATAGAAAATAAATTAAGGATTTTTTTCATGCAGAAAAGAAAAGGTAAAACTCTGACCAGTGATATCACACACAAAGAAGAATCCTTAATCCTACATGAAAAGAAGAAATTTTGTAGTCTGAGTTAAAATGTCAGATATGTATGTATCACTCTTATAATTAACTGCTTAAGGTATAGAAATAGTTTGAATTAACTGACTGACTACTAGTCCCAATGTCTAAAGAGAGAGCTATATTGTATCATTTTTGTGGAACCCAACACATTTCTTGAATTTCTATGTATAAAAAAGTAACATATCCACTGTATGACATCATGATCTAGAGCATTCAAATGATTATGTAGAGACTAATTCATGATGTTGTTTAGGAAAAATAGATTCATATCAACATCCTATACCTTGGAGCAGATTAAAGTCAGAAGAGTGGTAGCAGTCAGCATTTTTGAGTTCCTTCATAAAAATTGCTTCATCTTTTTGAAAGTTATTCAATAATTTTTGGGGGGTCCATATATAAATAATTAATCAAGATCCTCTAATCCGTTTGGCCTGAGTTTGATAATCTCAACAGAAATAAATACCAGACTCTAGAGCTGTACTATTTTCCACAGTTTTGGAATTTCTACCTTTTCAAATATAAATCATAAAGACCAGTTGTTGGCCAAGTATCCTGAGATTAAACATTTTATTTTTCCAGAGTCGGAAGTTTCAAAGAATGCTAAAATGTCCCTGCTATCTTTATGTAGTTTCCTGATGATTAGGTTGGAGTTTCTTAATTCTTCAAGTATGCTAATCATAGAAGAGAAAGATAAGGCCTGAAAAGGTTGATTAAGTAGCTCTTTACCTTGTATTTTAAAGATATAATCATTAAGTACAAGAATTGTGTGAGTATGTATCTATATATCTACATATGTATATCCAGATCCATCTATACAGATCTGATGACTGAAGCCCACAGTCTCTTCTCTTTGTCACATCATCTCACTATGCTACACAGTGTATGAGTAACTTAGGTCTGTAAAAAGTCTTTGAAACCTCGAAGATGTCTCTACCTCTTTTTCGAACTGTTACATGTCTTGTAAAGAGGGCGACCAAGTAGTAAAAATGTCATTGGCAAAAGGTTCAATTAAATTTGAAAAAATAGTTTTAGGCTTTTTCAAGAATTTCACATATATGACAAATTTACAGACCTATAGTTAGTAGAAGTGGGAAAGGGGGAGGAGGATTAGGGAGTAATTAAGGGACACAGAATAATTATGATTTGTAATGATGAATGTGCTAAAAATAGTATTTGCTCATCACATACTGTACACAAGTACTGAGAGTCAACTCTGTACCCCATAAATATGTATAATCAATTATTTCAATTAAAAAATACATAAAAGTTTTCTTCAAAAGTCTAAAACTCCTCATTTTCTTAAACAGAATTAAAAGAAAATACAAGAGTAAGCAAAAAAAAAAAAATCTCTATATATGTACACAGATGAGTCCTCTTCTTACAATAGTTCCACTTACAATTTTTTGATTATATGATGGTGCAAAACCAATATGCATTCAGTACGGTCGTCATAAATTGAATCATAAATTGATAATGTGTCAGAAGTATGTTTTCAACTGTATATACACACTATGTGTGTGTGTATATATATATATATGAGAGTATATACACATTTTTGTGTGTGTGTTATGAATATATACACATATATAATATATACACGTACATATCTGATATACACACATTACACTTACGTGTCTGACTATCTACATGTCTATCTAGAGAGAAAGAAAGTGAGACTTAAATAAATATGGGTCAAATAAATTTGCGGAGTCAGCCACATCCCAGCCGTATACATAGAGTTTGACCTAACAAATAGGTCATAATCAAAAAAAGTTAGAGAAAGTTTATAAGAAGTAATTTGTCAATAAAAATCTTTAAATTGCTTCTTTATATAAAGCATCATTATGGGTATTATAAGTTGCAGGTTATGACATGGATTCAAAAATATATTACATTAAATTATGCAGAATGTATTTTGCTTCAGATGTGAACAATCAAGTAGACAAAATAAAAATTGTAAGAAAGTCTCAAAATAATGGTATTTCCTGCTACCTTGTCTTTTTAATCTCAGAATATTTTTGTTCTTCTTGTTGTTTATTTTTCATTCTCTTTGGGTTTATTTGTTTCACTAAAAACCACATCTCATACTTCACTTTGAAGGAAACAATGTCAGTCCCAAACTCCAGTCCCCAGGCTCCACCTGAGTCCTGCCAAGTCTGCCATTAGTCACACAGCTTTTGCTGGCATGATGTCATCTAGGTGTTACACACTCCTGCCAATTTCCCATTCCCAGTTATTCCAAGGGGGCTGGTTACCTTGCTGGCCCAACAAAGTCTAATTCCTCATATGTAATTATAGTCCTGTAAACTCATAGGGAATCGAGCAGCATCATGGTGGGAATTAGAAATCAGCCTGGTCAGTAAAGCGCAATCTAATAGTTACTTGCACTGATGGTTTTGCTGTAAGAAAATTCTCATGAGTCTTTTGATAAAAGGCAAATAAATTTGCCTGAACTCCCTTCTGTTATCTTATTTTAAAATAAGTTGCTGATTTTAGGCTATCTGTTTCAGTGTATCCATCCTGAAACTTCTAAGTTTGTACTATACTTCAAAATTGGTATATTTTAAAACAATAAGAGCTAGAAGTCCTGTACTGAACTCATTTAAACCAATTTGGTATTCAATAATATTGAAAATAAACCATAATTTCAATGTTATATTCTAACATTTCTAAGATTATGATAATTTTTTTTTTTTTTCGTTTTTTGTCTTTTTTCGTGTCCGGCAACGGATCGCAACCCTCAGTGTCGCGCCCGTACCGGACCAGGACCGGCAACGGGATCGCAACCCTCGGTGCTGCGCCCACACCTCGCTCAGCCAGTGAGCGGGAACCGGTCTGTATGTGGGATCCGAACCCTCGGCGGGAGCGTCACCGCGCTCCCAAGCGGCGCACTGTAGCAGTGCGCCACCGGGCCGGCCCAGATTATGATAATTTTAAAATTGTAAAATATTCCAAAAGTTGTTTGCATTTTTGGAGATAATCATGGATCGTGAACATGAACTTAATACATAGACATGATATAAAGTTTAACATAATGAAAGCATTTACCTTTTTATTAATTTTAGCATATTTGAGTGAAGTTACTAAAAAAGAACTAAACATTATAGGTCTCAATGAATTCTGGAAATTTATATGTATATATCTAGATCTATTTCTGTATCTACATGTCTATATATAGATGTATATACTATACATGTAGATTATATGCTATATATTTTGCATATGAATTTTTTTCATAAAATGGTGACATTTATGCTGTGACTTCTGTCAACAGATTACTCAGATTGTAAGATATTAATTCTGACATGATTTGTACCTAGACTCTAAATATATTAAGAGTATGAATGGTGTTTTTTTCACCATTTTTTTATGGCTGGCACACAAAAGTTCAAATACTATTGTTATGAAATATTAGCTAGCACTGGAGAAGATATTGATTTTAAAAATAGCAACTGGAAATTGAAAACTATACTTTGATGCTGACTTATTCAAGAATTTATCACGGGCCGGCCTGGTGGCGCACTGCTATAGTGCGCCGCTTGGTAGGGTGGCGGCGCTCCCGCCGAGGGTTTGGATCCCACATACAGACCGGTTCCCGCTCACTGGCTGAGCAAGGCGCGGGAGCAACACCGAGGGTTGCGATCCCATTGCTGGTCCCGGTCCAGTACGGGGGCGACACTGAGGGTTGCGATCCGATGCTGGACACGGAAAAAGACAAAAAGGAAAAAAAAAAAAAAAAAGAATTTATCACAAAGGTACAAAAATGATAAGGCTATAGAACCTGCTGTTCAGCATCCTTTCTCATTGGGGGTCCAATCGCATTCTAAGATTACTGAGTAATGTTAGTTTCCACATTCCACAGTGTAATCAATACTTAGAGATATAGGACAGAGAGTTTTATATCTAATTTATAGATCAACCTCATCAAAAGTAAATGGCTGGCTGGAATAACTGGCTATAGATATTTTTCTAAATTAGACTTACTTTTAATTAAAAAGTAAGTTATGATTGCCCTCACAAATGAAACCAAGATTTGGAACTTGGTTATGTAAGGAAAACAGTTAATGATTTAATCAGTATTCAAAGTTTAATGTATATTTCCCAACTATTGCTTAGTGTTGTACACACTGTCCAGGTAAGGTTTTTAGCTTCACTTGAGTAGGAGATCTCCCAGATTGGGCCCTGACAGAGACAGTGATGTATGGGTGATTACAGAAGTGAATGCTGAGGGAGGCATTTGCATATTAGAGGCTATGGAGTTTAGGATCAGAAAGGAGAGTTTAAATTAATTGCTATTAAATAAAAGTTTAATGTGTGATTTTTAATGTATTTCTCCAATTTTGAACAGCTTCTTATTCACTCTTCCCCTGCTAGACACATAAATATTCTGAAAGTTAAGGAAACTTCTACTCTGTGAAGCTGTGCTACCTTGAACACATATGAGCTAGGGAAGTCCAACACATTGAACCAATTAACTTCAAAGGCCAGAAGAAATATTAAGAAGTAATTAGGTCCTGTCTACACGGTGATCTATTTCCTTCATCTTGTACAGAGAAATCATCAGGTTCTTCTTAACATTACTGAGAATTTTTCCAATAGGTGTTTCAAAATTGACATTTGCCATAGTTTGCACATCAGCAACAATAAATCTCACTCACTATGAATCATTTGATAAAGCATAAATGGTTCCCAAAGTTGAATTTTATTTTTGACCAAGTGATATTATGCATATCTGAGGAGGAGTATGCCAAACAGCTACATGTCTTAAAAGAACCATGGGGGACATGCAACATTTGTTAAGCTGGCAGATGGTGTTACCACCTGTTATTATAAATAAACAAAAAAACAAACAGAATTATTGCAGGATAGATGGTAGGATTTATAGACAAGATCTAATGTTGACAATATGTGGGCTGTTAGGTATGACAGAAGACTAGGATTTAACCACATGATGATTTTTTTTTTTCTTCAGGACAAGATATGCAATTTTGTAAAATGTACTAACATGACCATATTGTGAAACTGAGATTCTAGAGTGTCTCTTCAATTGATAGGAGAAATGTAGGTACTGAGTCAGGAAGACAAGGGTTGATGTAGCAAAGCAAGGCCAATGAACAAATGTTATCATTTATGGTCTATATTTTTCTGCTGTATAGTGCTAGGCTTTATTTTCTGTACATGCCATGTGGTTGCTACAGCTCCATACTAATCTTCTGAATTTGTAACAAAACTCTAAAGAGAATGTGAGTTTCATGATTGCATAATTTTAATTAAACTAGAAAATTAAAAATCCACTAATAGAGATTGATAATAAATCCTTACTTTACCCATTGCCTTATGACTTCTTGTATGTGTATTTAATATGAGAATGTATGAAATGCAGTATTTAGCTATCACAGTTACTTAAACTCTAGATGTCTTAGTATTTATACCTGTGAAATGGGTGTAAACACTGCATCTCCCTCATAGGGTTTTTAATGATGTTTCAGTGAGATATTAATGATAATAAATAGCACTAATTAAGTGGTTACTATTTGTCATGCACTTTATATGCTTCATTAGTTCAATACTTATAACACCCCTTATGCAAGTCTTTTATGCTCATTTTGTAGATGAGGAAACTGAAGTACTAAGCAGTTAAGTGATCTGCTCAAGGTCATTGAGACCAGAAGTCAAACCACGACAGGCTGGATCGAGATTCCACATATTCATCTGGAACACTGTACTGTGTGATATCCCTTTAACCTAACTGTTCTCCCAGTCTTTGGGTCTTTTTCTTATTTTTATTTTTTAATATTTCAACATTTACTTGTACATATTTGTGGGATATAGTGCATTGTTTCAATACATGCATGTAGTGCACAATGATTCACTTAGGGTAGACAGAATAGTTTTGTACCCAGTAGTCCACCACTTTTCCTCTGCCCTCTCCACCACCCCCACCTCTGGTAACCATTATTCTACTCTCTACTTCTATGAGAACCACTTTTTTTTTTTTTTTTTTTTTTTTTT
>NW_007726158.1:7544-96293 GCF_000696425.1 Galeopterus variegatus | reverse complement strand
CCCCCCAAACTTTCCTTCCCTTCCTGGCCTCTGGTAACCATTATTCTACTCTCTACTTCTATGAGAACCCCTTTTTTTTTTTTTTTTTTTTTAGATTCTCACATATGAATGATATCGTGTGGCATTTGTCTTTCGGTGCCTGACTTACTTCACTTAACATGAAGGTTTTCAGTTCTATCCACGTTGCTGCAAATGACAGGATTTTATTTTATTTTATAGCTGAATAGTATTCCATTGTGTATATATACCACAGTTTTTTTTATCCATTCATTCATTGATGGACATTCAGGTTGATTCTATCTCTTGGCTACTGTGAATAGTGCTAAAATGAACATGGGGGTGCAGGTGTCTCTTTGATATACTGATTTCAATTCCTTTGGGTATATAACCAGCAGGAGATAACTGGATTGTAAAGTAGATCTATTTTTAGTTCTCTGAGGAATCTCCATACTGTTTTCTACAGCAGCTGTATCAATTTATACTCCTACCAGCAATGTAGGAGAGTTCTTTTGTAATTCATCCTTCATATGCCACCAAAACGACCTTTCTAAAATACAAGTCTAACTCATCATTTCTTTATAACTTTCAATTTCAATTTTAAATCCATACATTCAAATCATTTTTATATCTGATAATATCCTTTAGCTTTTGGCTCAAGTTCTCATTCCACTCACCCAATACACTCCCAAACACAGCCTAAAATATTTAAGGAACAGACACTTTTTCTCTCTTACCTCTACAGCTTTGTGTATCTGATGTACGTTTTCTGGAATGAACTTTCTACTCTTCTCTACCAGATAAAACAATATCCACTCTTCAAGCTCCATATTAAACTTATCCAGGGGATCCTGCCACAGTTTCAAAAGAGCTGAATAGCCTTCCTGTAGCTGCCTGCCTCTCAGATTAAACTTGTTGTAGTCACATCCCAAGTGACTGTGTCACAGTTATGAGTTCTCAGGTCTCTCTGCTACACTGACTGTGAGTTCTGCCAGAGGTAAGGAGTTTAATGCACATTTGGGTGATAAGTGAGTGATATCTGGCAAATATATGGAACTCACGTACATTTATTCAATGTCTACTTGTTTTCCATATGAAAATGATCTAAGTACCGTATTAGCAGCCAGTTCAAGAGTTTAATGCAATAAACTTTTTTGGAAAAACTGATGTCTGCCAGGCACTGTGGTGGGCATGAACAGGTGTGAATAACACCTGGCCCTGTCCTCAAAGTGGTGAAGGTGACACAAATATTTTTAGATGACATTTTTGGCCTCAGAGTTTTGGTCAGAGACCCGAACAACCACATCACTGTAGCCAATCCTTTATGATATTTTCCTTCTCTATAAATGTTCTAGAAGTCTACATATTTACATATTATATCACAGTTTCTGAAGTGTGAACTTCTTGAAGTCAGCCTCTCTGTTTCATCAGAGTGTCTCTTACAGTGCCAAGCACTGCACCTCACACGTATTACCCTTAGCCCAACTACCGAGGGTGGAGGCAAATGTAAGTACAAACGTAAAAGCTAAAACTTCACTTGTCCAAATTCTCAGACTGCAGCACAATAAAAGGAGAAATTATAGAATCAGAATTCAATGGGTCTCAACTACATTAAAATTTTCTCTGAAATAGCTCATAAATTAGAGAACTTCTACATGCTCTTGTTGCCCTGCAGTCTATTTTCCAGATAAGAGCCACAGTGATCTCCTTAAAATATAATCAGATCATGTCACCTCTCGACTGAAAATTCTCCAGTGGCTTCCAATCTCAGAGTTAAGAGCAAAGCCCTGTAAATGATCTGTGTCTCCCCATTATTGGCCTCACCAGCCTCTTCTCACCTCTCTGCCTTCACCTCCTGTAAGTCTCCTGTGCCTCATGCACTACAGGCACACAGATCTCCTTGCTGACTCTGGAACACAGCACACCTCCTTCTGCCTCAGCACATTTGCATGTTCTGTTTTCTCTGCCTGGAAAACTCTTTTCCCCAGACACCTGAGGGGCCCACTCCCTCAGTTCCCCCAGTTATTTACTCAAGAGTCATCTTCTCATGGAGACCTTTCTGGTCACCCTATCTAAAATTACAATCTCATTTTGACCACATGTTCCAAACTCACATTTGTGCTTTATTATTTCCCCTTAGTAGTTACCACTTTCTAACATGTTATTTATGTTACCTTTTTATCTTGTTGATTCCCTGTCTTTTCTAGTAGAATGTAGGCTCCATGCAGGCTGGAATTTTTTACTTTGGCATGTAACATACACCGAGTGCCTAGAACAGTGCTTGACATATTATTGGTACTCAATGTATATTACTGAAGGACTAAATGAATCTCAATTATGGTAATTTTTAGTAGGTACAAACCTATGCTATCTACCCTAAATGAATCATTTTGCAGTATACGCATGTACTGAAACAACACACTGTACCAGACAAAAATGTACAGGTAAATGTTAAAATAAGCAAACAAACAAATAAATAAATAATGAAAGTTAAATATAAAAAAAAACACATTTGCTTGTTACCATAGTGATTTTTAGATGCTGTTTTAACTCTAACCAGCTGCATAATCAGAATTAATCACTTGGTTCATTATCATCAACAAAATGGTAATCAATAAGAATCAATAAAGAATTTTAATCATTAATCTGATCGATCTTATAATATGTCAGAAAGCAGAAATTTCTTAGTGTTAGGATGATTATCCACAGAAAGCCCCCACAATATTTTATTTTTGTGTAAAAGTTTGAGGAATAATGAAAGGAAAGAAACAGGTATCCACCTGAGGCATGGGTGTGGATAGCCAAGAACCACCATAACAGTGCTCTAGGCATCAGTACCCTTTGGAGTCTTAGGTGGACCTACTCTGCCTTAGGCTTGATTTCAAGGGTACAGGTCTTTCTTCTGTCTCTTGGTTTGGGGTGGTCTGTTTTTCTTTGCCTATTATTAACGACAATGACAGCGAGAGTAGTACTAACAGTAGCAACCATTTATTGAGTACCGATTTATCTAGGCTACACTCTTGAGTAATACTGGTTGGCATCATATTTTAAGACATTTATTTGTATTTCTTTTCTTTCTCTACTTTATTCTCTCCTTTGAATACTCTCCCCCGCCTATTCTGCTGGTAATGGGCACCTTCACTGTTGCCTCAGGGAGGTATATGTAAGGAATGCAATTAGAAATAGCCAGCGAGTTACATGAGAATTTGTACTCAAAAGGCTAAGTAAGTCCTTACAGTAAAGGGGATTCATGAGGACCAGGTTTCCTTTGTCTTTCTGCACAAACACACACAACTCCACCACCACCAAAGACTAGAAAGAGTTTTTATTCAAGACGGAGGGGAGCCACAGGATGAGAGAGGTGTCCTTGGGTCTCTAGAGCACAGGAGAACTCCTCATTGCTTCTCCACTGTGACTCTGGAAATAAGATAAGACCATGACAGAAAAGAGCCAAGAGGGGCTTCTAAGTAGATGGTGCCACAATGGGGTACCAAATCAGGAGACAGCTGGCAGACGGGGGGAGGCAGGTGGATGGACAGAAATGTTGGATACCTCAGTGATGTACTGGGTGAACAGATGACCCCTCCTGCCCTGATGGCTCCACAACATAGTGTCAATGGGCTTAGAAGCCCCCACCTGGAGGTGAGGCTGGGCTTCAACCCAGGTTTGTGAAATACTTTATGGAAGATTTTAAAAAAGTAAATTATTCAGTTATCCCAATCAAATGATAAATATTATTGGAGGAACATCCACTGCTCTCAAAATGCCTTGGCCTTACTTAACTTACCGGAGCCTTGACCAGATTGTAGGGAGGGGAGAAATCTTCCGAATGACCAAGATTAAACTTGGTAACAGAAAAGCAGAATAAAAGTTAAAGACAGAAATTAAGATGTTTTGTAGAACCTTGCCCACCTGAAATTCATAACCGCTACATGTGCACTATTTAATTTCCTCTTTGAAACAATCCTATGTGCTGGGAACTATTATTTTCCCTATTTTACAGTTAGAGAAAATTAGTGTCCAGAGAAGTTAAATGACTTGCCTAAAGGTTTGACTAGTTCCAAAGTTATATTGTTAACCTCTACATCATACCACTTCAAGTCTTGTCAGTTTTATATTACCAGATATTACAGAGTTTAGAGTCATTGTTCACTTTCCATAGTTCCCTGGATGTACTCAAAGAAGAAGCTAAGAAAATAAAGACTACAAAGTTAGTCATTGTATTACTTTTACATTTTTCTTATGCTTGCACCAAAAAAAAGAGAGAAAGATATGAATGAATGAACAAATAAATGAGTGAAGATCCCCTCCAAAAATAACGTGAAGATCCCCTCCATGTTTCAAGTTCTGATCCTTCATTTCCTTTTGACATATGGTACCATGAAACAGCGAAATAATGCAAATACACAAATGTACCGAGCTGGGGTGAGGGGAGACTCTGGAATTTTGCTGCCTGGTTTCCAGTTCCAGTTTTGCTGCTTAGCAACTGTGTGACTCTGACCAATTTCATTCTTCTGTCTGTACATCAGTTTTTTTATCATTAAAAAGAGAGCATCACAATAGCACCTGCTTCATATGACTGTTTAAGAATTAAATGAGTTAATATATGTTCAGTGCATAGAGGAGTGCTGGCACCTAGTGAGTGCTTTGTACGTATTTGCTAAGTTTTAAAGCAGAAATGCAAACCCATCTCTATTTCAAACTATTATTTCCTCTTATATCCTGAAAATGAGTAGACCTTTCCAGGTCTTATTTGAATCGCATTTTGTCAGGTTGCATTTCAAATGGGCTTCCATAAACGGTTCAGTAAAATGAAAGAGTTCTTATTTACACTAATAATTCCTAATTTTATTATCAAGAACTCAATTAAATATGATATGTTCACAATAAAGTACACCGTTTAGAAAATACTGGCAAATAAATAGCTCTAGGTGATTTGCAGGATGAATTCCACACTCTGAGCCCATAAGAGCTATAAGAAGTTTGGGCAGCCTGATCCCTGGAGCAAATCTTAAACCACAGACCTGGAATGTTGTGGCTCCATTGGTGGTGAGTTTCTGTCAATGGAGCATTTTCAAAAAGATCCAAGAGCAACCAAGGCTTGAGGGCAGAGATTCGTGGAGAGGGTTTTACCGTTTGGCTAGTTAACTGCAGCATAACAGAGATGATAAAAACATTAGCTTAAAATTTGCTGTCATCTGCTTTCATCCATCTCAACAATGGGCTAAACTTTTTGGGTGACTAATCTGATCAGGGATGTGGAAATTGGTCCTCTTGAAAAGAAACCCATTCAGTGACACAGCCTAAGAGATGTAAGGCAGAAGGTTTTATTTCTCACTTCTAAAAGAATCTAGCTTTTGTATGTTGCTTGTGTTTTTTTTTTATATCATCTAACATTTTACTAAGGAAAGAGAGCTAATGAGACATTGTTTACCCCAGTAGGAAGGGCATTGTGGAAGAAAATAATGCGAAGATGAATTCTATCCTCTTGACAGGTACACACATAAATTCTATTTGCTAATGTTTACTAGTGCATACGATGTATCAGGGACTTGGAATACTTTCCTTCTAGTCCTCAAGAATGCTATTATGTAGGCTATTAAGTTGTTGTATAGAGGAAGAAATTGAGGCACAGATATTTTAAATAAATTGCCTAAGATCAAACATTATAGAAGAGATCTAAAACTAAGATTTTCAAAATTCCAAGATGCTACCCTCTTAGTCAAACTAAACTGCTGGAAAATAAAAGTTTCTGGTACAGAACTGTTAGGTTTAGAATTGTGTGTTTTGTTCTTTATTTTTCTCTTTCTTTGGTAATGGCGTTAATGTTATATAAAAGGATTAATGATTGCCAGTTTGCATCTAGTTCCTGGTTTAGCTTTCTATGGGCTCAGGAATAGTAAAGGTGGCTGGTTACACTTAAAATTTATCAGACTGTGCCTTACATTCTATAACAAGGCTATGAATTATACATAGGCACGTTAGAGCTCCCTGAACTATCTCATTTTTCACAGAAATATGTGAAAGAAAAATCACCCTTCATCAGAAACTAATGCAGTTTTCCCAAGAGAAATTTGTGACCCAGATCTGTGGGTAGTGACCTTTTGGATTTTTGCTGTAGCAACATTTCCCTGCCTTCAGAGTATGTTGCCCAAATAATGATCTCAGAACCCAAGGATTAAACAGTTTCCTTTTTGCCAACTAACTTGCTGAGAATAGACTAAAATGTTAACACTCCAAGGGGTAATTTCCCTTGAGGTGATTTAATTGGATATCTAAAATCAACTTTCTATTCCATATCCATTTGTTCAATGGAGAGGCACTTCCAAGTAAACGTGATGCTTCTTTATGATTGTGAAGGTTTTGAAGTGCAGAAGATTAAGTAAGCAAACAATGCTCAAAAGACACCAATACCACAGAATGTCTATGATTTGGATTGATAAAGAAAAAACAGAACACAGACTTTTGGATTTCTAAACCAATGAACAAATAAGAGCACATTTTAATGCAAGCATCCTATGACTGGTTATGCCCAAGTAATAGTTTCAACTATGATTTGAGCAAATAGATATTCATGTGGTTTGTTTGTGCATCAATGAACCACACAAAGAACTCTGAACATTCTGATCATTGACTGTGATAGGCTTTCTCTTATTTAGTATTCATAGGTAATGCTCCCTTTCACTTATTTTCTTTTTGTAAGAAGTACATAAGATGGAAGCTTTCTTTCTATTGCTCCACAACTGGTTGTATGAAAAAGCTGTATCCAATATAGAAGGATCACATGGTTATCTAGCAGCTGTGCCTTTTGCAAAACATCAGCATGAATTAACATGTATATTATCTTTATAGAATGAGGAAGTAGACAACCACTTTGCCTCCTCCCCTCCCCCACTAGGTTGACACTGTTCAAACAAATGTTTGAAATTACACAAGGGTTCTTTATCATTAACAAAACATGGAAAGTTCACAAATCCTGGTATATAAGCACATAAACATTTCACCATTTCCCAAATATTCAAGTGGGAAATGGTTGTCATAATACAAATGCTCACAGCTGTACACAAGACAGGGCTAACCACATTACAGCAGCATGCCTTCTTGCATTTTATCACCCCACTAAAATATGCAGTTCCTTACCTCAAAGAAGCACTGTTATGGGCATTATAAAGAAATGAACCACAATGAGGTCTAAGCAATTATCACCCTGGAGGGAAACACACTGATGTAATTGAACACGAATAGCTGTTCCTTTTAGACAACCGGACTCTACTAGTTCACTATCAGTGACATCGGGCCTAATTCATCACCTGGCTTCAATTTTAGGAGAATCCCATTCAGTGTGAGACTGAAGCAGCCAGGGGACTTAACTCTAAAGCCTATTAAGCACAATAACAAGCTGACAATAAATAGATGAGACTATATTAGAGTAATAATTAGATGTTCATGAAGAGATGAGGCATATGTTAGGTTACACTAGTGTTTTGTAATGCTTTTTGTCGTTGCTGTTGTCTTTAAAGCACTTCACTATCTACTTTTAATCTTTCTAATATTTCAATATTAGATTTCTAAGTATTTCAATATTTAAGTTTAAGGATGGGGAAGCAGTTCTTAGAGGAAACTGCCATCAAATTTCACTGTCCTTTTAATGATGAAGTAATATAATAAGACTTCCAAATCCTTCCTGTGCAAATTCATAGTCAATATCATTATCTTGGGTGATACCATGGCTATATTTGTCACGTTCATTTATTTTTGGAAAACTCCCATTATTTTGGCTTTTACAATGAAACAATGAAATAAAATCCACCACAGGAGAAAAGGAAAAAATATCAATCAATATATACAGCACTACTACACTCTCCAGTCTCTTAAAAAAATAAGAAAACAATTCACCATTTCCTAAAAGGTTTTATGAAACAAAGTACGATATTTGGCAGATGTTTGTCTCATAGGGATGCCCTCTACCATCAGCCACATATAACAAAACAGGAGTGAGATTTTGCTAGATTGGGAAAATTACTTCAATTGAAAGAACACAATAAAATAATCTCTGCACATAAACAACAAGTATTATAGAAAAGATGATACAGAATGAAAAGACAATTTCAGAACCACAGAGTTATCAACATATACTAGGAGAAAAACAGATATACTATTGCATTCTTTCAAATAGCACTCACAGCTCATCATACAAATTTTATAATGAATGTTATTAGGGAGCAGGAGAGCTTTGCTTCTGATTTCCAAGGTGAATAATGGTAATGATTAGAACACATGCACAAACACACACACACACAAACACACACACTGGCCCCTCACCATAAGAAATAGAGTACTATGGGATTAGGGAGGAGTTAAAACAGCTTCCAAACTAACAAATTACCTTAGATGTGCTAATATTGAATCTTTATCTGTCAGTTACTGCTCTAAATGTATAACTCCATCCCTATCTAATTTTTCAATCCCTTCATTTGGAGAAAATAAAATCATTGCTATTTGCAAAAGACATGATTTCCTATGCAGAAAATAAAAAAGAATCTACAGAAAATTATTAGAATTAGGTAGTGAAGTTAGCAAATTTGCTGTATAAAAAAGCAAATGGTGTTTACATTCAGCAGCAACAAATACTTATAAATGACATTTTGATAAAACATATATTTTCAATAGCACGGACTTTATCAAATAAATAGAAATAAATTTAATAAAAAATGTGCAAGGCCTCTACACTGAAGTTCGTAAACATGATTCAGAGAAATCACCAATCTAAATAAATACAGCGATAGACCATGTTCATGAACTGCAAAACTCAATATTGTGAAAACGTCAATTCTCTCCACAGTGATTTATAAATTCAATGTAAAACCAGTCAAAATACCTGTTGGTATTTTCCCTACTTTTGTTATCCTACAGATTCTGAGAAATAAATATATATTTGCAAAGAAAGATGAAAGGATTTAATTTCATAAATTTTATTTGACATGTAGTTATTTTTCTTGTCAGGCACTGTCCTAATTATTTTACAAATATGAGTCCATTTCATTCTCATAACAACCTTGTGAATGAAATACTATCGTTGTCCTTAATTTAGACATAAAGACACTGAAGCACAGAGAAGTTAAGTAACTTGACTAAAGTCACACAGGTAGAAAATTATACACAGAGACTCTGGGATTCTGTTTGTAACTATCACACTGCAGTGAATACTGAAGAGAAGCAATTGGATCGTCTCATGTTCTACTCCATGATAAATCTGAAATGTACTAGACATCTTTTCTTTAACACGTATTTTATTGTGAATTAGACATGAAGGTTTTTGCTATGCATGTATTTAAAGTATATATACATACTATTTTTAGTCTTCCTCCTTTGATTATTTTCTACCTAATTATTTATTTATTTATTTTTATTTTTGGAAGCTGGCTGTTACAGGGATCAAACCCTGCAACTTGATGCTATCAGTACCATGCTCTAAATGGCCAGCCTATTTTTTATTGTTTTTAAATTGACACATAATAATTGTACATATTTATGGGATACAGAGTGATATTTCAATACATGTATACAATGTGTAATGATTATACATATTTATGGGATACAGAGTGATATTTCAATACATGTATACAATGTGTAATGATTAAATCAACATAATTAGTGCATATCCATCCCCACCAACATTTATCATTTCTTTTTGTTGAGAACATTCAAACTCATCTCTTTTAAGCATTTGAAAATATAAAATAAACTATCACTAATGATAGTCACCTAGCATTATTATAGGAAAAAAAAGCAAAAATAGAGAAATGGGACTATATAAAACTAAAAACTTCTGCACAGCAAAGAAAATAATCAGCAGAGTGAAGAGACAACCTGCAGAATTGGAGAAAGTATTTGTAAAATATTTATTTGATAAGAGATTAATATCCAGAATATGCAAGGAATTTAAACAACTTAACAGCAAAAAAATAAAATAAAATAAAATAAAATAATCTAATTACAAAATGGGAAGATGACCTAAATAGATATTTCTAAAACAAAAACAAAAACAAAAAACAGAGAAATAGCCAGTCAGCATACATATATACACATATTTTTAAAGAATAATAGTACCAATCGGGAGTAAGAAATATAATATAGCTAGGAAATCAGAAGATACCCATGTATGCCCCCCTGTCATTTTTATTTTATCTTATCTCCCTGGTAATTATGATCCTAAAATTTGTGTTAATAATTCCTTTTTTAAAATAGGTTTACCACCTATTTCTGTATCATTAAACAACATATTTTTAATTTAAGCTCTTATTGTACATTTTATAAAGAACTCATAGTTTAGATATTCTTTAATGATAGACTCCTCTTGCTCAAAATTATGCTTTTGATATTGATCATATGTTGCATTTATTTCTACAGTGTTTCAGTCCATTTTTCCTGATGAATTCGGCATTTTTTTGTCCATCCTACTTTTAATAGATTTCTGGATTGGTTCCACTTTTTATTGTATATTTTTGTGGCTGTGTGAAGCATGCATGATCACACATGTTAAAAATATTCCTGCTATAAATATTATATATGCCTTCTTTACAGGTGTGAGAATTTCCATAGGCTTTAAATTCTACAGAAGTAGCATTATTAGACAGTAGGATACACACAAACTTTTATCCAAAGGGTTCTATCAATTTAAATCCTCATCAGAAGATATCGAGGAGTCTCTGTGCTCCAAATCCTCACTGACACTCATACACCAAGAACACATACCAACAGTATTGAATGACCATAGAGTTTGTCAATGTGGTGGCTTTACAATAGGTTCTCAGCATGGATTTAATGATCACTTTTCTTACTTCTAAAGACCTTTAATATCCATGCAGGTGATTATTAATTTTTAGTTTCCTCTTTTGTAAAATGCCCGCTCACTTCTTTAGTCCATCTTTGTACTTAATGTTCATATTTTACTTATTATGTCATATAAGTTATTTACATACAAGTATTTGCGAAATTAATCTTTTTGTTGTGGTGGTGGTTGTTATATTGTTGAAATAACTTCTTCCAGGTTTGGGGTGTCTTTGATTTTTTTTTATAAGTCTTATAATTAATATAAATATATTTTTGTGTTAAGAATATGAATATGTTACCTTTCTTTTGAATAGAATTTACATGGTATATATTTTACTATCCTTTGATTTTCAATCGCTGTCTTCTACTTGAAGTTAAAACAGAATGTAGCTGAATGTTTTAAAAATCCAATTCAAGGGCCGGCCCGGTGGCGCACTGCTACAGTGCGCTGCTTGGGAGTGCGGTGGCACTCCCGCCGAGGGTTCGGATCCCACATAAAGACCGGCCGCTCACTGGCTGAGCGAAGTGCAGGTGCAGCACCGAGGGTTGCGATCCCGTTGCCGGTCCCGGTCCGGTACGGGTGCGACACTGAGGGTTGCGATCCGTTGCTGGTCATGAAAAAAGACAAAAAGGAAAAAAAAATCCAATTCAAAATTCCTTTTCTTTTGACTGGTTTAGTCAATGTATGTATATTATTACTGCTACAAACTTGCTTTTGTTATCATGTTTTCCATTTCTCTCCTTTTTTTTTGTTTATTGCCCTATTTTAAATCAACAGACTTTTTCCCATTCCAGTTTTTTATTCTATTTGTTTAGAAAGTTTATCCTTGTCTCTATTCTTTCAGTGATTACACTACCTGTTTTAGAATGCACATTTTATTAGAAAAAGGAATGCCCAATGGCCCTGCCAACCACACAAGAAAGAAGGTAGATAGGCTCCCTCACTGCAGTCCCCACCTAGTGGCCTCACTTACTTCCTGAGAAATAGCTCAGCATTCCTGCTCTTAGCAGTCCAGCTCCCAAATTGAAGAGGAAAGCATAAACTTATGGAAGCTGCCATCTCCACTGCCCATGCCCAGAGCACAGCCACTGCAGCTGCCCTTCTCCCTGCACAGCAGCCCTGCACAAATTCCCAGCCCAGGAGCCACAGCTCCACCTTACCTATATACAGGTGTTCCTGCATTTTATCAGGCAGGAGGAAAGAGGAAAGAGGGAGAAGTGAGGACCCAGGAGAAGCATCTGCCTATAGGAAAGAGGAAAAATAAATCCCACCCAAGGTCACCCATTTCATGGGACAGTAGCTGGGGGATCAGCACCTCCACCCAGGCTAACTCCACTCAGTCAAGGAGCAAGAGGGCACCAAGGTGCTTTTCCTAAGAACTTGAGATCTTACCCCTTGCCTGTGAATCAATGACATAACACAGTGTCACTCACTTCAATAAGGAACCATTGAGTGCCTTAGTGCCTAAGCAATGGAGGTACACACAGCAACTCTGACACTGAATATAGTCAAACTAACCATAGAAAGACTACAAAATGTGTCCAACTGGAACTAAACTAAAACATCTTACCCAACACTCAATATACAAAACATCTACAGGAAGGAGTCACTCTCCCCAAAAGCCATGTAGACTAACAGAGGAAGCAACTCCACCAAATTACCACAAATCAACATGAGAATACTGGAAATATGAAAAAACAAGAAAATATGACACCATCAAAAGAACACAATATTCTCAAGTACCAGAACTCAAACAGAACAAAATCTTTGAAAGGACTGAAAAGGAATTCTGAGAAACAATCTTAAGGAAACTCAATGAGACAGAAGAAGACCTCAATATACAATATAATAAAATGAGAAATACCATCTAGAATATGAAGGAAAAAATTTACAGTGAGATAGGTGTAGAAAAACTCCAGTAATGTAGAAAAACTCCTGGAACTGAAGGATTAATTCAATGAAATAAAAAATACAACCAAGAGCTTAAGTGGCAGGCTAGAACAAGCAGAAAAAAGAATTTCTGATCTCAAGAACACCGTTTCTGAAATAAACCAGGTAGACAAAAAAGAAATTAAAAAAATGAAGAAAATCTATAAGAGCTATCTGACAACATTAAGTACATCTGTATCATGAGTGTTTTGTAAAGGGAGGAGAAAGGAAAAGCCATTGAAAACTTATTCAATGAAATAATAGCAGAAAATATCCCAAGTATTGGGAGAAATATGGACTTTCAGATGTAAGAAGCTAAAAGATCCCCAAACAGATTCAATGCAAATGGAAAAAACAATCCTAACATTCATATGGAACAACAAACGACCCCAAATAGCCAAAGATATCCTGAGCAAAAAAATAAAAAAATAAAAAATAAAAAATAAAGCTGGAAGCATAAACCTACCTGACTCTAGATTATACTAGAAAGTTATAGTGACCAGAACAGTATGGTACTGCAATAAAAATAGACAGTCAGACAATGGAACAGAATAGAGAATCAGAAATTAACCCACAGACTTACAGTCAATTGATTTTGACAAAGGCAACAAAAACATACATTGGGGAAAAGACTGCCTTATCAGTAAGTGGTGCTGAGAAAATTGGATATTCATATGCATAAGAATGAAACTTAACCTGCACCTCTCATCATATACCAAAATCAACTCAAAATGGATTAAGGACAAGTATAAACATGAAACTGTAAAACTACTAAGGGAATATACAGGGGAAACACTTCAGAAACTAGGACTGGCATAGACTTTATAAGCAAGAGCCCAAAAGCACAAGCAACAAAAGAAAAAAAAATAAACAAATGGGACTATATCAAACTAAAAAGCTTCTGTACAGCAAAGGAAACTATCAATAGAGTGAAACAATAACCTGCAGAGTGGGAGAAAATATTTGCGAACTATAAATCTGACAATGCTTTGGTGTCCAGAATATATGGAGAACTCAAACAACTACACAGTAAAAAAAAAAAAAAAATGACACAATTAAAAAATGGGCAAGGAGCTGAATGGATGTTTTTTGAAGGAGGAAATACAAATGGCCAACAGGCACTTGAAAAAATGCTCGACATCACTAATCACAAGAGAAGTGCAGATTAAGACCATGTTCAGGCGTCACCTCACCCAAGTTAGACTGTCCATAATCAAAAGGATAGAGAATAGTGAGTGCTGGGAAGAATGTAGAGAGGAGGGAACTTCCATACACTTTTGGTAGAACTTTAACTTGGTGCAAACACTATGGAAAACAGTATGGAGGTTTCTCAATACCTATACTCCCATGTTCATCACAGTCCTATTTACAATGGCAGATACAGAACAAACCTAAATGTCCATCAGTGGACTACTGGATAAAGAAAATGTGGTGTATATACAGCATGGAGTACTACTCTGCCATAAAAAGGAGTTAAATTCTGCTGTTCACAGTAACATGGATGGACTTAGAGAAAATTGTGTTGGGTGAAGTAAGCCAACACAATTTCTCACAAGAGGGAGAAATACTACATTTCATCATTCATAAGTGGGAGCAAAGAGAGAAAGAAGGAATGAAAGAAAGACCACAGTGTTGCATTGGACTTGCAGAAGGAGAGAACATACCTAGGTTTGCAGGGTGGAGTGGGGGACGGTGGGATGGGGAGGGAGGTCAGGGATTAATTGGGTGGGAGACACAGGGAATAATTTCAATTTGTGGTAATGGGCATGGTGATAGTATTGATCTGGCCATCACATCTCAGGCACAGGTGCAGATTGTCAGCTGTGTACCCCATGAATATACATAACCAATAAAAAATAAAAATAATTATATCATATAAGGGAAAAACAAAACAAAATAAAAAGGTCCTGCCCAGGACATGTTGTAGTCAAAATTTAAAAAGCCAAATACAAAGAAAGAATCCTAAAAGTAGCAGGAGAAAAACATCAAGTCATCTGTAAGGGAGTACCCATCAGGCAAACATCTTTCTCAGCATAAACCTTATAGACCTGAAGTGACTGGGATGATATATGCAAAGCACTAATAGAAAAAAAAACTTCCAGCTAAGAATACTATACCAGCAAGGCTATCCTTCAGAAATGAAGGAGAAATAGTGTATTTTCCAGACAAGCAAAAACTGTGGGAATATACCACTAAACAATCAGCTCTGCAACGAATCCTCAAGGGAGTGCTGCATCTGAAATCTAAAAAGCGATAATCACTCCACAAATGCATGAGAAAGAACAAAATACATTGGTAGAGCAAACATGCAAATAAGAAAGAGAAAGAAACTATATTTTACCACCTCAAAAATGAACAAACACTGAAGACAAATAATAAAAGGGAAAGAAAGAAACAAAAGATATTTAAAACAACCATATGAAAATCAGTAAACTGTCAGGAAGGAATAACACAATATCTTTCAATAACAACCATAAATGTAAATAGATTGAATTCACCACTCAAAGACACAGACTGGGTGAATGGATTAAAAAGCTAGACCCAACTATATGCTGTCTACAAGAGACTCACCTCACCTCTAAAGACTCACACAGAGTAATAGTGAAGGGATGGAAAAAGGTATACCATGCAAATGGAAGCCAAAAATGAGTAGGAGTATCTATTCTTAGGTAATAAAGACCTTAAACCAAAAATTATAAAGAGAGACAAAGAAGGTCATTATATCATGATATCCAGCAAGAGGATATAACAACCATAAATACATACACACCCAACATCAGAACACCCAGATATATAAAGCAAACACTATTATGTCTAAAGAGAGACTTAGACCCCAATACAGTAATAGCTGAGGATCTTAACACCCCTCTCTCAACATTGGAAATATCATCTAGGCAACAAATCAACAAAGAAACAGAGGTTTTAAACTATACTTTAGACCAACTGGCAGACATCTACAGAACATTTCATCCAACAACTACAGAATATAAATTGTTTATTAGGTCACAAATCAAATCTCAACAAATTTTTAAAAATTGAAATCATTTCAAGTATCTTTTCATACCACAATGCATTAAAACTAGAAATCAACAACAAGTGAAACGTTGGAAACTATAAAAATACATAGAAATTAAACAACATGCTCCTGAACAACATACGGAACAAAGAAGAAATTAAACAGGAATTAAAAAAATTTCTTGAAACTAATTAAAATAAAAACACATCATACCAAAACCTATGGGATACTGTGAAAGCAATTCTAAGAGGGAAGTTTATTGCAATGAATGCTTACATCAAAAGAATAGAAAGACTTTAAATAAACACCCTAACATTATACCTCAAAGAACTAGAAACACAAGAAGAATTGAATACCAACATTTGTAAATGAAAGAGACCAAAATAATAATAATAATAAAAAAGATCAATGAAACAAGAAGTTGGCTTTTTGAGAAGATAAACAAATAGACAAACTCTTAGCTAGATTAAATAAAAAAGAAGAGAGAAGACCCAAATTACAAAAGTTAGAAATGAAAAAAGAGACATTAGAACTGATACCACAGAAATAGAAACTATTATGAACAACTTTAGGCCAAAGAATTTTAAAATGTGGAACAAATTGATAAATTTCTAGACACATACAAACTACCAAGACTGAACCAAGAAGAAATAGAAAACCCGAACAGATCAATAATGAACACCAAAATTGAAGCAGAAATAAGCAGTCTCCCAACAAAGAAAAGCCCAAGACTGGATGGTTTCACTGCTGAATTCTACTGAACATTCAAAAAAATTAATGGTAATTCTTTTCAAAGTATTCAAAGAAAACTAAACAGAGACCATTTTCCCAATCTTAGTCTGAGTCCAGCATCACCATCACCCTCATTCTAAAATCAGAAAAAGATACAAGAAAAGTAAACTACAGACCAATATGTCTGATGAACATACTTGCAAAATTCATCAATAAAATATTAGCAATCAGAACACAGAAGCATATCAAAAAGATGGTACATTATCAAGGGGAATTTAAATCAAGTATGCAAGGATTGTTTAACATATGCAAATCAATAAATGTGATACACCACATCAACAAAATCTAGGATAAAGACCATATGATTATCTTGATAGTTGCAGAAAAAGCATTTGACAAAATTCAACATCCCTTCATGATAAAGACTCAACAAATTGGGTATAGAACAAAAGTATCCCAACATGATAAAAGCTATATATGACAAACCTACTGCCAATATCATGTGTATGAGTAAAATCTGAAAGAGTTTCCTCTGAGAACAGGAAAAAGACAAGGGTGTCCACTCTTACCACTCCTATTTAATATAGTATTGGAAGTATAAGCCAAAGCAATCAGGCAAGAGAAAGAAATAAAAGGCATCCAAATTGGAAAAGAGGAAATCAAATTGTCCCTGTTAGCAGATGACATGATCCTATGTAGAAGAATCTAAAGACTGTATCAAAATACTCTTAGACCTGATAAATGAATTCAGCAAAGTCTCAAGACACAAAGTCAATATGCAAAAATCAGTAACACTTTCATACTCTAACAACAAAGAAGAAGAAAAAGAAATCAAAAAAGCAAGCCCATTTACAATAGCTATTCAAAACTAAAATATATAGGAATAGTTTAACTATGGACATGAAAGATCTCTACAAAGAGAAAAGATAATTGCTAAAAGAAATTAAAGAAGGCACAAAAAGTTGGAAAGACATCCCATGTTCATGTTTTGGAAGAATTAACATTGTGAAAATGTCAATACTACCCAAAGTGATCTATAAATTCAATGCTATCCTCACTAAAATGCCAATGACATTCATCAGAGAAATAGAAAAAAATAATACTAACATTTATATTGAACAAGAAAAGACGCTGAATAGCCAAAGAAATCCGAGCAAAGTAAATAAATAAATAAAGCTGGAGGCGTTACAACTACCTGACTTTAACTTATACTACAAAGCTATAGTAACTAAAACAGCATGGTACTGGAATGTAAACAGACACATAGAGCAGTGGAACAGAATAGAGAACTCAGAAATCAATCGACATACTTATAGCTAACAGATTTTTGACAAAGGCACCAAGAACATACTTTGGCAAAGGACATCCTCTGCAATCAATGCTGCTGGGAAAACTGGATATCCATGTGTAGAAGAATGAAACTAGACCTATACCTGTCACCATGTACCAAAATCAACACAAAATGGATTAAAGGCTTACATATAAGACCTGAAACTATAAAAGTCCTAGAAGAAAATGCAGAGGAAATACTTCAGGATGTAGGACTGGGCAAAGTATAAGACCTCAAAATCCCAGGCAATAAACAGATAAATAAATAAACAGGATTTTTAAAATTTAAATTGGATTTATTTATTAAAAGCTTCTGTACCACAAAGGAAACAATCAACAGAGTGAAAGGAAAACTTACAGAATGGGAGAAAATATTTGCAGAGTATATATGACAAGGGCTTAATATCCAGAACATACAAGGAACCCAAATAGTTTAACAGTAAAACTAAATAAATAAATAAATCATCTGATTAAAAAATAGGCAAAGGAGCTAAATAGACATTTCTCAAAGGAAAGCATACAAATGGCCAACAGACACATGAAAAAATGCTCGACATAAATAACCATCAGGCAAATACAAATCAAAACCACAATGAGATATCATCTCACCCCTGTTAGACTAGCTTTTATCAAAAAGATAAAGAATAATAAATGCCAGCAAGGATGTTGAGAAAGGGTAACTCTTCTGCACTGTTGGTGGGCATGTAAATTAGTCCAGACATTATGGAAAACAGTTTCCTCAAACAACTACAGGTAGAGCTACTATATGATCCAGCAATCCCACTACTAGGTATATACCCTATGGAATGGAAATCATCACGTTGAAAGGATACCTGCACTCCTATGTTCATCACAACTCTGTTTACAATAGCCAGTACATTGAACCAACTTAAATGTCCAAGGGCAGACGACTGTATAAGGAAAATGTGGTATATATACACAATGGAATAGTACTCAGTCACAAAAAAGAATGAAATTCTGCCATTCAGAACAACGTGGATGAACTTGGAGAAAATTATTTTAAGTGAAATAAGCCAGGTACCAAGAAAAATACCACATGTCCCCACTCAGAAGTGGGAAGGAAGGAAGGGAGGGAGGGAGGAAAGAAGAAAGGAAGGAAGGAAGGAAGGGGATGAAAGAGAGAAACAACAATTACAATCATATGTTGAACTTTCAGTACAGAACACAACTGTGGTTACCAGGTGGGAGAGGGGGAGGCGGAAGTGGGCTGGGGAGAAAGTGGTTAATGGACACAAAGAATGATTATATTTTGTAATGGTGAATATGCTAATAAAAATCTGAATAATAAAAACAAAGAACTGTGCTTACAGGAGTTGGGAAGGTGGGGGTTAGCAAGAAATTGGTTAATGGATGACATTAAGAATGATTGTTTTGTAATGATGAATATGCTAATTATCCTGACGTGATCATCACATATTATACACTAGTATCGAGAGCCAATTCTATACCCTAGAAATATGTATAATCATTTATGTTTCAATAATGAAAAAATGAATGCATACTTTATTTTCCACCATTTAGGTTTCTTTTTTTTTTGTCCTTTTTGAGACCGGCCACACTGCGCTCAGCCAGTGAGCGCTGTGAGCGCACCAGTCATCCCTTTATAGGATTCGAACCCGCGGTGGGAGCGCTACTGCTAATATCCTCAGATACTGACACTTCTAGTCACCTCTTCCCAATTTATGTGCTATTTTTTTCCTTATTTTACTCTTTCTCCCCTTCATGAATTAGGGATTATGAATGAGATTTTCATTCATTGAAATGTGCTTAGATTTACTCAGGTATGTACCCATGTGTTTACTCACAGTACCTTCATAAATCTGCTGTCCAACTGTAATCATATTCCTTATTTCTGAAGCACTTCCTTCACACTGTCCTTTAGTGAGTGTATTTTATTTATAAATTCTATCACTTCACAATTGTTTAAAATATTTCATTTTGACCTAATGCTAGCAAGATAATTTTCCTGGGTTCATAATTATTCTAGGTTCATAATTATTATCTCTCAGTAGATTGAAGGCAACATTTCACACTGTCTCCTTACCTTCATTGTTGCTAGTGAGAAGTCAGACATCAATTAAATTACTGATAGCTTTACTTGATGTGCTTTTTGGATGTTTTGAAGATCTTCTTTTTGTATTTGGCATCTGCAGTTTTTCTATGATGTCTACTTGTAGTTTTTTTTTTTTTTATGCATTCTCCATCGAATTCTTTGGACTCTACTGGATTTTAAGATTGGGTCCTTTCAAAAATTCTGTTAAATACTTAGCCATTGTCTTAGTCTGTTTGAACTGCTACAATAAAATAATACACACTAGGTGGCTTGTAAACAGGAGAAATTTATTTCTCACCATTATGGAGACTGGAAAGTCCAAGATCAAGGTCCAGCAGACTTGATGTCTGGTGGAGGCTCACTTCCTGATGAAAGGGGAGAGAGGTCTCTAGAGCCTCTACTATAAAGTCACTAATCCAATTCACGATGTAATTTCCTCTCAAAGGCCTACTTTCAAATGTCGTCACAATACAGATTAGGTTTCAACATATGAATTTGAGGAGACTCAACAATTCTATCTATAGCACCCATTGATCCCCATTCTATTAGGGCTTTTAGAACTCTGAATAGTCATGCATTATAATCTTTCTCTCGATCCTATCTTTTAATCTTTCTTTCCTATGTTTCATCTTTTTGTGTCTTTAGACTTTATTCTTCATTATTACTTTGAACCTGTTTTCTTTGACATTACTTTATATTTTTATTTATCTTCATCCAACCTGCTTAATTCATTATTGTGTTTTTAATTTCAGTTATTATATTTGAATTTCATTCTACTTGATTCTCTTTCAGTCTGCTTGATTGTTCTTCATAGTTTCCCATCCCTTGTTAAACAAAGTAAATGTGTGTATTTCATATTATGTTATTTCTAATACCTGAAGTCTCTATAGGTCTGTTTCTCATACTTATTGTTTCTGTAGTTATGTTACCTTATTTTTACTTGATGCTTTCTGTAAGCTGCTTTTATTCCTTTGAACTGGATCTATGAAAATTCTTTGAAACCTAGGTAAAGTTAAGTCTCTACTAAAGGAATTGTGTGTTTTTCTCCTCCTGGTTGCCTGGGATAACAACAAACTCAGGATCACTTTAAATTAAATTTTCCCTTGAGATACAGCCCCTGCCACTGCAAGAGGTAACCTTACTTTGTTTAAAAGCTGACATAAAGCTTTGTGTGATTATGAATTCTCAATACAAAGTTTGTGGTTATGAATTCTCAAAGTACACCTGTTCCACTTATTTCAGCACCAGGGCTGAGAAAGGAAAGTTTTCTTGCTATCTCCTTCCATGTGCCAGGACTTTCTTACTCACCTTTATACAAGGATGCAGTCCTTTGGGAATTCAGCTTTTTGTCGAGATCTTATATTAGATCCCCTACATTTGACCAGCTCTAGGTTTTAACTTCTGCTCCCTGTGCCTCAGGCAGCCTTTAAAGTAGAAACTTCAGGTCATGAGAGTTCAGGACAAACCCTCAGGATGAAAGCTAGCTTGGGTGCTCAGTCAATTCCTAGAGTTCTAACTTCCATTTTTTTGTGGTACTCTTTGGATTCTTTGTTGTGTGTGTGTGTGTGCATGTGTGTGTGTATGTGTGTGTGTCTGCTGGCCCAGCAGCATACATACTTAAATAGACTTTTAGAAATATTTTTATCCAGCATCTTGTTGTTTCAATAAGAATTGTTGTTCAAGATAGCTAATGCATCATAGTAGTGAAAAAATGCAAGCTTCATCCTATTTTCTTGGTAAGAAAACCTGGAACATGAATAGACAAGCATAAAACATTTGCCTTAATAATCAAATGCAACAGATTCATATGACTAAATCCCCACACCTCTCCCTAAAAAGAGTCTTGCGCCACCCCCAGTATCAAAGACATCCTTTGATTCTTTGTAATGACCATAGTTTTGCAGAATCCATTTACTTTGAAAGAGGCAAGAGCAGAAGCTTTGACATTAGGCAAACTTTATATCCTGGTACTACCATTTACTGCCTGAAACACACATTTGTCAGATTAGACTGACTGGTCTATTTATAGAGGTGTTGTAGGCACGTAATAGATGCTCAGAAAATATGGCTAATTGTATAACAGTGGACCCTGCTTTTGCCTACATACTTTAAAATACCTTGTTTTAAGAATTAGACAGTTCTTCTTTACTATTTATTGTAACTTAGTAGCTGAGGTTGTACCTCATCCTGTCCTCAGAGCATTTCATCTACTTGCCTGTGAATTTCACCTTATTTTCCAGTATCTGCATATAGAATATGATGCTCTGCAAGAATAGCTGTAACTTCAGGTTATTTAATGTCTAGCACAGGATCTAAATCTATCTCTAGATTTAGATCATAAGTCCATATGACAAGAATCATGCCTTGGATAGCCAAGCAATTCATCGCACATCAGGATTTAGAATGTGCTCATTAGATGCCCAGTGGCATTACAATAGGATACATAAGAATGATTTTACCCCTCAATCTACTGGGGAAAATTTTATTTACACATATAAAGTTACAGCTACAGATATAAAACAATAGACTACCTAAGGTAGCTTATATTTCATTAATGATAAATGTACAACAAAGAGTAAGGAATTTGTGACAGTGTTTGAAGCATAAAGACACGCCTAAGAGCCTTTAAAAAAATATCATTGCACATTATAAACATAATTTTATTTAACTCACTTTGAACTATCACTATATAAGCAAGGTACTTATTAGATAAAAGGAGAAAAAAGGAAGACGTAAGACAAGCCCAGGTGTACTAATTAACCATTTAACTATGGAAGACATACATTTACCACAACTGCTATAAGTCACCCCTGCCCAAGTACCAAGTCATCATATTTAAATGGAAGGTAATTGAAAAAACATTTTCTGCTCACTCTATAAACCAACAAATTAATAGAAAAGTGCTACCAGAATTTAATATATCATTTGGGAACCAAAATTGTACTAAAAAAATTTTATTAGGATTTTGTGAACATAATGGTCAATGAACTAAAATATATTCTGCAGCTCATTTTTTCTTATGTTGTTTTTCTCTCCTACATATACTCACAGAAGTTTTTTGTAACTCCAGATGAGAAAAAGCGGCAATTTTCAAAAGAATCATTTTCTTATCAAAGTATTCCATGCATTGATTATGTCAATAATACCTTACACTCCTTTAATTCACCTTAGAAGAGTCTTCCTAATTTATTCAATAAAATTAGATAGTATAGTTAGCCTTTATTTTAAAGACACCTGCATTATAGCAATGGAAAACTGATGTGATAAAATTTAACCCGCTTAATGCATATATAATATACTTATGCTAGTTTCCCGTTAACATATAATTTAATCTACAAATTGTACACCCAAGTGTAAGCTTTAGGTTCTGCACTAGGCAGTCTTGTTAGATACAGGAGAAACTCAGCCCATTCTTGCTGTTTCCACACAAAGACCAGCCAATTACCAATCACTCACTGCATATCTCATCACATGACTACATCCTCAAGTGTTTTCACATTATGTTATACCAATACCATATAGATCTGAGTACTTGCTGACTCAAAGTATTCTCCATTAATAAAACTAAAATAAACACTCAAGTTTATGAGGTAGAACACAACCGAGTTTACTAGAGGTGGAAGGTGGGGGATATGGGAGGAATTGGCAAAGGATCACAAAAAAACAATTGCACTGTATAGTGTTGTATATACTAATTATCCTTATTTGAGCATCACATATTGTACACAGGTATTGATATTCAACTCTGTACTGCACTGATATGGACAATCAACTACACTACAATTTAAAAAAAAAAGAAAGGAAAGAACTAGAAACAAAGGGAAAAAAGAAGTTGTAGAAAAGAATTACAATAGCTTTTTACTTTCATTATCATTTCTTGGTATTAGTTAACATCTTTTGGTTTATTCTCAGAGCAAAAGCAATTTTAAAAAATATCTAAGCACAAACATACACCCACAGTTTTGAACTTCCATCTATATCAAAAGAAAAAAAAATAATCACAGAGGTGGCAAGAAACACCAAAAATTTGGGGGGATGAACAAATGTTACTTTCAAGTTGGTTCCCAAAGTTGTCCATGTCCCCATCCTTGGAACCTGTGAGTTTGCTGTCTTACATCACAAAAGGAACTTTGCAGATAAAATTAACATTAAGGGCTTCAATATGGGAAGAATATTATGGATTCTGAGTGATCCTAATATAATCACATAAGTCCTTAAGTATGGGGAGCTTCTTCCATGTGTGGCCAGAGACAAACGGCAGCATGAGAAGGGCACAATGTCCCATTCTTACTTGTTCTGAAATGTATTGGTTACATGCAAGAACATGCGAGAGGCCTCTAAAAGCTGAAAAAGACAAAGAAATGATTGTTCTCTTGAACTTCCAAAAAAGGAACGCATCCCTATCAACACCTTGGTTTTAGCCCAGTGAGACCCACATTGGACTTCTGATCTATAGAGAGGTAAGAACAAATTTGTGCTATTTTAAGCCATTATGTCTGCAGTAAATTGCTATGGCAGCAATAGAAAACTAATACAGCACCTTATCCCCACACAACCTTCTTTGACAGTTGAGAGAATTAGTGCTCAAATCATTGATGGAATCTCCCAAGGAATTTTCCAATTTTCCGTTGCCTAACAGGTAGTGGTGTCGAGATACAAAGTTCTGCTTTGTAAATCCAGATCCACTGCATTGCCCTTCAAACTCATCCCTGTGTGCAAGAGGTATACAGGTCATGCTGGCTTGTTTAAACTATTCCCTAAATACCAGGATACAAGGCTATTAAGACAACTAGGTTACAAAGCACAGATATGGGAATAAGTTAGTTATGGGTTGTGGAGGTAGGCTGGACATAGTCTCAGAATTATGAAAAATCATCTTGTCTTAGAGCAAGGCCTAGAGACCCAGTGTTACCAGCCCTTGAGAAACAGGGTTTGGGGAGGTTCTCGATGCTGGTGTGAGGCAGGTGATATTGACACCGTGGTAAGCAATGTGATACATTCAACAGGCAGTGGAGAGGTATGGCTGTGTTTTGGACAAGAATGAGGCTTATCAAACATGTGCATTAAAATTAGATCAGCCTAGTGGCACTGTGGAGAAAGAATTTCAGAAGAAACCAACCATAAGTAAAACCCCTCAAAACTACTGGAATTCTATTTTATTAGTTCCACTGAATTGCATTGAAAACTGAAACTGTGGCTAAAATAGATAAAATGACAATTTCGAGAATGCAGGGTGTAGGGAAGAAATGACATTTTGTAATCTGAGACCTCTACCAACTATCATTTTGTAAGCATTTACCAGGTACTCTGTTAAGCAGCTTATATATATTCTATCAGTAGTTACCATTCATTAAGCACTATGTTCTGGGCTCTGCTTAAAGCAATTTATATGTATTACCTCATATTTGCCTCATAACAAATTTATGACATAGGTAGTCTTAATATGCCCCTTTTGCAGATTTGATACTAAGGTGCAGAAAAGATCAAATGCAAGCTAATTATCACAAAACTAGTAGATAACAACGTCTGGATTCAAACTCAGCTGTGTGAGCTGGCAGTCAGAACTACAGATTATTCCTCCAACTCCTGACAGTGATGTATTCTCATTGGCAATAGCTTCCGATTTCAGAGGAATTTATTTTTCTGAATATCAGTTACCCTGGTTAATGTGCCAAATGGGAGCAAATATAAAGTTCAGGCTGGAGAATAATTAGAATTTTTTTTATTAGCAAACAAAAATAGTAACTTGTAGTAGCTAAACTGCAAGATGTGAAACTAATGAAACCATAAATACATGAATGCTACTCCTGGGGATTCCAAATTCTGTGCTAAATTAAGTCAAAATGCTAAAATTATGGAATTGGCATAAATCGCCTAATTTTATTTCTCCCAGAGTAAGATTCTTTAAATACTCACTTAGCTGTTTAGTATCTTTTGAATCAAAGAACTTTACAATACACCGAAGTGATAAAATGTGATGAGAAAGAGCTAAAGTAATAAACCAAGTGGATTTCATGTCTCTCAAAATACTATCAGGTTTACAAACATAAACCTTTTTTTCACTTAGGGGAAAAAAAGAATATAGGAAAGCATCACTAGGACTGACCAAGAGCAAATATCTGAGAAATAGCATGAGACATGTTCCCAATCTAAGAATGTGCCAGCTTATCTTTTTCTAATTAATGCACCAAAGAAATAGAACTTTAATTGAAATACACTTTGAGGATGGAGCCAGCATGCAGTAGGAATGACTGAGTTGTGGATTAAAAAAATACTGAGCAAAATTTCTAGGCAAATGAAAATATTCTTGTGATAACTATGATAAGATCAGAAACCAGTAAAAACCATCTTTTACTAGTGAAAAATATTTTTTTGTTTCTTCACTACCCACCAAAATTTACTGTATGTGTAGTCCTTAATTCAATAAGTATTTATTTGAGAATCTGGTATACTGTAAGGTGCTATGGAAACAACAGAAAAAAAAAAAATAATAAGAAGGTCCCAGTCCTCACAGTGCTTAAATTTTTATGTGTGATAGCACCTTGGTGAATTGTTAGAACTCTCCCGATTTGTTTTGGGGGAGTGGTGGTAGTGGATATCTGTGTACATCAGGGAAATGAATTAATGGCTACTGTTTAGGTATATCATGTCAGCTGAACTTTTAAATGCTAAAAACAGTTATAGTGGTGGAGTAGGTCCATTGATTCAAACTATTTAGTAAACCATTCAATTGTACTTGCAGAAAAGATGTCTTTTACAGGAGGGAATAGTTATAGTGGTTAGGGAGTTGGTTTTTCTCAAACAAATTGATCTGGATGACTCCATTGCCACCAAAATAAACAGGATTCCAATAAATAAGTCACTAAAATTACTTTCAAATTATTGTCATTGTAAACAAGATATGCAAAAAACTCATAAAAATATTTTGAGAAACTGATAATATTTTGAGACCAAAATCTGGCATGTGATTATATTTCCTGTATACAACTTGGTTATTCATGGACAATATCTACTCTAGATAATAAAAGCAATAACAGTCAAACTTGAGTTGCTGAAAGCTCAAGCTTATTCAATAATCTAGGATTCCGATCTTCAGTAGCAGAGCTACTATAGGAAAGCCAAATCAATGCACACTGAGCGTTTGATTGGAGGATCCATGCAGTTCTTCACACACAATTATTGGAAGACAATAGCGACATGTATGGAAGACCATAGGTACTAATCTTGGTGATCTCAAGATCCATGTGGATAACATTCCCAAATACTGGCTGCCAGATCCTCAAATTTCTCAATTCCACGATCTTCCTCTCCATCTTCTCCTTTTTATATCCTATTTCAGAACATGTCCCAATTGTTTTCAAGCCTCCTTCTCTCACTTCTGTCCTTTAACCTCTCTCATCAAATCACTACTGGAAAATTTGTTCCTTTCCTCAACTTTATCTTCTATTTCTCCCCCTTCAGTTTTTCCTTCTCATGTTTTTTATACTTGAGAAAAGCTTTCCATTAGAGAAATCACTATAAAATCCTCTATTGTCAGATGTCTTCCTTTGTAAAATCTTTTTTTAATATCATATTTTAAAAACCACTACCCTAATAAAAATGAAATGTACCTTATATATAAAAGGAAATGTTACATTTAGTGGTGATAGGAGAGTGGTAGGGGTGGCTGGAGTGGAATGGTAGAATTATAGATGATTTTTTCTATTTTCCAAACTTTATTTTAGCCTACATTGTTTTTATATTTTAAAACCTTTTATATGTTAGCCTCAGAGAATGTGGCCTCTTTACCCTCTTTTCCATAGCCCAAATTTCAAAAAGTGGTATATATCCATCTACTCCCACAAACACTATTTGTCTGACATTCACCCTACAACCTACTTTAGCCTTGTTTCCCTTTTGTCTACTTAATTAAAATAGCTTTCAGCAAGGCAATCACGACATTAAAAACCAAGGGATGATGTGTTTTTAAATTTCCTTTTATTTTTAATGTTTTGGCCATATTTGCTATAATTACAAATTGTCATCTTGAAATCTCTCAAGTATCTTGTGTACCTCCAGGACTTCCTCTAGTTACCATTCCTGCTTCTTCCCTGTTTCCTTCTTGGCCGAGCTTCATCCATCCACCCCTCAGACGTCAAGAAAATGTCAAGGTGGTGCTGATTTTTTTCCCTTCGTGTGTCATTTTTTTGTTTTGTTTTGTTTTGTTTTGTTTTATCTATTCCACAGCTTCAATTCTCACCTCCTTGCAAACGACTGTTAAATAAGTCTCCGCAAGCACATTTGCTGCCTTTAGCTGTGCATTTAGTTATCTGCTGAACATATCTTACAGAAGCCCTTATGCCCCCCCCGCCCAATGCAATCTCATGATCTTTCTTCCCAATGCAGTCCCTTCTCTGATCTCCTGACAATACCATACCTTCTGGTTGTTATCAAGCTCAAAGTACTGAGGTTATCTAAGAATCCTCTTCATGCCTCGTCCATTCAGAAGATTGCTACACTGTCAGTCAAGCCCCATAATGCTTAACATGTTTTAAGTATACTCTTCTGGCATTTTTGTTTCTTGTCTTAACTCACTGCCATTTCTAAGGATGATATGTCCTCATCACCTTGCCAATGCTGTATTCCAGTGGAAATCTGCCCTTAAAACACACACACACACAGGCACACACTTACCCACAATCGAACACACCTAGCCTTCTCGGGTGTGGATCTTTCCATTATACTTTCTCTCACTAGCATTTTATTAATTTCTTGCCCTACTGTTCCTTTCTACAACAAATAAAACAAATGATAAATGATTTCTGTACCTCTTCTTATTAGGTCTTCATTTCTCAACCAACCGCAATTTGCTCCAGACTCTCATTTGAAAAAAAAAAAAATGTTATTCCTAAAGCCATTACCAGCCTCTGGCACAGTACCTCTACTTTGTCCAAGTTTCATCTTTCTCAACTGTCCGACAGTATTTCACATTGCTAATTATACCCAATGTCCTAAATTTTATGACCTACCTCCAGCACATGCATTTCCTTTCAGGTTCTACTAGGTTAATACCTGCTTCTTCATTGACTACTCTCTCCTGCTTCCTAATGTAGATATTGTCAAAGTTCATAATTAAATTTTTTCTCTTTCTGTAGTCTCTCAAAGATTATCTGTTTCTATGTTTTAAACTGAAATATTTATGTGGACCATCTAAAATCTTTCTCACTTTTGACTTTCAGAGATATAGTCTCAAGAACCTGAGAGACACCTCTGTCCAAGTGGTTTTTTAGAACCTTAAATTTAACATACGTGAAACCAACTTTATATCCTAGGCCAATTGACTACCTATGAGGGTACTTCAAAAAGTTAATGGAAAAATGGAATTAAGAGATAATACTAAATTTTTCATGAACTTTTGAAGACCTCTCATACTTCTATTAGTCCTTTGTCCATTCCAAAACCTCTATTTTTCCAGTAGAAAATGTTGTCGCCAATACCCCAACTTTCCTTGATCCCACACACATTTCTTCTTGCCACACCTTAACAAGTCAACTTGTGCAATATTTATTCCACATGTCTCTTTTCTGCATGGTATTTTTTTTTCCTTTTTTGTCTCTTTTTTACTGACTGGTAACAGGATTGCAACCCTCGATGTCGCGCTCGCACCGCGCTCAATCAGTGAGCGGGAACCGGTCTCCACATGGGATCCGAACAAGTGGCGCACTCTCCACTGCGCCATCGGGCTGGCCCTCTGCATGGTATTTTAAACACAGCGTCATGTCTTCTTCCATACCAGACAAATCTCCTAAAAGCACTTTTCTGTTAATATGTCACTTATCTTTTAAAAAATTTTTAGTGTACTTCCATTGCTTATCATATGAAGGATAGGTTTTTCACTTCTCTCCTGGTATTCAAGATCTCTCAAAACCTTTCACATGGTCCTCTGTTCAGCATCACCTATGTCACCATTTAAACTAACCCCACATCTACAGCCATTATTGAAAACAGTATGGAGGTCTCTCAAACAACTACAGATAGAACTACCATATGATCTAGCAATCTCACTCCTAGGCATATACCCAAAGAAATGGAAATCATCATGTTGAAGGGATACCTGCACTCCCATATTTATCACAGTTCTACTTACAATAGCGAAGAGTTGGAGCAAACCTCAATGTCCATCAACAGACGACTGTATAAAGAAAATATGTATATACATACAATGGGATACTGCTAAGCCATAAAAAAGAATGAAATTTTACCATTCACAGCAACATGGATGAGCTTGGAGAAAATTATGTTAAGTGAAATAAGCCAGGCACAGAAAGAGAAATACCACATGCCCTCACTCATAAGTGGGAGCTAATAAATAAATAAATAAATAATAAATAAATTCTCAAGAACCTGAGAGACACCTCTGTCCAAGTGGTTTTTTAGAACCTTAAATTTAACATACGTGAAACCAACTTTATATCCTAGGCCAATTGACTACCTATGAGGGTACTTCAAAAAGTTAATGGAAAAATGGAATTAAGAGATAATACTAAATTTTTCATGAAAGAAAGAAAGAAAGAAAGAAAGAAAGAAAGAAAGAAAGAAAGAAAGAAAGAACAATAATAATAAGTTGAACTTTCAGAAGGAGAGAGCAGAATTGCAGGAAAGGGGCTGAGGGAGGGGAGATAGTGAGAAATTGGCTAATGGACACAAAACAGCTAATTAGAAAAAATAAGTTCTATTGGCGTACAGTTGAGCTAGGCATCTCTAATTAACATTAATTTACTTCATGTTGCCAAATGACTAGAAGAGAGGACATCAAATGTCCACATCACAAAGAAATGATTAAGTTTTTTAATGATAAGTATGCTAATTATCTTGATTTGATCATCATAGATTGTATATCAGTATTGATATTCACCTCTGTATCCCATAAATATGTATAATCAATTGTGTTTCAATAAATAAATAAACTAACCCTAAACCAGAATTTTGGAATCAGGGCTGCCTGTGACAAAACCAAGAATTTTTTTTTTATCTAATAAGCTCCCCAGATGATCATTCTGAGCATCCAGATTTGGGAATCACTGGTTTATAGTTTAACTACAATTTATCTTTCCTGCTTTATCCGTGTTATTTTCTTATTCAGATCCTCCATTATAGAAACACTCCGAGACCAACTGATTGTTGAAAAATCCAGTGTTATTGATACTTTTCATCTTCTCTCATAACGTTCCCACAAGCTGACCATCTGTTGCCTTTTCTACAGCTGTCACACTCCCATCCGTACTGCAATGCCTTCTTTAAGCATCCATTTCATGGCCTCCCACCCACAAGTGATCTCTGCTTGCTTCAAAATTGAGAGCATATATATATATCTCTTTCCTTTCATTTATCATATTCTAATTTTGATTAAGCTTCTCAAAGACAGAAACACATTTAACTTTTCACGTGATATAATATAACACATAGTACAGTGCCATGTATATATTAAGTATATTACTTAATCATTATTGAAGAAAAATGGAACTACTAGAGTTAATCTGTTCACTCAAAGCCACTTAAAATTAAACATATTATAATCTAGTCTTTACTAGTTGCCATATAGAATTACCACTCCAGTACTCAGTGAGAGGGAAAGGAGGGCAATTTCCCTAGACAAATTTTATAACTATATATTTCTGCCTCTTCTATGATTTTTAAACTTTACTGCATTATAACGGCATCGAACAGGCCATATATAAAGAGAATCATGGAAATTTTAATTGGAAAAACCCTGAAATTTGAATCCCAAAACTCACCATTTTCATCCAAACTATACAGTACTTTCCCTCCTATGCAAAATTTAAAACTTACATTCCTCCATTTATCATGTTAAATTCCTTATTAATATTGTAATCTTTCTTCCATAATGAGTACCATCAAAAACTAAACCTTACAAAACTATTAATAATAATGAAATGAGGTTGTCTTTAATTGAATATAATTGGCAATTCAATGAATATGATATATGTCAATCTTCTCTATATTTATTACTGTTTATGGATACATGGATTCTGCTTTTTGTAATGCTGTTAGGGTAGGAGATAATTTCTATGGATAAATGACAAAACCCTAAGCCAGAATTCAGCTTTACATAAAAGAATAGGTGAGTGTACTTTCCCAAAAAGATGAGGAAAGATGAAGGACATGGTTTTGACCTTTAAGATTTGTAAGCCTCCTGTAAGTTAAAGTATAATTTTAAAAAATGGTATGTAGATGGAGAAAAGTGAAGAGTATAGAACAAAACACGTTCTGCCCTTTAAGTCTTGGATAGAAAATAGGAGACAGATGGGAAATTCCATTGTGTGCTTTCTCGGCCACCTGTCACCATCTGAATGGTAGCCAGCATTACAACTACACCTTATTAAGTTTCTTGGTGGAAAGATTGGCACTACTAGGGGAACTACTCTTCTTGAAGTTAATGAAAATTAAAGCTTATAATATGTATAAAAATACAGACTCTACTTATAAGGAAAATTAGGCAATCTGACACCATTCACTTAACCAATAAAATATAAAATATTTATGACTTTTGTCACTTTTAGAAAATGATTTAGAATTTGTGGAAGGGCACTAAGCTAACTGTGTAATTAACAAAAGCATTAGTCAGACCCCACATAAGCTTATTGCCTCAGACAGACAACACTGATGAAGAATGAAGAAAAATGTTTAATAAAATAGAACATGGAGTATGTGAATGATTGTTTTGATAGTACATACAGGTCTTGGCTTTGACATGATGACTTCCATTCCTCTGGGAGAAGAAGGATTGCTGGATCATAAGGAAAATCCATCTGTAGTTGTCTGAGAATCCTCCATACTTGTTTTTCATAGTGGTTGTACTAATTTACAGTCCCACCAACAGTGTGGTAGTGTTCCCTTCTTTGCACACCCTCGCCAGAATTTGTTATTCACTGTCTTTTTGATTATAGCCAGTCTAACTGGGGTGAGGTGGTATCTCAATGTGGTTTTAATTTGCATTTCCCTAATGACTAGTGATGTTGAGCATTTTCTCATGGACCTGTTGGCCATTTGATGGATGATTGGATATGGAAACTGTGATATATATATGGAATTCTACTCTGCCATAAAAAAGAATGAAATTCTCCCATTTGCAACAACATGAGCCTGGAGAAACTTATGTTGAGTGAAATAAGCAAAGCACAGAGGGATAAACACTGCATGTGCTCACTCATATGTGGGAGCTAAGAGAGAAAAAATGAAGGAAAGAAAGACCACAGTGGTGTGTTGGACTTGCAGAGGGAGAGAACATTCCTTGGGCCACAAAATGGAGTGGGGTGGGGGAGGAGAGGGAGGTTGGGGGTAACTGGGTGGGGGACATGGGGTACAAGAGCAATTTGTGGTAAAGGGTATGCTGCCAGTATGAATCTGGCCCTCACATCACAGGCATGAGGGGTGACAATCAGCTTTGTATCACATGAATATTCATAATGAAAAAACAAAATGAAACAGTACATACAGAAACATGCATTAGGTTTAGTATAGTGTGGTGGCTGAAAGGCTGGGGACTTGGTGAGCAATTGGTTAAGTAGGAAGAAATGGAGGAGAATATAGTACTTATATTTCTAAGAAATATATTATATATACAGTAGAATTTTGCATTTGAAAATGTGCCTCCAATTGAACTCCCTAGTTGTTTCCATTGGAATTATTCTTTTCCTCTTCTGGATATCATTGTTAACAACATATAAATGACTTTAAGATACAACAACCATAGTACTAAATTCAAGTAGACAATTAATAAAATTCATGTTAAATTAAATTCTTATATACCTGGAAAATGACTATGAAAAAAATAAAAACAAAATCCCAGCGTTTTAGAAAAGACTGCGTAAAGGGAGAAAGAAATAGGATTTCAGAAACTATAGCCTTGAGGTGTCATGTTCAGATTTAGTGATGCTTTAGAGACAGAAATAGTTAAACTAATTTGATATTAAAAAGTAAATCCACAAAGACTTCCAAGAGGGAAGAACCAGACAGGAGGAAGGGATAGAGTAAGTGGGAGTGTCCGGGCTCCACAGAGCTGTGATCTAAATTTTAGGATAACTTTGAAGAAGAAAATGAGCCACAAAGTCTATGGTATAGAGGTGCAGGTGATAATATTGAGAACTAACCACTCGAAAACAAAGCTTGTGTTGACTAATAATGGAGGAGAACATTTTAAAAACCCAGGTAAATGGTGATGCCATCTGTAAGATTTTGGAATGTTCGTATAGTATAGTGAGCAAGCACAACTTAGTATATTGATAGGTGGGCTTCAGAAAATCTCATTTGGGTTAGTTCAGAATTTTTAAAGATTATTATACTTTACCCAGACATTTAGAATATTTATTACACGAAAATAATGATGTCATAATCTACAAAGTTCCTGGGGGCATAGAAAATAAATTCTATACAGTGTATCTTAAAATTTGAAGAGAGTAAAATAGCCTGTTTGGGCTCATTGTCACTAGTTTTCTTATATGTGGGTGTGAATTCTGAGGTAAGAAAGACAAGGAAAAGGAAGCAACTATAGTCCTCGCTCCTTTCCAAAGATGGGCTGCAGAAAAGGTTCCACTCATCTTCTTTTGGCAGCATCAGTTACCAACAGGACTCACTGTAGGGAACAACACTGCTGAGCTGGGTCACATGGATACCAGGTGGGAGAGAGCAAAACTCATCATCTTGTTAAATGGGTAATGACTCCAGCCAATTGCATTTCAATGCAATTGCAGAAAATGTTATGATGGGATGTAATTATAGTTTGTGTAGAATTCTCCAGAATTAAATTTAGATATACAGAGAATTTTTGTTTTCTCTCAAAAAGTACCTCCATCTTCTAAATTTAGCTCAAGATTAACATTTAGAGAACCAACATTACAGCCTGATAGGCAATGTATAATACAAAAGTTTTGATATGTTAATATATTCAGTCCATGACATTCAGTAATTAGATCATGAGGGTGGAGCTCTCATGATATTAGTACCTTTATAAGAAGAGACATGAAATCTCTCTCTGTCTTTCTATCACTCTTCCCTCTCTCTCTCTCCCTCTCTTTGCTATGTGAGTATACTGCAAGGTGACCATCTACAAGCCATGATGAGGGTCCTCACCAAAATCCAACCTGGATCTTAGATTTCTCAGTCTCCATTTATGAGTAATAAATGTGTGTTGTTTAAGCTACCCATTCTATTGTACTTTGTTATAGCAGCCTGAGCTAAAACAGGTCTATTTTACTGGTCTTCCTTCACCACAGAATTACTTGCATGTTCCTTGTTGGCCCAGAAGGCCCATCTTCCCTCAATTATGAGGCATTACCTTCATGTTGTAAGACATCATACCTGGGCCTGGGTTAATCAATACAGGATGGTTTGGGAAAGGTGCATGGGAAGCTTGAGTCTATCCAAACAGTAAGTTCCTAACAAAAAGCAGCTATAAATGAAATTTGTGCTATCTCTGGAAAATTGGATGATTCAGGATTATTTGTTAAAAGTTTAAAAATGCTCTCTAAATCTAAAATTATAACATTAAAATTAATACCACCTCTTTAATTTAAGGGTGTTTGGATCTGCAAATATTCTAAATGTTCTATAATAAAAAACAGATTAAAAGATAAAATACTCACAAAGCTTACAGAAATTCACAGGCACTGAAACCCTTGGGGAAATGTGTGTATAAGTGTAAATGCCAGCTTTGATATTAGAACAGTTTTGCAAAATAGCAATATTATATAGTTCTACTTCCTTTTAAATCAAGCACAGGAAACACTTCATAGAGAAAGCGTGAGCTTCGCAGGATTTGAAATAAAGGGAAAGTCAATCCACACAAAATAAAAGGGATCCAAATAGAAATGTGTGATCAAGTCCTTCTAAATAGCATAAATACACTTAATACGGAGGTTTGAGAGTTCAGGCCACTAGATTCAGAGTATTATTAACTTTTTTTTCTTTTGCCTTCAGGAGGATAGTGATAGTGAATCTTCCAGCTTGAGAAGAAATTTCTCTCAGAAAGCAAAATGCACAGCAATATAAATGTGTGGTCTCAGCGGCCTCACCTGTGAAATAGAGGTTATTAATACTCTATTTCTATTTTTTCAGGGTCATTGGGAGAACTCAAAGAAATCTGTAAACTACCTCTGACAAGAAGGCTCCTGTGCATAAGTGCTAACTTCGTCATACGTAACAAACAAGAAACAAAATGGAAATACCTCCCCAAATACCTCCTAAAATCTTATCTGGCAGATTTATTAGTGTTACTGAAAACAATTATTTGTTAAAAGAAGACATTGCACATTCTCGTGGTCAACAAGTAGAGATCAGCCCTTTGCCTTCCCAAAGTCTTCCCAAAGCCTAAACTTTAATGCCAATTATTGTCAAGTAAGGAGACAAATGAACACTTCTAAGACAAATAGATAATTAAAAATAAACATGGAATATGAAGAAGAGGAGGGAGAGAAAGAGGAAAATAGTCAGAGGCTCAAAACAACATGGCTGAAAATTAGATCTTTTGGGGAAAACTCTGCCTTTGACACTAGTGATGACACATTATCTGCTGAATGATTCAAAAACAGAAATGTTCTAAGGAGCACAGGTCTTACATATCTGAGGGAAGAAATGCTCAACAGTATAAAATTACAGCACTTGTGCAGCGGAAAGCTTGTTTTAAAGAAACTGTGCTTCCTGGAAATTAGTACATTTTATAAAATTTATGTACAAACAGAAAAAAGATTCCGATGATAAAGGATGTCAACTTATACTGGCTTACTACTCAAAGACATCTTAGTTTGGGGGTTATTTTACAACATATCAACATATCCAATCACAAATAGTCTGATGCCAACTGTTAAATTCATAGAAAAGTAACTTAAAACAAAAACAAGCAAAAAAAATTTAAAAACCCAAAAAATCCTCATAGCCACTGATCTAATAACTGACACAGGAAAAAATACAAACTGGAGGTTATTCCAAAGCTCTTCAGAGTAAAACATTCTGCCTCTACTGTAATTGAGAACGTTCATTCTCTCCTGTCACATCTGACTTATTCGTCGATACCTTCAATTATTTCAGTTGTGCTTTTCAAGTCTTCCAAGATTTTATAGTAAACAGAAGGCACAAAATATAACTGATGTTTCCCCATCTGCTTCCTTAATAAATGGCCTCTGCTAAAATGACCAGTGTACAAACAGCAAAATAGATCCCACTCATCATACCATATACCTCCTGCCACCAGAGAAAAGAGGTTGGTTTTGATAAGGATTTTCTGGATGGCGTGAAATAATTCTTCCTGTGTCTCAGAAGTATTTGGGCACCTGGACATGAAATTCTTTAAGTGAAATGAAAAAGAAAATCTCTTCAGACTATTAGCAAAAGCTTATATTTTATGACCATATTATATATATTTGAATGTGACCAATAAAAATGTTTCTTAAATTTTTATATATTTACATGCATACTTTACATATTTAATTTTTTTACAACATATTACCAGGACTCTTGACAATAGCATATGCTTTGTAATGTCATAAAGTTTCCAAAGTTCTAAAAAGAAATAATTTACTTTCTGAATGCTATGGATTGAGTTTCCCCCCAAAATTCATTTTGGAACCTTAATTTTCAGTATAGCAATTTTGGGAGGTGGAACATTTAAGAGGTGGGTCCTAGTGGGATGGATTTCTCATGTATAGATTAAAGTCATCTCCTGGCAGTCAGTGAGTTCTCACTCTGGGGAGACTGGATTAGTTTCCGAGAGAACAGATGGTTATAAAACAAGGCTTCTCCTTGTGTTTGGTCTCTCTTTGCACATGACTGCTTCCTCTTCCACCTCTCTGCCATGTTGTGACCCAGGACAAGGCCCCCACCAGAAGCCAAGCAGATGCTTGGGACCATGCTTCTTGGGTTTCCCAGCCTCCACAATCACCAATCAAATAAATCTCACTTCTTTATAAATTACTCAGTCTCATGTATTCTATTATAGCAACACAAAACAAAGATACTGATCTAGAAGTCAAATTGAAATTAGCAACAATTCTAAAAGACTTTCTTTGAATGGTAGGAATATCTTAGAGAGATAAAAATAAAGTTCAAAATGGATTATTTTAGAAAATGGGGGCAGATAATTATAATCAAGTAGGCAAGAAACATTCTCATGATTTCATATAATCAAGGACAATAGCTTAATATGAAACTTTTATAAAGATATGGTATAATAAATGACTAAGAAAGAAAATAGACAAATGTCAATATGGAATTAAAATTATGCTTGTATTTTATACTATCCTTAAAAAATATAAAGGAATATTTGGGCATATTTGCCTATTCTTTCTTGAAGAAATTTGGCCTCCTAAAAAATATAAAATATTTTTAAGGTTATAAGCATTAATTAAGGGAAAATTTATTACCACATAGAAATGAAAACATTTCAGTTGAATATCTTATTATTTAATCTCTAATTTTATGTATAGACACTCTTAACACAAAACAATCTATACTGAATGCCCAATACATACATATAGAATAAAATAATGAATGATTTGACAGCTGTAGTTAAAGGATATATGTCTCTTAACCTAGAGGATAAGTTTTCACTTTTTAGTTACTTTTGCAGTATTTAATTGTAGTAGTTCACAAACTATACTAAGAAAATAGCTTATAGTCCCAAGTCAGCCTTTATGCCTGTTCAAGAAATGGCCACGTCCTAAATTAATATACTCAGTAGTCACAAACATTAAAAAAAGAAATTTTTCAAACCCAAATATCCAGAAGTTTCAAAGTTCGTTATAATTTCATAAAAACGAGAAAGATAATACTTTAATTAATGCCAGTGATCCATGTATTGGAGAAACAATTATTGTCTTATAATGTGAAAAGACTGGGATTTCTTAAAACCTTTGGATGCAAAAGGAATTAAATAACCATTTTTCTAGTTATGTTTATTCAAGGATGAAAGGGAGGCATCTGGAAGACTGTTTGATATGCTGGCCATCAATCAGAATTGCAATGGAGTTTTTCCAGAACAGCATTTCCCAAGTAGATGTATCTAGGCTATCTCTGGGGAGCCACAGATTTCTTACTAGCACCCGGAAACAACATAAGAATGAGAAAACATGTAATTCTTAGAGGATTTTATTGTCTTAGGCTGCTTAAAATGATTTTTCAAAAAGATACATAAGCAGCCTTCATTCATCAATATATGCTTAAATGACTTGGCTCTCCTATACTTTAGCATAACTATTCTCATAATAACTTTGGGTCAAATAATCCATGTAACTCTGTACCCATAAATATGTACAATCAACAAGTTTCAAGAAAAAATTAATTAAAAAATAAATTTGTCCATATTCTTGCATGATATAATTAACATTCTATGAATTTATTCTAAGGAAAAAAAATCAAGAATGTACACAAAGATATGTATTATACATATGTTTATTCATCACAACATTCATATTAGTACAAATTTATAAACAATTTAAATGGCCAACAAAAAAGGAGTAGTGAAGTAAATGAGAGCACATACAAAATAAGACTTTACAGTAGGAAGTCATTTAAATACATGCTTTATACTTAAGATGTTTATGAAACAATGCTAAACAAAACAAAAGGTAACATATACTATTTTTGCAGTCCTTTCTTAGCTACCATTTGTTCTATATTTCGTAGCTACCATTTGTTCTATATTTCCTTGCATTTTTTATGTTCTGTAAGTTGTTCAGGTATCTCTTGTCTTTCCATTTAGATTGTAAATAAGGATGTAGTAGGACTAAACAGAAATATCATGCCCCTGAATCATTTCACTGATGTTGTTTATAAAATCTTAAAATCTGCTCTACTTCAGAGTCAACCTTCAGGACTAGGGTTGACTCCTAAAGGTTATTTCCTTCCTTTTTGAACTCATAAAATTCCAAGATTAACATGGTATTTTTTGTGATTTTCTTTATTTACCTGCTGTTTTATATCCTTTATGCCTAACAGATTCTTAAATTACGGTACCTATTTGATAAATGTTTGCCGATTTTGTTAATGAATAAATGGGCCTAGGCTAATTTTTAAAATCTGAAATAGGCTTCTAGAAAAGGATCAGTTTGCATACTCAATTTACAGCCATCACCAGGAATTACAATTGATGTACTTGGATGTTGTACCAAAAACAGTAGGTCAGACTAGATGATTTTTTACAGATTTTACTAATTTAGTCTTTCTACAACATGTTGAGATTGATCAGAAGTTATGTCAAAACAAGTCAACTCCCTAGAAAACAATTAGTAATCCCAATGAAAATAAATACCAGTCAATGTGATATTTTTTATATGATTGTCTAGTTGTTAGTGGTTGGTAGATTGAATTTCTCCTTATTTAATAAGTTATTTTGTTGATTTGATGATGCAGCTCTGGACATTGCATAGAAATGAATGTGCATTAAAAAAGGTGTTCCATTAAAAGTCGAGAAATATTTTTTTATTCCTTTTTGCATAACAAGATGCTAAAAAAGTGTTATTTATTTGAGAATAAATTCATGATGAAACTTACTTGTTTCACCATCTTTATCAGTCATGCGAGAATAAACTAAACTAAATTGAAAATATAGTAAGGGTTTTAATTTACAGATTACTTTTATTTTTATTTTTCATTTTCATTTAAAAAAATACTCCACACACAGAAAAACAAGTTCTATGTTCTTTGCCATTTATCTTTTAAGCCCTAATTATATTTAAATTACTCTTCAACTCTTACTACATTAACATAATTGTGTGTCAACTAGCAAGATGTACTTATCGAATGAGGTATTTTTAGAACATTCTGCAAGTCAATAAATAATGTCTTTTTCATGCTTTTATATACACATTACCCTATACCTTTTACTAGAAGAGTTCCTCTTTTTCTTTTTGTTCCTCTGGAAATGTAGCTTTCAGAAGTTTCAAACAAACTATTTCTGTATTCATATTCCGAAGGACTGCATAGAAATAGTGTTAGTGCTCTTATGTGAGGTTCAACAGATTTAGTTTTATGTACATCCTAGAAACTGTTGGCAAGAAGAACAACTTAGAACAAATTTGAGCTTGGTGTAGATACCTGTCAGCAGAATTTTTGCCAAGATGCAGCATTGCTCCATAATACATGACACAATGGACTACTAAATCCAGGTAAACAAACACAAAACAAAAAGAAGAAATCCATAAATGTTTAAATTTTTATCAATGTATAATCTACAATAAAACAAAAATGCTATCATTTGCCATCCTACAGATGGCTTTTAGTCTAATTTATTTATGGATCTCACAAAAAAACCCCAAAAAACCCTTAAAGATTTTTCTTCTCTACCATGGATTAAAAAAAAAAAAAAAAAATTGCATTAACTTAAAATCTAAAGTTGTTTACATCATGTAGTTGTGCTTTAATTTTTACTTCTATTATCAAAAATGTTTTTGTTTTTATTTTAAAATATTTATTTCTCTCAATTAAATATTTGATTTTGATTTAAAACCACATGTAACATCACAATGTATATTAAAAACAGCATCCTCCTACCCTGCTCTTCCCCACCTCCCAGTCTTCTTCCATAAACCGCCACTTTCAAGTATTCAGTTGTTTTTCCTCATATTTAACTTCATAAGTATAAAGAATATGTTTATACTAGCATTTCCTGATATTAATCTTAGACATTGCCTATTTATTTCCTATTTGCCTCACCTTCCACCATTTTCTCAGTATGGTTACATGGCAAATTTTGGTCATGAATTTTACATTTATTATTAAAATTTGTTAATTACCAGGCCAAATGGTATAATATATAGTCAATTCTTGTTATTTATGATGAGTATGTTCTATAAAGTGGCTTCAAACATCAATTTCTCAAATAATAAAACATTGCTCCTAGGTAAAATACAGGATTAGGAATTACAGATAGAATTACCCAGCAATCCTACTACTGGGTATATATCCAAAGGAACGGAAATCAGCAAGTCAAAGGGATACCTGCATTCTGCCATTTGCAGCAACATGGATGAGTTTGGAGAAAATTATATTAAGTGAAATAAGCCAGGCACATGTTCATACTCATATGTGAAAGCTAAAAAAGTTGATCGCATAGAAGTAGAGTGCAGAATAGTGGTTACTAGAGACTGGGGGTAAGAAGGAGGAGAGGGGATGGGGAGAGAATGGTCAGTGGATACAAAACAGTAGACAGATAGGAAGAATGAGATCTAGTGTTCTATAACAATACAGAGAGACTACAGCTAACAACAACACACTGTGTACCTTTGAGTAGCTAGTCGAGTTGATGTTGAATGTTCCTAACAAAGAAGTGACAAATGTTTGAGGTGATGGCTATACTAAGAACCCTGATATAATCATGGCACATGGCATGAATGTACCCAAATATCGTATTGTGCCCCATAAATACATACAGTTATCCTGGGTCAATTGAGAAAAATAAATTTAAGAAGAGAGAAAAAAATAGAGAAATAGAGTAGAATAGTGATTACCAGAGGCAGGAAAACAGAGAGGGGAGGGGGCACCAAGGAAAGGTTGGTAGAACAGTACAAAATTATAAAATTACAGTTGGATAGGAAGAATAAGTTCTGGTGCACTAGGGTGACAATAGCTAATAATTTTGTACTGTATATTTCAAGATATCCAGAAAAGAGGATCTTGAATGGTATAACCACAAAGAAATGATAGATGTTTAGGTGATGGATGGGCTAACTATTCTGATTAGATCATTTTACAATATATGCATGTATTGAAACAACAAAGTCTACCCTATAAACATGTACAATGAAAAAATAAATAAAATTTAAAAATAAACAAATAAATAAATAAAATACAAGATTAGGTTCCTGTGAGCCTCTGGTTATAACATATTTGTCAACCAAGCAATACAAAACCTTGCTTTATATATATTTCTGTTTAAAGACCCCTTACTTCATATATATTGTTGAATTATGAACCTTGAAATCATGGCCAACAGCACTACCACTCATGCCTGAATGAAACTTATCTGACACTCACATCTTGTCCAGGGCATCCATCACAGCTTTCCTGCACTGAGCAACACTACACAGCACTTCAGCACTATGTTTGTAAACCATTTAAAACAGTGAAATAATAAACAAAAATGTAAAAAATGTGAAAAAACATAACAATAAATAATGAAAAGGATATTTGTGTGTAGAATGAGAGCAGAAACAAGAAGGCAGAATGTCACCTCAATTGACCTCACCTGTGGATGTGCATGCTGAGCGACTCAAATTTTTGGCTGTGAATGACTGCAAAAGTGCCATGAGTATTGATTTGGGAGTTACAAATAAATTTTAGTGTAGACAATTTTGCATATATTGAATTAGTGAGTAATGAGGATTGACTGTAATGTAAATGTAGTTATATTTCTTCTTCAGCAACTTTTTTCCCTGCTGGAGTTAACTACTTTTTTCCTTCTAGTTTTTAATCCCTAATTCTTTTCAAACTCTCTTACACATCTTTAAAATTCCCCCTCCCCACAATGGTCCTACCCAGACTGAGAGCAACAGTGTGGTCTGGGGACTACCTTTGACCAGTCTTCTAGGGTTGTTCCTCTAGTTCCTTGATTTCATATCTTTTTTTTTTTTTTCCTTTTTTTTTTTTTTTGTCTTTTTTCGTGTCCGGCAACGGATCGCAACCCTCAGTGTCGCGCCCGTACCGGACCGGGACCGGCAACGGGATTGCAAACCTCGGTGCTGCGCCCGCACCTCGCTCAGCCAGTGAGCAGGAACCGGTCTGTATGTGGGATCCGAACCCTCGGCGGGAGGGCTGCCGTGCTCCCAAGCGGAGCACTGTAGCAGTGCGTCGCGCCCGTACCGGACCGGGACCGGCAACGGGATTGCAAACCTCGGTGCTGCGCCCGCACCTCGCTCAGCCAGTGAGCAGGAACCGGTCTGTATGTGGGATCCGAACCCTCGGCGGGAGGGCTGCCGTGCTCCCAAGCGGAGCACTGTAGCAGTGCACCACTGGACCAGCCCCGATTTCATATCTTTTTACCTGGTTTTGTTGAGGAGATCTCCAGAGGCTTCCTAAGAATGAATGCTTTGCAGGGAAAAATTTTCAGGTTTTAAATACGTGAGAAAGTCTTTATCCTGCTCACACCATTAATGACAGTTGTGTCGGGCATAAAATTCTGGGTTGAAAATAACTTTTCTTTAGGAGTTTAAAAGTTTTGTTTTGTAGACTTCTAACATTCAGTTGAAAATTTAACACTAGTCTTATTCCAATCACACCTGTTTTTGCTTTTCTATATTGACATTTTTAAGATTTGGTGGCTCTGAAATTTCGAAATGATGTACCATTTGTAAATCTTTTTCATTTGTAATATGCAGAACATGGACATTGTGCTCATCATATTGAAGACTCTTATCTGGAATTCTTTTGTGTATTATTTGTGTGAGATTCACTTTCCTTTGTTTTGTATGATCATTATAAATTTCATATAAGTTAAATGTTGAATCTCCTTGATTGATCTTACAATATATAAAAAAATCTTTATCTCCTATTTTTCATCTGGTTTTGGTTGCATTTTCTCAGAGATTTATTTTGGTTTATTTTTCAATATATACTGAGATTTAAAAATAAATTGCCAAGATATTTGAATTCCAAAATGCTTTTCCTATTTTCAAATTGCTTATGTTTGTTGATTATTGTTTTCTTAGTAATATAATTCTCTTTTACCATGCTCTGTAAAATGAGAATATTTTGTTATATCTCTTTCCTTAGTTTTAACTTCTTTCGTTTACCTGAGAGTTTTTTTCTTCTTTGTTTGGTACTTGTATTTCTGTCTCATATATTGAAGGCTTTCCTTAAAAGCTACCTGCTCTTAGCTGACTCTTCATACTTAGGAATGAAGCTCTAGAAAACTGATTGAGTTTGTACATGGTCAACAGCCTCTTCCTGCAGAAAGGAGAATAATAAATGCTGGATTGAAGCTGATTTTGAAAATACTTTAAAATAATTTTCCTGTCTCTTTCCAAGCCTCAAGCTCATTTTCTGTGGGATCAAATGTGTTCAGGTTTTGATCTTTGTGAGACAAAATTGTTGTTTTCAGGAATTTTGCAAGTTCATTTTTTAATCACAGCTATTATTAAAAATAATAGCATATAAACCTACTATTAAATAAATTATATTAAAACATAAACTAAAAATAAATAAATATATATATTCTAAACTCATCAATTTGTATTTTACTCACATTTTATTATTATCCATACTCTTGAGATTATTCCATCTATACATCTGTGTGGTAGATAAGGCTATTTGATGGGGTGATACTTTCTGTCTTTTCCTAATTCTGTGATTTCACATTGGTAGCTTGAAATTGGCTATAATGGGGGTATTTACAACATGGGAATTAGCAAGTGCTACAAATCCAGGATTGATTTATTGTTTTCTCAGTTGTCTAGATTTAAGAATGTGATGGAGAAAATGTTAATAATGAAGATAAAATTTTAAATGTTGGCATGTCTATAGCCATTGCCTTGTGCATAGTACAACAAACTGAGAAAATATTCTTCCAGTATTTGAAAGCTATTATCCAATTCAACAAAGAACTTGCTTACATAATTGTTGAAAAAGTTGTTTCCAATACGGTATTTCTTGTTTTACTTTTAGCTACTCATTCAGGTAAACATATATGTCAACCCTATTCATGTCGTAAATACAATTGTTCATTATATGCAACCATAGATTGGCTATAGATACCAGTATTTTGTAAAAACTAACAAAAACTTTCTATAAGAGTCAAATTACTATTTGGATTTTACAATAAAGAATATTGTATATTTTGTTATTTATTATCACATATCTTTTTTATTATTTGTAAACTATACTGATAACAAACTTAAGTACACATGCTCTTGCATACATTTTTTAGATAACCAATTGTTAAAATTTACCAGAAATGTGGGTACTTAATTTGAAGCTGTCTCCCTCTGAAACTCTGTTAGAATTTCTCTAAACTCTTCCATATTAAAAAATTCATTTCTCTCTCTCCTCTGCTTTTGTTTTTTTATATATATTCTTTTGTTGTGGTGGGTAGGTTGTTGATATTATGGTTCTTAATACTGTACTTTGATTTTAGTGTAGTTTTTGGAGGTGGAACAGAAATAGAAATGTTTGCATGTAGCGATATTTATCTAAGAGTACTGTAGCCAATTTAGTTTTAATAGAGCTCATTCATTTATTTATTCACTTATTTGACATATATTTATTAATAAATGCAGATCTATAAAACACAAAATCTGCTTTCAAGAAATTCAAAATAGAGAAAGGATGAACATATGTAAATTACTATAATACAAGATTAAAAAGTTATACGTGCATAAAAGACAGACACTGTGTCATGAGAAATGTAGAGTGATTTTTTTTTTAACAGCTGGGGAGATCATTAAACATCTCATTAAGGGTGATGTGATATAAAATTTGGATTTGAAAAGATAGGTGAAACTTGGATATGGAGAAAGAAGACCCACAGGCAGAAGGCATTATTGCTTGAAGAAGGTTGAGTAGATGCACAGAAATATGCAAGTTTATCTAGTGAATTAAGTATTGAGTAGTTACATTTACTTGATGAGTGCACCTAGAGGAGAGTTATTAATAAATGATTTTTGTTCTCTCCTTTCCTTGATTATACATGAATACCATTCCTGAGGTCTTCACTACTCTAAAGAAAAACTAAAGTAAAAGTTTCATAATTTTGAGAATAATAACTAAATCAAATGAATACCTAGTAAAATAATTAGAAAATTAAGTATAACTTTAAACAATGCAATGGCAATTTTTAATTTATGAACCAATGCCTCTCATTATATGAAAAAAGAAATTTGTCAGAGAAACTAATGCTAAAATTACAATCAATATTCATACTAGGACTCTTTAAAAATATATGTTTGAATTGTGAACTTTAATAATGTAACAAGATTTTCTGATTTAGAATTGTAGAACTCTAAAACAGTGCCTAGAAAAGTGTACAAACATCTTGTTACAGATTCCGACTTTGTTTCATTGATTCTGAACATATCTGCCCAGGGCCTTGGTGGGTTGTTGTCTCCCTAGTGGCTGCCAGAAAACCAACTCCTAGCTGAGAATACACTAAAGCAAATCTCTAATGCTCTATTTCCTAATATTGAGATGTCATTCAAGACTGCACAAATTATTCTAAGTATTAGAATATACTATATATTCTAGTATATATAGTATAGAATATACTATAACGACCATTGTTTATCAAAGCTTCAGAATTACATTTTAAGAGCATCCCCTTTTTTCCTTTACTTGAAGGTTTCAGTTACAGCATTAGAAATAATGTAAAAAAGAATCATATGTTACTATTTAAACTAAACAGTCAAGGCAATTAATATAAAACTGTACTTAATATATAATTGCAAATAATGACAAAGCAATTAGAATTAATGCTTCCGTCATGTTATTGCAATGTCACTAGGGAACTGCGTTAGGTTTAAAAAGTCATTTGATTTTACATTTACTTCCTAAAGCAATGTATTCCCATTTTTCATAGTTTTCACATTTTATTAAAAACAAGTGGTCCTATTCAGTTCTCATTCAATAAACTATACATCCCACAGAACTGGGTTAAAGTAGTATATATCAATAGAAGAAAGCGCATTATGTCAAGCAGTTTTAAGCATGACTAACACTGTGTTTGAATAATATCAATCATCCAAGGAAAAGAGAATACATCAAATTGATATTTGGCAATGATGAAACATTTGTATACTTGGCACTATTTAAGCAAAACTCACAATTTACTTTTTTATGTTTTTCATTCAAATATTTTATCACTGTGTATACAAAAATGTAAAGATCAATCATAGTTTTAAATAATCATAGCCATACTCTCTTTTTACTAATTGTTCAGATTATGTATCTAAATTTAAATTTTAAACTATTTGCTGACAAATCATCCTATTGGCAACAGGCTATCGTACATCACAAAGACCTCAGAGCTCTCAAGTCATGTTAGCTGGTAACAAAGAACTCCTAGACATTTTTATATCATGCCACCATAAATTTAAATGAATTAATTTAAAATAAATATTGGTTCTATCCATTGCCAAACTCAATGTTGTGACAGTATCTAGCATGCATTCTGAAGTATTGATCATTTCTCTTATTTCAGACAGAACTATTTAAGATCAGGAATACAGCAATTTTTTAGGAGATACATATATTTGTTTTATAAAGAAAATTTATTTATTTTCAACTTTTCCTTAATTGACACATAATAATTGTATACATTTATAGGGTACATTTTAATGTTTGGGTACATGCATACAATGTGCAATGATCAAATCAGCATATCCATCACCTCAAACATTTATTCCTTTGTGTTGAGAACATTCAAAATCCTTTATTTAAGCTATGAGAAATTATAAAATAAATTGTTGTTAACTGTAGCCTCCCTACAGTGCTGTGGAAAACTAGAACTTATCCTTACCATTTAGCTGCCATTTTCTATCCATAACCTGAAAGATCAAATCAATCTCAGTTCTGTAACATTTTCTGAAAGCCTACAATGCTCAAAACTCTTTTTAAATATATTGCCCATGAGGCAGGATATTATATCCTGGAAGAATCTGGGTCATTTTATTGAAAGAATTTTAGGATTCTTACTAGAGTTCTGTTTTTTTTTTTTTTTTTTTTAACAGTCAAGGCAAATTAAATAAATACTGATCAGCCCACAATATTTCTATTGTTTTACTCTTATTTACCAGGGTGTCACCTTCTAATCATATTCTAAATTATTTTCCCCATGCATGCAGGGGAGTAATACTTATTGGAATTTCTATTCAAATACAATTCTTTAAGAAACCACCATAAATATAAGAGAAATAAACATATGTTTTAATTAAATTTTGTGTATCATTAAAACATGTTAAAGTATAACATAAACATATATAGCATAACATAATATAAATATGATAATATATCTGGGGTTGTTCAATTTAATTATCTATTAACTGAAATTGTTTAAATCTTTTTACATATGCAATATACATACACATATCACGAAGTCACTGGAAAATTGGTTTAAATCCGCCCAAAATCACTAGCACATGTCTTAAAGAAAAGAATACTGAAGGATAATTTAGATTTCTGGAACACTAAATAGGAACCTGTATTTTATTGTTCAGTTCTGACCACATCAGTGGGCATCAAATGAAAAAAATCTAAATTTCTATTGGAGAATGTTGGGTGTATTTGTGTGCTAATCCAACTCAATGCATTAATAATGACAGCAAATACTGAGTTACACTGAGTGCTTAATACAAACGAGGGATTGTACTACATCTTGGACCCACACAACTACTTTATGAAGTATTTATTATGATTACAGAAATTTTAGAGACCAAGAGATTGAGGCTGAGATGCTAAATAAGTTACCCAAGATCACACAGCAGCCTAGTGTGATCCTAAAAGAGCCAAAATTTGAATCAAGTCTATTGCAGTCTACGGCTTGAGTTCTTGTCCTCCATGTTGTACTTTCCACAATTAACACAGGAATAGCCACCAAGACGAAAACTTCACAAAAATTTTTCTGATATTTTAATCATAATTTATATAGATTATCCAGAAGCAGGGCCAGGCAAATCTAATATTCACTGACCATTGAGAATCACACTGTAGAGAACAACAGTCTAGACAATTAAATATAATATGACAATTGTTGTATTATTTAATATAATTAATAGTCAAATGCTTGCACCTCACATTGGGCAAGTAACATATAAATTATTTGTACTGTATTATGTTGCTCACATTGTTGTCTTGGTAGCAAATAAATATTTATTGACTTTACTGAAATCAAAACAAAATAGAATATCTTATTTAGTGCAAAACAGACAGTTGATTCACTATTATATTTTAAAAACAGAAATATGGTAATTTATGTAGTTAGGAAAAAAATAAATGTTTTCTAATTCATTTAATCATTCATTCTTAAGACATTTGTTGAGCACAGTTATGTGCTAAGCACTGTACAAGGAAGAAAAAATAAAATTTAAATTAATAAGAAGCCCTGCTCAGAGAGCAGAATAGACAAAATAAACAGAACAATGAAAGAAATGCTATAGTAAAATTAGAAAAATTTTACGGCAACACAGAGAATGATGTTACTAAGTATATGTAGTATAATTGAGTGAAATTGTTTAGAATGATATACTTTACTTATTTCCCTAAATAATTACCACTTTCTAAGGAACAAAGTTTAGGAAGTATCCTTAAAATTAGGAGTAGATTGAGATGAAATTTCCTTAATAGATTATCTTTATTAGATCTGTACTAAAGTTCCATATTATTTTGAAGCATTGTTTGCTTGTTCATTTATTCAGAGAGCATTTATTGGGTATAGGTATGAGCTAAGTTACACATATAGTTTGATGTGGTTAGTTGAGTTGGAAATATGTTCTCTGATCACATATATTTGACCAATCTATTGATAAATAGTCCAAAATTTACTATTCTTTAATAGAGAGAGGGGATGTTAGACGCTATCCTATATTTCAAGTCTACAGGAAATATTATCACCATTTCATCTAGAGATTCAATCTATTTTTAAGGCCGCAAACCAAACTGGCCAACAGACTTTTAGTCACTGTGTGAATCCCATTTTTATGGATTATTTTTATTTCCCATCTCGTTAACCAAGTTCTTTAAGATATCTTTAAAAGGGTGTGATGAAAAAAGAACTGAAGAAAAAAAGGCATAAAAAATCAGAAAAAATATTAATTGTAAGCAAAAGCAGCAATGCAACTCTGAACAGAAAAAGGGAGAAGGTATGAATCCATGTAATAATAGTTTTCTGATACTGTGGATGATGATTCAAGTTGAGAAAATAAAAGTATATAACAAAGCTAAAAATAGAAATAACATAATGTTTAAATGCATTTTCAAGTCCACTGCACTTTGTTTAAATGCATTTTCAAGTCCACTGGAAGTCTACAACACAACTATCCTATAGATAGGCAGGGCTGATTATATTAAAGAACAGTCTCTTAACCTTGACATTTCTGAGACTTTGTGTATCCCCAACTGGAAAATTTTCTTGATTGTGGAAGTATCTGTGTTCCCTAAGTAAATGAGCAACTGTTCTCAAGCTTGATTCATACTCTTAATCTTTATTTTATTTTATAGATTTTGTTCTTTTTAACAGTGAGATAAAATCCTATTGTATTAAGAAAAAAAGAAAGAAACGAAGAAACCATTAGCACATCAAGTGGCTAATTCTTTAGGCTTGAGTTTAAATACGAAGGAGTAATTGAACACTACACTTGACAGCTACATTTGACAGACAGAGATTAGTGATCTGGGGGTGCTCAGACACATTTGGGAGGATTATTTTGTCAAGTACTGCAGCTGGTAAAGAATAGCAGGTTCAAGTGTGTGTGTGTTTTAGAAAAGGGTTTCTAAACCATGACCGTTTATGATCATTTATCCCTGGAAAGCCAGAGTTAGGGAATCAGTAAATACTTTGTTCTAGCACAAACATTTGTATTCTTGGTAGAATGCTTCCACATGCATGCTAAAGTACATTATACATAACTGTCAATCCGTTCTTTAAAAAAATGTCTGGAACATTAAAGACACATTTTGTAAATTAAAGCAGGTATTTATAATTATTTAAACAAATTTGTAGAGGAAACTTAGATGCATTTATACACAAAGGAAGACTGTTCTGAAGTAATTGTCAGAGATTTTAGCTCTAGGCTTTCCCTTTTTACTTTCTATTGTGGAGATCCCTGCCCTTGAGGTAAGATACAATGTCAAAAAGAATCCCCTTTAAATGTAAATCGCTTTAGAAGAGTCACAAATTAAACCCTTAGCTACTCAATGTGAATGAGAATATCATCTCCCATTTACATTCAGACTCTGAAATTGAGAGAAACAGTTTATTCTGATGATTGGATAACAGGATATGGATAAATTAATTTAAAAAATCAAACACTTGAGGATCTTCTTGAAGAGAACAAGATGAATTCGTTGGCTTTGTCTACCAGCAGAATAAGAGCATTCAGAAATGCATGAGGAAAACACATAAGGATGGGACACATTACATAAGATTTTGATAGTGAGATTCCAATTAAGGGAACTTTTTTTATAAACACCCAGGAAAGTGCTTTAGAATACCCAGAGTATTCTATAATAATTGCTGTCCAGCATTTTGTAAATTGGCTAATATAATCAGTGTATGCTTTTACAGGAATTTGCAAAATTGTATGCAGTGACCTTCCTAATGGTACTGTCCATATCTGATTCACCTTCATAACTACCTTTATCTGGCATGGTATCTGTTCTATGAACTATTCCCAATAAATCATTTGGGAAATATTCAAATGAGCTGTCTAACAAAATACAGTGCGCAACTATAAAACAGTTACATAGGATGTTTCTTTTTCTTTGCTTTTGTTATCAATAATGAATCAATGTCATAATAATAATAATTTAACTAAAGTTTAAAATTAGATGTATAGGCATTTTTTACCTGTAACTGCGTGATTTACAAGAAAATGAAATTTATTTGCTTACAGTTTCTGAGGATGGGAAGTCCAAATGCCAGTCCAATCTGGTGATGGCATTAGTGACTCAGGGGTCTCATATTGCAAGATTGTGGAAGAGAGGGCAATAAGAGAAGACAGACTGTCCTCTCTCTTGTAAAGCCCTCAGAACCAGCTGCTGACCACCATTTTTAATCCATTCACTGCGGCATGGTCCTACAATCTAATCACCTCTTCAAGGCTCCACCTTTCAATTACAATAATAGGATTTCCCACCCTCTTAACAGTCACAGTGGGGACCACGTTTCTGGTACATAAAACTTGGAGTACACAATTCAAGCTTTAGTGAGATTTTGGGGGAACATAATTCAATCCACTACATGATGTGTTTCTTATGAGTAAATATAATGACATAAATCTCTTTATACTATTTCCTACAATTATTTAGCAAGCAGGCTGTATTATACTGTTATATTAAGGAACTTTACTCTCTGAAACATTAAGAAACATTACATTAGATACAATTTGTAAACTCTTTGTGCAGTCTGGATTTGAATTTCATGATTTCCAGATCTTCCACATCCAAGACAAATTTTATTTTGATAACTGAAATATGCTAGTAATCCTTAACAGGTCGTAGCAATCATGAATAATTTTAAGGTCACATTAGCCAACTGATATGATATTAGAATATACTTCCTGATTAATAGTTGTATGTTGACAGTTTTATCACATTCTATTATCAGTATAGTTGTCTCACATTTTACATGATCACTTAACAGTCCAAATAAAGCAAAAATAAAGGTAAGAATTAGGTTTGTTTTTATAAGCATGTGCGTATAACTAACATTGATCATTATTGCTCACTTTTATTAATTATACTTGATGTGGTATTCAAAAGAAGCAATGATCTCTTTGGTCCTATAGTCCCAAATAGAAATTCTGTGTTTTATGAGAATTTGGTTCTTTACATTTCTTTTGTCAGCTATGCTTTTAAAGCAAGTCATCAAAAGTGTCCATCTGATTTAAAACCTAAAAAATTTGCCATATTCCTGGTCCCATATGTAAATGGTTTATTTCACATCTTCATATAAACCTATTTTTATTTACCTGTCTTTTTGTCCGATTTTTTCCTACCATAAATTTCAATAATTTTCTACAGTTAACTTTTACAACATGCAAAATGTCTCTTACTTTGGAGCTGGTGTTCTAGTCTTATGTTCTCATTTATTTTGAGACAGATATAGATAATGTGTACATCAGCAACTGATTTCTCCTTATTCAGAAAGGAGACTCTTCAATCTGTAGCTTAGATGTAATAAGAGCAGTGGGATAAGGATGCCAGGCCAAGAAGTTAAATACATGGTTTGCGCTGGATTTATCTTTGTATTGGAGCAGTCTTTGCAATACTATGCACTCCACAAAATAGTATTGATCTCTTTTTGAATATTTGCTTGTGAGTTTATGATTCACTCAGAAGGGAAGCAATCCTTCTGCAAAATCGTTTAGCATTTTTACACATGTATTAAATGACCTTATTACCATCTTAAAAGTGGAATTAATTTATTCTTTTTTGGATCTCTCATCTTTCATGGTGCTCAAACCTACTAAACTGGTACTTAAAAAAAGAAGTGTAATGTTGTGGTTGGTTATAATTTGCCCAAATTTCACACTGTATCCTCTCTCTAATTCTCCCTATGAACTTTTCAGAAGATGCTTGCTCCACTGCTCTTCGCAGGCATAACTTGGAAATTCACTGTAACCGGAAATTTCCAGATCATTGAAACCGAACTACTTTTTCAACCACTCCTCACCCCCCTGCACTCTAATGTTCTTTTCATTTAAGCATGCTTATTTAGATTTACTTATCAGGGCTGGGATGGCCAGAATTTGCCTTAAAATTATCTGAAGAAAAAATAAGAAAATTAAAATATTTTTATAATTAATACTTTGAATTTCCCTTGAGAGTTAGCTACTAGAGAACACTAATACAGGGGGAAATTTGAAGCCTGTGATGGCCACTTCAATACCCTCATGAAATAGTACAAAACATACTTTTAATATGGCTATTTCAGTTAGCCCATTAAGGCAACATATAATTTTTCCATCTTCAGTTATCCTTTATTCTAAAATCAGACTTTAACTATCACTGATAATCTCATGGGTGGAAGGACCAAAATAACAAATATTCCTCTAGTACTACGTGACCCCTCAAGAAACTAGATTAGCAATCTATACAATTCTAATCAAAATATAAATGTTTTAGGGGAAACATGTTTTAGGGGAAAATATTTTAATAACTTTTAAGGTACCAGACAGGTGAAGCTAAAGGCAAATTTTAAAAACCTAAAATTCTGCTTTAATGTTTTGTTTTTAAAATTTCAACAGACATAACATATTACATGACAGAACTATATTATGTGACGAGCTTACTTAAAACACTTGAACCAGCAAATATATTGCATGCCTATAATGTTCTCAATTAGAGATTACACACTTTATTCCCCTTGTAGATGCCACAAGCACCACCAATTATTATTTATTTATTTTGTTTCCATATTTTAAGCCAAGAAAACATACATAATGGCCTATAAGAATAATATATGTAATATAAATACCTCATAAGTTTTGGAAATCCTTCTCATTCATTAAAGAAGAAATAAACTTGTTGGTCATCTATTGTGTGTGAGGTGGCACCATCAGGCATTTTAAGAGCAATGTGTCGAGTTCTCCCCAGACATTTTGCAAGGTGCCATATTTGGCACCATTCCTTAAAATGAAAAAACTGAGATTCAGAGGTTTAAAGGGCATATTTTTTAGGCACATGCATTTTTGAATGCTCCTCACATCATACCAGTCCCACTCTACCCATGAGTAAAAATAGCTTTGAATAGTTTCTACAGGTAGTCTGAAAAGTACAACTAACCACATTTGTTGGTAAAATACAACCAAATATAAAATATGCTTCGGAAAGCTCAACCATTAATAGAAATTTGTTCAAAAAATACCAATGGGAAATTGGTATACAGAAAATAAATATCTTATCCTGTTTACAGTAATTCTCTCATTCTCATAAAGAATAAGGCAATATACTCTTAGTTCCAAATTGAGAACGTTTGGTTAAAAGAAATCACCTAGGAATATAAGCAGACCACTTAGCTATTTTCCTCATCTTTGCAGCGCATGCTTGAAAGGACAGGAAAAACTAATATTGTGTCTCTCTCTATGCCCACAGGAGTAAAGTGTTATCCTTCCCATTCTTCCCAGGTTTTAATTATGAGAGTAATGATGTTGACATAATGTGCAAAATAATGTGTTATTTCATTTTCAATTATTTAGTAGTATTGGCAGACTAGGGCACAAGTTACGGATGCGCATACATCCATGTGTGCTAACAATACATTTCCAAACATTACTAAGTTTTTAAATTACAGTTCACAACAATAGGTAACTAATTTCCCTTAACTGCTTTCCCTGCTAGGATTCCTACTAATTAGAATCATTGGAGCTGACTTGAATTTTAACGCTAAAAGATGTCTTAAAATGCTTAAGTTCTATTCTTAATCATACTAAAATGTTAATTCTTGGGTCACTAGACTTAAAGGCAACCATTAATGCAAACTTATTTTAATTATGTTTCTACGTACACTTAATATCATACTTTAAATGTTGACCCCTCCCTACCCCCCAGTTTTGTACACCTCTTTCTAGGGGAGGAAGAAGTGTAGTCTGTAAGTCTTAGAGTAAATAAGAAGCCAACAGAAAAAGATTCAGAACAAATACATACCAGTATATGAAAACTCTACATATTTTTATTTTGTTTTATGTTTCCAACTTTATTATGTAGGTGTACAAATTAGATATGGGAGTACAAGTCTATGTTTTAATTTAAAATTCCTAGGACTTTTCAAAGCACAAACTAAATTGAGAACCAATGCTGACAGCCAACTTTGACCCTGTCCTTGTGATCTTGGCAACATAATTTGCACCCTGTAGAAATGAAGATGAGTTTTTTCTATGACAAGACTGTGTTCTACACTGGTTAATTAGCACACAGATGGCAGGGAAGCTGCCCATTTTACCCCCTACTATACAAACCACACATTTATATGCAGCACATATTGCAAAGTGGAATATTTGCACAAGTCATATGGCAGTAATCAGGTCTTCACTTTTGAAAGTTAGAATAGAAAAAGAAGGTAATGATTATGAACTTCAAAGTACAGTGCACTCAAATAATTGGACAAGCTTCATTGAGAAAAGATGAGGTACGATTTATTGTGCTGTTCTTATAATTTAATTCTTAATTCTTGGAAAAGGATATGCATATGCGAAATTTATCTAAGATACTCGTGAGTTTATTGGTGACTAAATATTAGCATGGTTTAAAGGAAAAGTGGAGAAATAACATATATACTTATTTTAGGAATGTATTTTGAAGTTTTTTTCTGACTATAAATATCTGATGATAATGAACTCACAGCACTTCAAAATCTGGAGGTTTCACTGTGAACAACTGTCATGGAACAAAGACAACTAGAATGCCTTGCCTAGAGCAGTGTACCCCCTGCCCCTTAGTACAAACCCGACATAGACAGGATTATCCCTCAAACTGGTGAATGGCTACAAAAAGTTCAAATATTTATGCTCTCATAACAAATATTCGTGAGTCTAAGGAAATGACTATACATACAGTTTCAGAAGCTTTTTCTTGAGCTATAGGTTGCCTTAGGCAAGGGAAAGTAAATAAGGAGGTAGTGAGCGTTCATTGGAAAATTGCTTTATAACTCGCTTTATTTCATCGTCATCTGGATATGGATAATCAAAACCTGACAGAGCTGATATAAAACATGCAACATTCAAATCTGGGTTCTTGGTGAACAAGGTTATCTTCTTTACTGATTATTTTTTTAGCTAACTTTCTTCATACCTTGTATCCTTACATATTTTTAATTACTTAAAAGAGGATTTCAAAATGTCAAACAACATTTATATACTTTTTAAAAAGGTCATTAGTTCAGGACTGTATTTCTTCTTGAAGACATATTTGTTTATCTACATTCAGTTGAATCTTCCTTGGTACAATGAAATATGCTTTGGTGAACTATGCTAACATAATGTCTCAGCAATTCAATCTAAAAGTACTCTCGTTTCTTGATTATATTCAAAGCACCAAGTTAATTTGCAGCTTACCTGTTTTCTAGTTATCTCATTCAAAATGTTACATCCAGAAATTGGTACCCCTTATTCTAAAACTTTAGAAAATATGACCTTTAAACAATTAAGAAAATCAAATTTTTTACATAGATATGCATATTCATATTTCCCCCTTACATCTATTTTTGCTCCAATAAGACCAGACCTTTCTGTAAATTTTTCAAGACAGCCTTTTGGGACTGACTATATCTTCATGCTTCCCTGGCAATGACACTTTTCACTTTGAAGATGTCAAACGAGGAAAGGAAGCATCACATAATTTAGGAGTGAGAATGAATGTGAGCCCTGTGCACCGGTCACCCTTGAAGCAGAAAACTTAATGTGCATTCCAGACAAGAAATCTACTGCAGAGGACAAGGACATGGGACTGCAGCCAGACCTTACCTTTTATGATTCTTTAAAGATTACACCATACCAACCCATATAGAAGGAAACATCACTAACGGGATAGATTTATTTTCCTTCCTTTTTCTTATCTTTTTTTTCTTCTTTTTATCTTTTAAAAAAAAACTATTTAGAATGATTGTATCAAGACATTTTGGAGGAGAGATATTGTCACAGACACAATTTGTGCAAAGCATAATTCTGTCATGTTACTAAAATTTTAATAGAAGATACTGAAAATTAAATCCAATAATAGCATATTGATGAAGCAGATTATAAAATAATATAAAGTGGAGGATTTCCATTTCCACTTAGGATGTAGAAAGCTGTGAAAGTGTTTCTCCTGAACAAGCAATGAAAATAGGCCAGATAATCTACAAAATGATAACTTCTCTGAAATCTATTGGAAAGCTATAGTTGTAATACAGCCAAATAACCTGAGAGGGACAAGATCCTCAAAGGCAATACAGGACACACAAACTGCCTTGACTGTTGAGGAACACAGGGCACCATAATGCTCCCTAGGTGGAGCAGGCAGGCCACAGAGGATGGGTGGCTGTGAAGCTCAGGTACAATATGTTCTGCAGTTTCTTGAACTCCTCTCATGCCAAAGAAAAAGCCATAAAACCCAGGAGAGAAGCAAAAATGATGCACTGTGGCTGAGGAAAGAATAGGAAAAAAGCTAAAAATCTTGCTGAACTTATGGACAGGACAGGGAACTGTGTTGGATCTAAGATCCTATACTCACTCAAAGCCTAGATCTCCTATCACTGGGAGAAGAAAAGATACTCCCATTCAAGGTCAAGATCACAACCGATACAAGGCTGAGAGAGTTTGATGTAAGGTGCAGAGGTGGTAGGCATGCTGAGAACTCCCTACCCAGGGTTTAAGGCCTTCCCCAAACTGTGGCTGGGCCAGAACAACAGAGAACTACTGTCCCCCTAACATGAGCCAAGTATGGAGTACCAAGCAACTACAGTCTGCTACTGAGGAAGGGCATAAGCATTAACAGTGCCCCCCCACCCCCGCCCCTTGGTGTCACATACCTGCAGGAATGGCTGAAAGGTGAGGGCAGAGGATTAATGCTGAGAAAAACTTTCCATTGTTCCAGCCCTCACCTTAAGCCCATGGCAAAGACAGCCCATATCTAGAGGAATTTCAAACCTGTGGTGTACTACCAGTAAACATAGCAATTAAAAAACACAAACCCAGTCAACTCCTGACCAGAGTGACTCAATTCCCCAAAACGAGTGACCTAGCAGATCCTGAAAGCTGCCTATTCCCAGATGTAAATATATCAGTCATTACTGAGATTTTAGAGCTGTACAATGGAATGTTATCAGTAAAAAGAAAGCACTTGACAAGTGCAAAAAAGTAATGTATCCCCAAAGCATTACACTAAGTGAAGAAAAAGAAAAGGTATACACAAATAACTACATATGACATTTGAAAAAGGGAAAACTCTAGGACAGAAAAATGATCAATGGTGCCCTGGCGTAGTGAGAGGGGAAATTGCTTACTATGGGGCATGAAGTACCTTTCTGGGGTGACCATACTATATATTTTTTATCTATGAAATAATAGCTCAATAAATGTAACTTTAAAAACAAATATAGGGAAGAAGGGAGAAGAAAAGAAACAATAGAAAAAAGAAAAAAAAGAAAGATCAGAAGGAAATATATCAGTGTTTATGAATTTGGGATAAAAATATTTATTGATTTAGCAAAAAAATAAATACAATATTTTAAAATAAAATTTGGATATAGAATATATATATATCTATCTATATATATATCTATATATAGAGATGCTAAAAACAAGTTATTTCAAAAAATTTTTTCTACCCCTTAAACACATCGCTAAAGAAAGTTATAAATGTTTACTATGATACCAATAAGTATGCTATTCCAGATGCAATAATTTTTTTTCCTTTCTTTTATGGTACAAATAACCCCTTTTTTAATGCTTTTACTTAATGAAATAAGGAACTCTTGAATATGTTTCTTGTGCATATCTCTATCTCATGACAATGAGTCTGGACCTAACTAACTGATCTTTGCATATTAAGGAAAATGTTAGCCCAGGTATTTAGTGTAAGAATAAAAACTTATTAATTAAGAAAGCATGAATAAACTTTTATGAAATAAATTTAAATCACCGTGTTATATTTTGCATCAAGCTCTGGTTGATATCAATGCTAACAGAGTTTTAAAAAGTTTGCAGACAAACATGTATGTCTTTTAATGTTTTATGAAGTTAGTGAAAATTTTTAAAAAGTTGATGTAAAATTGAATGCGTGGGAGTGTTAGTGCAAGGCAAATGATAAAATTGTGTCTGTCCAAGATGCAAAACTTGGTGTATAAACATACTAGTTGAAATCTGTGTCAGGATTAAAGGCAGTAGAACATGGTAGTTGAAGGCTAAGTTTCAGGAGTAAAACCAGATCTGTTTAAAGGATGACTGTATAATTTACTATGTGAGTTATACTGGCAAATTTTAAAATTGCTTCAAGCATCAGTTTCCACATCTATGAAATGGGGAATATATTAGTACCCTTCCAGTCTGTAGAGTTGTTGTGATTAATAAATATTGTATAAGCCACCAGGAAAGCATTCCACATATATTAATTGTTGCTGTTGAATTATGATTAACATTTTGCTAACATATCAAAGACAATCAAATATTGTATTTTGATTTGCACTTACTTGAATAAAATAACTATTTATTTGTTCATGATAACCCTTTGCTTGCCCTAAATAGTCATTGATAAATGAGAATGAACTAGTATTTCAAAAATGTTTGAAAATAACAGGACTGGAATCTCAAATTGGGGAATAAGGTATAATCACCAGTTTGTTAGAATGTAACAGCTTTTCATAAATTCATAATTATATTTAGTGACAGATAGTGTTTATCTTCATTAAAGACTAAATAAATTAGAATAAAAATTTAAAGGAAAATTACATATTGGAGAAAATAGGGTGTGTGCATGAACATTTGTTCTTTCTGGCAAGAGACTGAACAGTAGGGGAAAGTTAACACTGAATTTATTTCTTGTAGTAGAGAGATCCAAACTTGCATTTACTTCATTGAGTTAGCCAGTTTCAAGAAAATAGTAAAAGTTGTTATAGTTAAACCTAACAAAGTAATCTTTAGAATGGATGCCCTCTATAGAAGTTGATCTAGCTTTAATGAGATCTTGTAGAATTGGACACAAATAAAATGGAACTGATTTGCTCTAAAATCATTATGGAATAGGGACACGTTGTTTGTAGAGGTTGATTTGTCTTTTAAAAAGTTCTTAAGGGCCGGCCCGTTGCTCACTCGGTAGAGTGCGGTGCTGATAACACCAAGGCCACGGGTTCGGATCCTATATAGGGATGGCCGGTTTGCTCACTGGCTGAGCGTGGTGCTGACAACACCAAGCCAAGGGTTGAGATCCCCTTACCGGTCATCTTTTAAAAAAAAAAAAAAAAAAAGTTCTTAAAGGAAGAAAAAAGCCTATTGAAAAGAATATAATAGATATAAAAGCATTTATTATTTAATATTAATTTCAAACAAATTTTACAAATATTTATGAGAATAGGACATGAAAAGTAAAAAAAAATACATATTTTTATATTCTTTACATGAATAAAAAAGTTCAAAGTGAGAAAGTTCAATATTATAAGACAAATAATACAGAACTTTCACCTATAATTTTTACAGCCTTGTACATAGAACACCCTTTGACATATTCTTTTCGATATTTCACACACATTTTAAGTTAAACATGTACAAAGTTAAATCTAAGAATTCTTGCTTCTTATCCTCCAGTGTGTCCTACTAAAATACCTGGCATGAGAGCTTACCAAAACTTTGGAAATAAATCTTATGCCTCTCTTCTCATTATATATAGTAAAATGGAAGCCCTACCAGTTATACCTTGTAAATTGTTCTAGAAGGAGTTAATGCATAAATAAAAAGACATAATATAACATGGTCTGTTATGGAAATCTCAAATAATACCTAAACTATTTATGACCTATATCATAGAGAACATAAAATGAAATCTGAATAAATATTGATTAACCCAAAAGAAAGTAGAAAGTGAGAAAAAAAATAATAAAAAAGATGGGATATATGGAAATCAAATAGTAAGATGGTAGATTTAAATCCAGTCACATTAATTAAATGTAAAATCAATATTCTAATCAGAAGGCAGATACTGCTAGATTAGATAAAAAAGGAAGATACTACTATGTGCTGTCAACAAGAGATACCTATTAAATATAAAGAAAATATGTCAAAAGGAAAAGAAAAAGAAAAAAAGATATAATATGCAAATACCAAGCATAAGAAAATAGAATGACTATATTAACATTCAAGTAAAATCAATATATAATCATTATGAGAGAATAATAAATAATGGAAAAGGGGAAATTAATAAAAAAGACATAACAATTCTAAATGTGTATGCAACTAGCAATAGCTTCAAAATGCAAGAAGCAAAAACTGATAGAACTAATGGGAGAAATAGAGAAAACTACAATTGGAGATATTAAAATCCCTCTCTCAGGAAAAAAGGGAATATCACTTCAGATGTGACAGATATGAAAAGAAGGATAATAAGAGGATATTACCAACAACTTTAGGCCAATATCTTTGATAATTTGGATAAATGGAAGATTACCTGAAAAAAAAAACCCCACAAATTACCCAAACTGAGAAGAAATAAAAAATCTCAGTATCCCTATATTTATTACAGAAATTTAACTGGTAATCAAAAATCTTTACACAAAGAAAACTGAAGGTACACATCATTTCTCTTGTGTAGTCTATGGAACATTTAAGAAAAAAAATAACAGCATTCTTTCACAAATTGTTTCAGAAAACAGAGGATAGGACAAGCAGATTGACCCTGGAACTATAATCTATTAAGAAGTTTTAAGAAAAGAAAGCTAAAGACCAATATCCTTCATGAACATAGACACAAATGACCTCAACAAAATATTGCCAAACAGAATCCAGCAATAATACATCAAGGCCAAGTGGGGTTTATCCTATGAATGCAAAGTTGTTTCAAAATTAAACAAACAAACAAAAAAAGTGATGTAATTTGCCAAAATAGCCAAATGAAACAGAATATAATATGATCATCTCAACGCAGGAAAAATATTTGACAAAATTCAAAAGCATGAATGAAAAACTTCTCAACAAACTGCAAATGAATAGATGTGAGCTGTCTCAATTTTATAAAGCTGTCTGAAAAATCATACTAAATGGTGAAAGATTGAGTGCATCCTTGGGATCAAGACAGGAATGTCTGCTCTCCTGATATGTATTCAATATTGTAGCAGAGGTCCTAGCCATAGTAGCAAGGGAAAGGGGAAAAAAGTATAAATATTGGAAAGGAAGACATAAAACTCACTATTGTGAAATGACTTGACCATTTATGTAAAAAAGTCTAAAAAGGAAAACAGAATTCCATATACCAAAATCAACTCAAATGGATTAAAGACTTAAGTATAAGGCCTGAAACTATAAAACTCCTAGAAGAAAACACAGGAAACACTTCAGGGCATGGGACTGGGGCAAACATTTTATAAATAAGACCTCAAAAACACAAACAACAAAAGAAAAATTAAATAAATGGGATTAAACTGCAAACCTCTGCACAGCAAAGGAAGCAATCAACACAGTGAAAGGACAACCTACTGAATAGGAGAAAATAATTGCAAACCATACATCTGACATGAAAATAATATCCAGAATATATAAGGAACTCAAACAATTTCACAGTAAAAGGACAAATAATCCAATTTAAAAATGGGCAAAGGAGCTGAACAGACATTTTTCAAAGGAAGACATACAAATGGCCAATGGGTACATGAAAAAATGCTCAACATCACTAAGCATCAAGGAAATGCAAATCAAAACCACATTGAAATATCATCTCACTCCAGGTAGATTGGCTATTATCAAAAATACCAAGAATAACAAATGCCAGTGAGGATGTGGTGTAAAGGGAACTCTTCCACACCATTAGTAGGACTGAAAATTAGTACAGCCAATATGGAAAATAAGGAGGTTTCTCAAACAACTACAGATAGATTGTCCATACAATTCAGAAGTCCCGCTCCTGGGTATATACCCAAAGGAATGGAATCATCATGTTGAAGGAATACCTGTACCCTGTTCATTGCAGCTCTATTTGCAATAGCCGAGATATGGAACCAACCTAAATGTCCATCAACAGACTGAATAAGGAAAATGTGTTATGTATACATAATGGAATAGTACTCAGCCATAAAAAAGAACAAAATTCTGCCATTCTCAGCAACATGGATAAACTTGGAGAAAATTATGCTGGGTGAAATAAGCCAGGCACAGAAGGGGGAATAGCATGACTTCACTCATAAGCTGGAGCTAAGAAACAAAGAAAGATGGAAAGACCATAATAAAACATTGAACTTTCAGAAGGAGAGAACAGACCTATAGTTGCTAAAGGTGGGAAAGGGGAAGGGGGAAGAGGGAAGAGGGAGTAATTGGATAAAGGACACAAAAAGCAATTATGGGGCCGGCCTGTGGCTCACTCGGTAGAGTGCGGTGCTGCTAACACCAAGGCCGCGGGTTCGGATCCCATATAGGGATGTCCGGTTCGCTCACTGGCTGAGCGTGGTGCTGACAACACCAAGTCGAGGGTTAAGATCCCCTTACCGGTCATCTTTTAAAAAAAAAAAAAAAAAAGCAATTATGACTTGTAATGATGGACATGCTAATAATATAGATTAGATCATCACATACTGTGCACAAATACTGATAGTGAACTCTGTACCCCATAAATATACATAAATAATTTTTAAAAATAAAATTAGAATATTGATCATTAAAAATAATAGCAAGAATATAATATAATATATAATGGTCCCAATAGTTGTACTAGACAATAATCCAGTACACTTTTTGTAGTAAAATAAAAATAGATTCTGAAATTTAAAAAAATAAAATAAAATGAAACTTCAAGGTTTTAGAATATAAGGCTAATATGCAAAAAACAATTATATTTCTATGAACTAGCAATATACACTTTAAAATTAAATTAATGAGCAATATCATTTATTATAGCACCAAAGACATAATAAATTAAACTTATTAAATTCATAATAAAAACTTAATAAATTCAACAAAAGACGTGCAAGACTTGTACCCAGATAAATACTGTATTCTGAATGTTCCCCATAATCCTGAAGCAGCTGGTCTGATAGAATGGTGGAATGGCCTTTTGAAGTCACAGTTACAGTGCCAGCTTGGTGCCAATACCCTGCAGGGCTGCGGCAAAGTTCTTCAGCAGGCCGTATATGCTCTAAATCAGCACCCAGTATATGGTACTGTCTCTCCCATAGCCAGGATTCACGGATCCAGGAATCAAGGGGTGGAAACAGAAGTGGCACCACTAACCATTACCCCTAGGGACCCGTTAGCAAAATTTTTGCTTTCTGTTCCCGCAACTTAATGCTCTGCTGGCCTAGAGGTCTTGGTTCCAGAGGGAGGAATGCTTCCATCAGGAGACACAAAAATGATCCCATTGAACTGGAAGTTGAGGCTGCCACCTGGCCACTTTGGGGTCCTCATGCCTCTGAGTCAAGAGGCTAAGAAAGGAGTGACTGTGTTGGCTGGGGTGATTGATCCAGACTACCAAGGGGAATTTGGACCACTACTTCACAATGGAGGTAAGGAAGATTATATCTGGCATACAGAAAATCCCTTAGGATGTCTCTAAGTACTACCATGTTCTGTGGTTAAGATCAGTGGAAAATTACAACAACCAAATCCAGGCAAGACTACAAATGGCACAGACTCTTCAGGGATGAAGGTTTGGGTCACTCCACCAGGTAAAGAACCACGACCCACTGAGGTGCTCGCTGAAGGCAAAGGGAACACAGAATGGGTAGTAGAAGAAGGTAGTTATAAATACCAGCTTCAAGCACGTGACCAGTTACAGAAATGAGGATTGTAATTGTTCTCCCTGTTGTGTTAAGAATATGTCTCTATGTATATATGCTGTACACATATTAAGCAATTATCTTTGTTTTTGTTCCTCTTGTTCTCTATCATGTACCATGAGACTTACTGACTTTATATCAGCATTTAAATGTTGTTAACCTTACTTCATAGTATTTGCAATTTTAAGTTATGGGATATTGGGAGAAGGGTAAATATCATTTAAGGACTATACCTTTTTCTTCTTGGAAAGAGATTAATGCATTTCTGGTGTACACAGGATAGTATATCATATTAGGTGAAACAACATCCAGTTTACAGACGGCCTATCATGGGACTTTTCTTCATAGCCACGTGAGCTAATTCCCCTAATAAATCCCTCTCATATAATTATAACATATCTTATAGATTCTGTCTCTCTGGAGAACCCTGACTAATACAACTACAATACTTTGTTGACAGATATTTTAAAAGACCTAAATAAATGAAGATTTATACCATGTTTATGTTTTACAAATGTTTATGTTTTAGAAAACATGTTTTATACATGCTTTATGTTTATGAACTGGATGACTTAATTTTTACTTATATATTCTATGAAATTCCAATTAAAAACTTTGTAAGCTTTTTTGTATAAATCAACAAGCTGATTCTAAAACTCATATTAAAATCCAAAAGAACTTGGGCTGGCCCCGTGGCTCACTCGAGAGAGTGCAGCAATGAGAGCGCAGAGGCCGCAGGTTTGGATCCTACATAGGGATGGCCAGTGTGCTCACTGGCTGAGCTTGGTGCAGACCACATCGTGTGAAGGGTTGCAATCCCCTTACCAGTCAAAAAAAAAAATCCAAAAGAACTGATATAGTCGAAATAATTTTATAAAAGAAAAAAAACTAGAGAATATATTCTTTCTCATTTTAGGACTTACTGTAATGCTAGTGTACAGTATTGATACAAGGATAAATATAAGACTAATGGAGAAGAATAAATAATCCAGAAGTAGACTTACACATATACAGCCAGTCAATTGATTCTCATAAACATCTCAGAGTAATTCAATGGGATAAAAATAGTCTTTTCAATAAATTGTGATAAAACAAATCAACATCCATATGGAAAATGAAACAAAGCAAACTTTAACCTCTAAACATATATGCTCCATACATGAAATACATCATAGATCTGAACATAAAGTTAAAATCTATAAAATATCTAGAAAAAACACAGGTTAAAATATTTGTGTCCTCAAGATAGGCAAAGATTTTTAGAAATGACAGTAAAAACACTGATTAGATTAAATCATCTAGGTGAAAAACTACTAACACATAAATGTGACAAAACACAATCATACACACTCACACACACAGAGAGATTAAAACTCTTATTTTACATATTTTACCATAATGTTCAAGGAAAGGTATAACATCACATATTGCTTAAGGATTTTTGAAATTATGGATTTATATAATTCTATTTAATAGATAATTTAATAATCTTTCAGTTCTTTTTGCATTGACTTAGATATAAGTTATTTTGGTGAAATTTATACACAGTGAGATACCACTACACACCTATTAAAATAGTTAAATCTAAAATTCTGACAATACTAAATGTTGATGATGATGTGGAGCAATAGGAACTCTCATTTACTGCCAGTGAGAATGTAAAATAGTATAGCCACTTTGGAAGACTGGCAGTTTGTTACAAAAACTGAACATTTTTTTTACCATATGATCCAGCAACCATGCTTCTTTTTATTTACCTAGATGAGCTGGAAACTTTTGTCCACACAACATCCTGCATGCAGATATTTATAACAGCTTTATTCATAATTGCCAAAACTTGGAAGCAACCAAGATGTTCTTCAATAGGTGAATGGATATACTGTGGTACATCCAGACAATGGAATATTATTCAGTGCTAAAAAAAAATAAACTATCAACCCATAAAAAGACTTTAAATGCATATTTCTAAGTGAAAGAAGCCAATCCAAAAAGGATACATACTTTATAAATCCAACTATATAACCTTCTGGAAAAGGTAAAACTATGGAGACAGAAAAAATGATCACTGGTTGCCAGGGGATGGAGGAAGGAAAGGATAAATAGGAAGAGCAAAGAGGATACTTAGGGGAGTGAAAATACTCTGTATGATACTACAGTGATACATACATGCCATTACACCTTTGTCAAAACACTTACAATGCACAACACCAAGAGTGATCCCTCCTATAAACTATGGACTTTGGGTGATGATGATGTGTTAATATAGGTTCATTGATTGCAGCAGATGTAACACTTTGGTACAGTATGGTGGAGGCCATTCATGTGGAAGGGAAAGGAACATAAAGGAATTCTTTGTACTCTCTTCTCAATTTTGCTGTAAACATAAAACTGTTCTAAAAATAAAGTATATTTTTTGAAAAAAGAATAAAATAAATAGACCACACATTATCTAACAAAGAGTGGAGTACAGATGGCAGTTTCGGAGGTGGCAGAAATGAATTATATATTAAAGTCTTAATGTTATATGTCATTTTTCTGGTCTGACACCCTGTCATGTTAGAAGATAGATATTTTCTGGTTGAATTTCACACTAAATCACTTCCCACTGTATATGCTTATTAACAATCTGGGTATATGCTTATTAACAATTTGCAACTTTGCCATACTAAAGATATTTAATTCAAGAGGAAATTTTAAAATGTAAATTATAGAGCCACTGTAAAAAGAACTTCTTTCAACAAATGTCTTCATAAGGCAGCCTTCCAGACTAGTTAATATTGGACAAAAATTCCAGTGTGTTCAAAACAGCAACATGCTGCTAAGTTTCCAAAAGTGTGAGAAATTGAGCCAATCATTCAAATGGTTTGCCTACAGGATGGCAAACATCCAAGTCTGAATGCCTCACTTTTCACTCGAATGGGTTAAAATCATATAACATAATTGTTAAAGTTTGTATTGTGTTTTATAATTTACAAAGTGCTTTACATATCTCATCTCATTTGAGCCTCAGGATAACCCTATATCTAATAATTAAGCCTATTTTCCAAGTAAAGAAACTGATCCTGGAAAGAATAAGTGGATATGGTAATTACAAACTAGGAGTCAGAGGTGGCCTCTGTGAAATAAAAGGCCATCAGGGGTGGAACCCACAGTGAGTCTACAGGCCAAGGTCTTAATTGCTTACTATTTCCACCAAAATACATACTTGGATGTGTTTGCGTGCATGTGCAGGTAGTTTTGGAACAAAGAGACAATAGGTAGTACACTTCACATAATTACCACTTTTAGGAAACTTGTCCTCTGATTCTCATTGTTTTAGTAAAAGGAATAATCTCCAAAGATAATTCAGACGTCGAAGTACCAAGTGTTTGTAATGTGAAGGCTCATTGTGTTCCTGACATTCTATTTTACTAGGTCTAAGTTGGGAGAACAATGATGAAAAGCTTTCCTCTCTCCATGTGCAACATTCAGAAGGGCAGTAATTACCACGAAAGAAGAAAGACATGCTTGTTGCTGGCATTTTGCCATTGCTAATTCGCCCCAGGACAGTTTTGTATCAAGTGTTTTGCATTCTTTTCTAACATGGATAACCACATTACACAGTTAGGAATTGTTTTTGCAATATTATCAAGCTAAAAGTATCTTGGTCCAATACAGGATTTCCATTGTCTATGGACTTCTATTTAGTTAAATTGTCAAAAGATGCAACTGGTTCAAAGCACAAATCCTTTAAAAACTACTCTTATTTCTCACAACAGAATCACGTCACATGTCTTAGTAATTTACTGTGTTCTTCTAAACAATCTTGTGGTTTGTTACTCAGGTGAATTCTGATAGCATAAACTACAGCTTTTTTCTTCCTTAATATGAGCACCTTAATGTAAAAAAATTCCTAGGTGTGTATGCTTTCAGATGGCAACACAAATGATGATGAAGTTGTCCTATGTAAATCAATGATGTACCAGGAAATACAGTGCTTAGTTAAAGTGTTTCTTTAAATTATTATAAATCCGCAGGAATAATATTTTTTCAAATTTTTTCAGAGCTCTTTGTAAGTAGCTATGTTTCCCCTAATCAAGCTGTTATGGGAAGAATCAGGACAAAGCTTAAGAGATTTTCTATAACTGTTAAATATTTAATTATATTGAACATGGCATTTAGGTATGGATTTTGATGACTTTCAGAGATCCATTAGAAGGCTGGAAACACAGCTATAAATCCTATCAAACTATTGACCAATAGGCTCAACAGTATATCAGAAGCTTACAGAATTGTCTGGGGAATAGTTTCCAGAAAAAGGATAAACTTTAGCGGGAATCTCAAATGCATAAAAACTGCTATTTAGGAAACAATTTACTGCAAGCACCAATACAGAAAGTTCTATGTCAAGTAAATAAAAATTCACATGAAATAAGGGGCTTGTGATGGTCTTTTTGATGTGTTAACATGGCTAGCTACAGTCCACAGTTATTCAGTCAAAAACTAATCAAAGTGTTGCCATGAAGTTATTTTATACATGTGATTAAGGTCTGTGATCAGTTAACGTTGCATAAGAGATTATTTTAGGTAATCTGGGTGAGTCTAGTTCAATCGATTGAAAGGCAAGGTTGAGGATTCCCAGAGAAAAGAAGTTCTCCCTATGGGTAGCAACTATAGCCAAGGCCTGAGAATTCCAGTCGGCCCTTTCTGACAGCTTGTCCTACAGATATCAGACATGCCTAGCCAGTCCCCACAATTAGGTGAGCCAACTACTTGCAATAAATCTCAATATACATCTCCTACTGATTTTGTTTTTCTAGTTGAATCCTGATCCAAGATATAAAAACAAACGCAGGCAAAGTGTAAGATCGATGAGTTTTAATAAGTTTTAGCTCTAAACTCAGGAGCTGTGAGGAATTTTTGTCTTCTGCATTTGTATGTTATTTGAAATAAGGTGGAAGAATAAAGCTATTGAATCTATGGCGAGGAAACAAGGAAAGCCTTGACTGTCTATTGGTTTCATGACACAAAAGACAGGCAAGAATATGCAATTTCATGTTGAGACTGTTTCAGTGTGCCTGGAGCAGGGCCCAGAAATCCTCAGATTTTAAGCAAATACCACTGATGATTTTGGTGCAATGATTACAATTAAAGAATCAGAGCTTCATATCTCTGCTTTTATATCTGACTGATAAAAAAAACCTGAAAACCTCACTTAATTTTTTGACATTTTCATGCATATTTTATCACCCTCGATGATTACTTTCCCTCTGCTTCACTTTCCTAGAAACGTATTTTCCGCTGTCACCATAAACTGCCCTGTCTAGGCAGTTGGACTATGGTATTTGCAACAAACAAAAGAGCTATAGATCGGAGAGAGCCCTTAATGAAGTGACATGATGGTTTTACCTATCTATAAATTTAAAACAGCACATTTGAAATTGAGAGTCAGAATAAAAGAGTACATTTGCAAATCATGTTGGTTTTTCTGAATCATCTTTGAATGACTAGTAGGTATAAATCAAATAAAATGCCAAGATAGGCTATGACGTCATCTTTAATCCATCCGTATTAGGTTAGTGAACATTATCAGTAGCACTGGGTAAAGCTAAGACTACATTAAAAAGAGGACTAAAGAAGGACCCCACAAAGCAAACAAAAATTGAAACAAATTAAAACAACCCTTAAAGCTTTTATAGTCATTGACGTTCTAAAAAAGCTATATGAAAAGGTATAGAAGAGATGATATAGAATAGATAAATCCCAGAAAAAGCTCTAAGAAGGCATTATATAACTAATAAATCTAGAGTACAGTTTTAGTAACAATGACAATTTTTAAAAAAAACGTATCAGTACTTTTTCTTTTCTAGTCAGCCAAAATGCTTTTTTAAAAAAACACATCCTAGAAGGAATACAAAAATCAGCCTCAATAATATTTACCAGAACAATTCAGAAATGCATAGCCACTAACTTGGTGGCTCTAATGCTTATGTGTTTCACATAGTTTCCACAGACAGGCAAACATTTCTCATTGCAAAGTCTCCTTACACTGTTTACCTACCTACCTAAAAATGGAAATTCTCCATAGGAAACATGTTAACTTAACAACATGCAATGAAGTAATATTGGTTAGGATAAAAACATACTTTTGTATGTGATACTTAGATTTCCTAAACATAGGTATATACTTTCAAATACTTAATTTAATTGACAAGGACTGTCACAAACCTTAATCATTTTCCCAAATTTTTCTAATACTCATAGCTCCCTCACAGATCCCTCTTCTTCCTCCATCGTGTCCTCTGACACTCCCTCACGTTCACTATGGAATTATGTGTTTCCAATGTTCTTTTTCTGAGCTTCTACTCTACCTATTTCGGGCAACAAGCAAATGTTTTATATAATAAAATATTAAGCTTTATTTGTCTTTCAACAGAGAATTATAATCTAAGTTGGAAATGTTTGCCATTTGCATTTCCATACGTCTCCCCTAAATTAATTGCTGTTGCTATTGTTTCTGTATAACATCAAAAACTGTTGTACAAAGAAATTTCATATCTTAATTCCAAACGGAAGGAGCTTCAATAAACAGGTGATTTTAACAATAAAAAGAAGAAGCTGTATAACTGGACTATCATTAAGAGCATTCATACATTGTGAATAAATAACAAGTATATTTGTACATTGTACAAAATGCTTATTTCATAAAATATATGAAGGGAGAAGAACTGCTATATTCCTGAATTTTCTAGAATAACTTCCAAATCATATGCACTCATTTTAACTGTACACCAATAGAACTTATTTTTCCTATCTAGCAGTTTTGTGTTGAGCTAGGCGTCTATAATTAATAATTTACTGCATGATATAAAATGTCTAGAAGAGAGGAGATCAAACATCCTCATCACGAAGAAATGATTAAGTTTTCTAACGATGAATATTCTAATTACCCTGATTTGATCATCACACATTGTATACATGTATTGAAATAAAACTGTGTCCCACCAATATGTATAATCAATATGTTTCAGTAAGAAACAAAAACAATAAAAAAAAAACCAAAGAAAAACAAATATACTGATTTTGGAATAATCATATAGATTAGACTTTTCGGATTTGTTATAACATAAATTAGAGAAGAAATAGTAAAATAGACACTAGATACTATATTTTATTGTTCATTACATAAAGTTCATTTTCTTTGAGCATATAGGGTATTCTTCATATCAACACTCATTTTTATGGTTTGATGGGAGATGATTTTTCTGCAAAGGTCCCTAGGGCTTTGTAGCAGACTCACAGTACTCCTACGACTTCCACAATTTGAAGAATTCCCCAAAGAATCAGAGCCCATTATTTTAAACTGCATTATATGAAAGTTGAAAATGTTTTGTTTTAGATACAGTACTAGTGAAATGAATAATTTACTTAAACGAAATTAGTGTAGGATAAAGATATATCATAATGTGAAAGAGTTCAATTCAAGTTGAAGATATTAAATATAGTAGCATTGCTATGAATTTCATTGTCTAAAGCAAAAAGGTCCTAGAATAGCCCAAACATAGATATGTTTTACATTTAAATCATTATATTGGAAGCTAATGAACAAAAACATAGAGTAAATGATGTATTTCAAGATAGGGCAATTAGTATGTCATAAATTTTAATACAAAGAAAATGTTCCCATTTGTTCTTCTAACCAATGATAGGAATAGATGTACATTGTGTAATAATTAATTCAATTTTCTACTAATTAATTCCCTTGTCTCCAATCTACTGCTCAATCCATTAAAATCTATGGTTAACAGTTGCTGAAAAACTGTAAGATAATTATGTAAGTCTATATTTAACAAGGATTTACTTTAGGTTTGTCCATTCTCTTTAATTTGGGAACTAGACAAAAATATTTTGCTTGAGCTTAGATGTTATCCAAAATTTAAAAAAAATCTCTTTAGACTCAACTGTTAATGCACAGACCTGTTTAAGTTGTTTCTCTCCCCAGCATTAAATCAATCAATTATGAAAATGAATGATTTTTATGGTGGATCCATTAGCATAGTTTCATTATTTCTCTCAGCACTTTGGGAGGGCAACCAGAGAGCACAGACAGTGAAAGATACTCAGTTCTGTACCAAGCTACCAGCTGTGGAAGATCAAAGTAGTCTTCCGGGTGAGGTAAAAACAAAGCCAAGTGGCTGATCACAAGGCCTAGAAGGACATAAAAACAAAATGTTGCTGGAAGGAATTTGATAAACTAAAACATAGGGAAGAGTCTAGAAATCCTGATCATTTTGAAGAGATTTGTAAGACCGAGGAAAAAGTAAAAGGTAGGTAAATGGTTACAAACGGTTTGCGAGACACTGAGATCTTCAGTGTTCCAGGGAAGAGATAAAATCCAGTTTGTTGAAGGGCTGGTACATAGTAAAGCAGAGAAGGTGAACATGGAAGTCGAAGAGAAGCAAACCTTTTGAGACTAGAACGTTTGGCATATCCCTGAAGCAACGGTTAAGTTTGACAATAGATTCCTTTTAAAATTATAATAAAATAGTGTCTTCTTTGCATAATTTGACCATTAAATGATAAGAGACAATGACTTTTCATCATTCCATGAGCATCTGGCCATTTTTTACTGTTTGATGAGCTCTTCCTTTTCTTGTTTTGATGATCTGTCAGGATATGCATTAGGCCAAAGTACAAATAAAGTTATTATCAGTCTGCATGTGTGGTGGCAGATGTCTCTATTCATCACTATTTTTGCAGTTTTAAATGACAATCAAACAAGCATTTTTTAAAAAAAAACATCTTCTGTTACTGAAGGTGACAGTGTAAAATTTCAATCTCAAAAAAGCAACAGGATTTTCTAATGAGATACATGAATCTGCAAATGAAATAATCTACCACATTCTTATATTTTATAGTTATGTGGAAGAAGCTGTAGGATATGAGATTTCCTAGATGAAACACAGCATTTCACTTAAATAGGAAAGATATAAAATGAATCTCTGGAAACTCTCAAAAGATGTTATATCAATAATGGTTGTTGAAGGAAAAAGAGGCAAAGTTTAAGAAAAGGAAATTCAGGAGAAATTTCCAATTAACATTAAAATGTAAATTAATAATTATCTATTATTTACTAAATATAAATTTATACCTTAAGGAAATAATGACACTATTTTGTTAGAACATAGCAGTTAATTCTGCCACGCAAAAAATATACATTCAAGGATTAAGTTTTCAAATGCAATTACATGCTCAATACAATGACTATACTCAGTCTAATAATATATACTCATTTACTGGTCATATTTCTGAAGTTTGTTAAACATAAATTATGTCAACCTGCTGCTGTAACTTTACTAGTAATAATAGAAGTATAACATAAACAAAATATATGAGTAATAAATTAGTAATAACCCCAAATATTTGTATTTGTGTGTGCATGAATGTTGTGTGTGTATTTCAATATTATGAGAGAGGGTAATCATTACTTTACTTCTAAGTTCATACTTTGCTTATAATTGCAAGTTCTGATATCTGTATTCCTCCTTCCATTATTATATACCCATTCAGCCTCTTTCATGTCAAGATCTGCAAAATAAGATCTCTGATTGCTTAAGTCCTGTGTGAAAAGCTGCTTAGGATAATGCCACCTTGACACTTCCCATAGAGTAGACAGTCATGATTCTCATACTACATTTTCTAAAAGCAGACAAAGTAAACATGAATAAGTAAACTGGTGCTAAAATAAAATTACAATGATTAATTCCTCATGTCACAAAAACATTTCTCTTACATATTTACCATTTTGATTCCAGTAATGTTTAGGCTTCAGAACCAGTTCTAATAAATAATACAGAATCTACTAATAGGCATATTTTTATAACACTGTGATCATAGAGCATTGCTATGGTTTGAATGTCTGCTCCAAAAGTCATGTTGAAATTTATTGTGACAGTATTAACAAGTGGGACTGTTAAGAATTGATCAGACCATAAGGGCTCCACCCTCATGAATGGATTAATGTCATTATCACAGGAGTGGGATCTTATGAGAGTACTGCCTTCTCTTGCCCTCCCTCTGATGCTCTGTTTCCCTTCTGCCTTAGGCTATGGGATGATGCAGCATGAAGGCCCTTATCAGATGCCATTGCCATGTTCTTGGACTTCCTGGCCTCCAGAACTGTGAGCCAAATAAACTTCTATTGTTTATAAATTGTCCAGTCTCAGGTATTCTGTTATAGAAAAACAAAATAGGGGCTGGCCAGTTAGCTTAATTGGTCAGAGCGCCAACTTGTACCACCAAGGTCAGCCACAAAACAAAATGAACTAAGACAGGAATATTTTCAGAGTTCCCATAAACTAAATGTTTTCCTATATGTATTCACCTGATCTACATTTTCCCAATATTTTTAAAGTGATTAGTACATTGTCTGGCATAGATAACCAATACAAATATTTGTTACATAAAATTTTATAACCATCTGGCACCTGAATTATTTGCTCAATCAGGCCTACTAATTTTAAGTCAAAAATATTAAAATATGAATATAGATTGGTTTCCTCTCTGATCTTACAGAAAAACAAAGGTCAGGGTAATTAATTGGCTTCTTATCAAACAAAACCACCTGAAACAGAACTGAAATATCTTTAATAAAAATATAAGTAAATTTAATTTCATATAAATCACTTGGATAATAGATAGTTTAACAAAATCATCTAAATTCAGCAAATACTTATTGAGGACCTGTTATGTTCAAAATATTTTACTGATAACTTCAAAGAAAACATAGTTGAATAAGATGAAGTACCTATCTAGAGTACAGTGCAGTAAAATAATGGATTATTCATAGTAATTCATAATCACATAGTGTTTTAAAAATATTTGCAATTATAAAATGATTCATTATTATAATTACTGAACATTTATATATATGTCTTAGATATATCTATCTAGATACACACTTACATACACAAACACTATGGATATCTATTTATCTAACTCCCTACCCACATACTTATAACTGTCTACCATCTGTTTATCTGTGAAAGGAGAAAAATCCACCTAAAAATTGTCCTACAGAGAAGTGGGAAATTTACTTAATATTTGTTCTCTCAGCACTGTGCAATATTTAAATCACATGCTCCTCTGAATCAAGTAGTATGCCAAGCTCACACATAAAATAAAAGTTCAGTTACTGCGCAAATTAGAAATAGTTAATTATTAAAAATGACAAGCAACATCTTCAAGTGTCATCCATTATTTAAGAAAGTTTCTAATTGAGGAGTACTTTGATACTAATAGAAAACTTCTTTGATGTTTGCACATTGCTTCACAGGAAAAGAAACCAATATAACAGTCAGAATAACAATTCCCCTCAGAAAGTAATTCTGTGGATAAAAGACCCAATATCCAGGGCCTACCCAAAGGTGATCGGTGAAATTGAGAACATGCACCATGGGTACCATACTGCTCTCCTTGAGGTCCCTCTGTTGTCTGTTCACTGCCTTTCTGCTTCCTTGCTTCCTTCCCTTTCTCCCAGCAGTAATTTTATAACTTATTCCATTCTTAATTTAAACTTTAATTACCAAAGTAATTAGAATTGCATAGAGCTTTACATTTCTATCAATTGTCTCTGCCTTTATGTTATTTGATCCTGCAGCATGAAACAGGTGATATATAACACTCTAAGACATTAACTGACTTGTTTAAAGTCATTGTATTTGAGTTCACTTCTTTCTGATTCCAACTCCCTCACTGTTTCCACATGGGGGAGCTGAATAAAATGTTCAGTTTTAAATGAGACAGTAAAAGTCTGTGTAGCATGTACTGATGAACTTTTCCCCAACTGTGTTCTGATGCATCCAGGTCTGTGATTTATTGGTCTTTACTGAATTTTGCTTTGAGCTAATACATGCTGTGCTTAGAGCAAATAATTTGATAGAACTTTTATATTATGTCCTTATAGCTTAGTACCTTAATTTCCCTTCTTGATTTTGAATTCTGGATTATCTGCACATTTGCAAGTCAACACTATTATAATCTTTGCTAATTTTAACTATGCCGTAGTACCTGTATTGTTTACCAACTGTGTTGAGTCCATGACTACCAAATTTACTGTGTTTCATGACCAACACCTGAAGCAAATGCACGTTCTCTCATCAAGGATGGTACCACATCTGGTACAGGTTATTTAGAGGCCTTGGTTTTGTACTATATTTGAAAGTCTGAATTCACTCTTTCTATTCTACTCAAAATTGAATCTCTTCTTTTTTGAACATTATGTGCTCAAAATATTTCCTGAATCAAAATTGGCCAGTCATATGGAGAGCATACAGTCTAGGGCTAGACTGCCCCGATACGAATGCTGGCTCTCTAACAGACTTGCTCTGTGACCTGGGGAAGTTATTCAACCACACTATCCTTAGTTTCCTCATCCACCACATGGGGCTATTTAATAATAAGGATGATGTGATGATTAAAAAGTCAGTCCATTTGGGCTGATAACAAAAAATACCATAAACTGAATGGCTTATAAAAAAGAGAAATGTATTTCTCACAGTAGAGGCTGGGAAGTCTAGGATCATAGTACTGGCAAATTTGAACTCTGGTGACGGCCCTCTTCTGGTTCACGGTTCATAAATGACATCTTCTTGCTGCTTCCTCACATGGTGAAAGAGACAAAATCAGCAGCCTTGGTCCTCTTTTATAAGGCACTATTCCCATTCTTTGGGCTCTACCCTTATGACCTAATCACTCCAAAAAGTTTCCACCTCCTTGAAGGTTAAGATTTTAACATAGGAATTTCAGGGGAACACAAACATTCAACCATAGCAATATATATATAAACACATAAAAATATGTTTGCTATGCAAATATCTCTAAGTAAGGATCAACTTTTATTATATTTCCCATTTTCTCAGGATAACTAATAATGTCTGACATATCAGTGATGTATGTTATATGGCTCATAATAGGCTGGTGTCATCTTCTTCGGCTTAATAGGGGCTCTGAAAGTCAATAGCAGAGTCACAAAAGAGGATGCCAATGGTAGTGATTTCCAGAATTGTTGAAGGATTATTCCAGAGTGTCAGTCTTGAGGAAATCATGTTTACTCAGGAGCTGCCATCCTCTAAAGTTCATATGGTCCAGTTCATGCTCAGTAGTCTCTGTTTTTCTTTATAAGGAAAAATATCTAAACCTTCCATGTGAGATAAAATTCTTTTCAATTCTTTGGATTATTTTTCTCTATGCTTTGTGAATTTACTTATCTCTGAGGGTCAGCAAAATTGTTCATATTTCTTAAATATTACTGTTTATTTTTAATTTGTAATTGACTTAAAATGCTTTTGCATTTGGATTTCAAGCATTTGTGATATTTCCAAAAATATTTTGGAGATCAATCTAATATTACTCACTTTTTATATTACTGAGAAAGGACTTTTAAAGCAGTATATGATGACTGAAACAATAACATAGGTACACAAAAATTTATGTCACAGAGTTTTAAAACTATATAGAAAAGCAATGGAAAAAACTAAAATATAAACCAAACTATAGTAGGAAACAGTTTTGTAGGATATAAGAAAGGCAAAGGTTAATAGTCTTAATTAAAAAAAAACCTTCATATTAATAAAAAAGGCAAACAAAAATAAAATAGGCAAATTTATAAATAATAACTTGAGAAAAGAACATATACAAGACACAAGAAAGATATTCAACCTCACTAATAATCAGATATATTCCAGGTAAATTAATAATACAATATCATTTTTCCACATATTTACATGTCAGGAATCTTCATGTTTATCCTTGTCTTCTATAAATCCTCTATTTATTTATTTATTTATTTTTAGTAAATCTAGAAGGAAGGGAAAATTCTTTAGCTGACAACATTATTTTAAAATATCAAATTTTCCCCCAGTATCAGGAACAAGTAGGATGTGTCTTTTTACCAATAGTATTCAGTTCTGAACTGGAAGTTTTAGCCAAAGAAATTAGGTAGGAAAAAATATAAAAGACATCTAAATTAGGGGGAAAAAAAAGAAGTAAAATTATCTGTTTTCCTAGAAGACATGATCTTATATAGAGAAAACCCCAAAGAATGCACATACACATAAACACACACACGCAGACAATAGTACAGCTAGTTGTTAGGAACTGGCTAGTCCTATGACCAAACTATAAACTATAGAATTTCTTTTGAGAGGGGAGCATGAAGAAGGAATATTAGTACTTAAAAGAAATTTTGAAAAGCAGACCATGATAACATAAATCTACATGTGATAAAATATGTTTAGGGAGGGAGATAGAGAGGAAGGAGTGTACATGCACAGTTTGGAGAGAACAGTTTTTGTTGAGCAACACGTTTATTTAGCAGATTGAAAAATGATATTAAAAACCCAGTGAAACCAGATTTTTAAAAAATCTGAAATGATAAACTAATGAGTGGGGATATGGAACACAATTCTGTTAGTAATTTCCCATTGCACAAAGGTAGCGATATAAACATAATATACATTTCTGTTAAGCTAACAGTCATTGAAATTTGTGAGCTGATCCAATCCCAACATGTAAGCAATTGTCATTTTCCTATTAGGTATAGACACTCAGTATTATGTGAAACTCATGGCATATATTTTAAGAGCTTGTTTTAACTTTGGGATACATTTATGAAGTTCAACTATTTACGTTTATGCCAAGGAAACTAAGCAAATATTTTCTAGCATATTATCTCAACTGCCTAATTATTGATTTTGGCTATTTGACATGCCTGGCCTGAAGCAAAATGTTGTTATCATTATTATTACTATTACAAATGATACTGCCTCTTTACAAAGGTGCCGTCCAATATGCAGTGTGTGGGAATAGACATTTCTTACACAGGGTAAATTGCAGGTTTATCACCTTAGAAACCAATAATCAATTATCAAAATGTTACTCTCAGGTGAAGTTCAAAGAAATGAGAAACCATCCACTAAGCATAATGGTAATATTGCTTCCTCTACTTTACTGCACTAACCTTGATAAACTAAAAAAAAAAAAAAAAAATATATATATATATATATATATATACACATATATATATGGAAGAGAAATATTCAAATAATTTCAATTTTCCCTTAATTTCTTAGAAAAGGGGTAAAATAATACATGATATCACTACCGTAAAGTCAACATTAACTTAAATTCATTTTTAAAATATATTTTTAGAAAGAAGTGGATTTTTAACATTTTTAGAAAGATATATTACTCCATTTTTTTGCCCCTTTGCAGTTTTCTTTCTGAAATTTCTCCAAAGAGTATGAATAGTTTGATAAGTATTAGCTCAGAATTTTGTATGCATAGTGCTTTTTTGTTGCTTCTCTAAGGTTCAATCTTTGATGAAATCTAGTCTTTGTGAGGGAGAGTTTTTGAGGTAGGAATAGGTTACTCACTTCACTACTGCAATTAAAATATTAGCTTAAGGTTACTAGAGAGTGGGAGATGAAAACATTTTCAATAAAACTTCCAGTCATGTATTAAAATAATGTGTGCTAAAATGAATGGTAGAACAGGTATGTGTTGAGGAATGAGAATCAACCCAATCACTTTAAATTTATATTTAAAGGTTAGTCATGTTGTCTTTATAAACCAAGAGAGATGCCAATTTACTCATTAGTCTTAATACAATGTACATGCACTTTATATCATGCAATTATACAATTTAAATATTTTTTTATTTGAGACTAGACTAACATCCATTTAAACAGAGAGTTTTAGAGGAGACATCAGGTAAATCCCAATCACATTCCACTTTAGTTATAAAATCAACTGATGGTTTGAGCCAATGTAATTGTCGCTCAGTCATTTAAATGGAATGTTTTGAGAAGATATGATGCAATTCCAAAAGCACGTATAGAAGAAGAAATCTTGTTCATGTGGCATGACATAAAAATCAAATATCCAGTCAAACATGGCTGTATGTGAACTATTCCCACAGTACATAATGAAAGATGGAAAGTGATTTATTTTATTTTATTTTTTCTTTTACCAGGATGCATTTTAAAAAAATTTTTTATTCTTTAATAGACATGCATTAATTGTACATACTTATGGGGTACAGAGTAATATTTCAGTACATGTATATACTGTGAGATGATCAAATCAGGCTAATTAGCATGTCCATCACTGCCAACACTTATCATTTCTTTGTGATGAGAAGATTAGAACTCCTCTCTTCTAGCCATTTGAAAATATATAAATTATTGTTAATTATAGACACTTAGCACTACTACCAAATAATTCAACTTATTCTTCCTGTCTAGATGTAATTCTGTATCCTTTTACCAACCTCTTTCTATCTTTCCTCACCCGTACCTTTCCCAGCCTCAAGTAACCTCAATTCTACTCTCTACTTCTATGAGCTTTCTTTTTTTAAGCTCCCACATGTGAGTGAGAACACGCAGATTTTATCTTTCTGTGTCTGACTTATTTCTCAATAGCAAGAAAACAAAAACGAAAACAAATAATCCAACAAAAAACAGGCAAATGACCTGAATAGACATTTTGCAAAAGAAGACATGGAAATGGCCACCAGGTATATGAAAAAATACTCAACATCACTAATCATCACAGAAACACAAATCAAAACCACAAGGAGATATCATCTTACTTCAGTTAATAGAATGACTATTATCAAAAAGACAAAAACAACAGTTGGTGGTGAAAATGCAAGGAAGGGAATTCTAATACACTGTTGGTAGTAATGTAAATTAGTACAGCCATTATGACAAACAATATGGCTGTTCTTCAAAAAATTAAAAATAGAACTACCACATGACCAAGAAACTGATTTTTGAATAATAAAATGAAAATAATTTTTATAACTGGCTTGAACTCCTGCAAATCAGTAAAAATACAATGCTATAGACATTATAACAAATGTCAGAGTAAAAACTTGGACTGAATTTATGGTGAATGTAATGTACCAAGAGGAAACAAAGTAATGATTCCATAAACTTATACAGATTCTCATAGGCTTTTGAACTGTTTTGACTTCCTCCCACCAGAAAAAAAATAGTTTATATTGCAATGAGGACATTCTATTTACTCTATCCCAGTGGTCTACTGCATTCTGTTTCATTTCTCCCCATTTCACCTAAAAAAACCACCAGTTTGGATATATTAAATTTATTTCAAAAGTGGAAATGGATGCCACAAAACAGTTTTTAAAAACCTAGGACAATTTATTCAAAGAAGAATTGAAAAGCTAAGATAAATTTTCTAACTCATATATTTTATTCTTGTGTCAGACCTTGATATTTCTCTTCAAATTATAGTGACCAAAATGAACAGATGAAAATCTCTAGGTCCTAAAATTTTTAAATTAGAATGATATACTAGAGAGCAGAATCCTGGAAAAAATCTCCATGGGTTTCTGCCAACAGAATTAGCTACCAAGACAAAAAATAAGGTTCATAGGCAATATGTCTACAAAATAGCATAATATGTGATGACAATGACGAAGATGTAGGAACTGTGACAAAATTTGCATTTAGTGGCACAATGCAACTTGAGTGATGGTCTTTATTTTATATTTTTAACCTCTCTTCCACATATTTCAAATCAAATTTTCTTTAAAAAAAATTTCTGGAGTTATAAATGTGAAGAGATTTTTGTTTTGTTTTGTTTTAAGATAGTGGCAAAGGTTCTGAAGAAATCACTGCAAATTTCCTTCATTTTAAAGGAGCATTTCACAATGGTGAAGAGGTCAGCTTTGCGTTAAGAAAAAACTTATGAAGGACTTGAGTTGATTGTGATTAATTCTATCATCAAATGATCAGTTTATCGAAAAAGACAAAAGATGTGAATGGATTAGCTAGTCAGTTTAGCTTGACATAGATGCCCTAGGTACCATCAAATGTTTATTAGGAACATCAATGCAACTAATACACATATTGCTCTCTCCGCAATTTATACATTTGTGGTCTAAATGCATATACTGCTCATAAAATGTAGTTTCTTTAAGACCAAATACACTGTATTTACAGAAAATATCAAAGGGTTTTGTAGAATCAAAGAAGCCACACATTTTTTCTTTTAAATAAAATCAGCTCACTGTGTGAGGAGGACGTGATACTGAGAAATATTCTATAATGAGTTACTGCATATTTTCATTGTCCAACTCTAAGTTATTAGTTTAATGATTCTGTCTTGGTTAGACACCTTTTGCCACACTCCAGAGATACTCTTTCCTGCACACTTTCTAGTTGGCAGAGATAAATCCAGGTTAGGCTAAGTAAAAAGATCTATTTATGGAAATGACGTAATGAGTGAATGAATGAATCCCCTTTTATTCATTCATTCAACAAATGTTTCTGGAATATCTATGATGTGCCAGTACTGTTCCAGTTATATTGAACAAAACAAAGTTTCTGTCGTCATGGAGATGAGGGAGAGCTGGACAATACAAAAATAAACAAGGGAACATTTAAATAATGCCAGGAAGTGAGGTGGAGGAACAATAAAGCAGTGGAAAGGGATAGAGTACAGTGAGGGAGGTAGAAAATATCAGATGATAAGACAGAGAAGGTGATGTCTGAGTTGAGCTGAGATTTGAATGAGATGAGGAAGCAAATCAGGTGAGGATTTTCAGGAACCGAGATTCAGCATGAAGCTTGAAATCAGAAACTAACTGGCTAGTTACCATTTCTCCAGGAGTTCTTCCACCCTTCAACCCCTAAATGACTTGGCTACTGAGAGGAAAAATACACTCTTATAAAACCCAAATTTTCTGAACTAAATAGATCTAATGACAGTACTCAGGCCTCCAAACCAAGTTGACAGTTTTAAGGCTGAGTATTTGACTCAAGCTGGACCGATGAGGCTCTTTCTCTGTGATTTTTGAGTAAGTGAGTCTGGGCTCAAAGTCAGTTCCTCACCAGTGATGAGAACATACAATGTAAAAAATACTTGGAAGCAAATAGAGATAATATTTTCCACCACATGAAGAAAAGCACGTGCAGTTAGAGAAAATAAGCCTGGCCCAGAAAGAAAAGAAGCAAAGAAGGCCACGAGAATCTCTGTAGAATTCAAGTCTACACGCTTAGTGAGGTGTTTAATTCTTCCCTAAAGTTCAATTCTGTAAAGCAGTAGATTTATCTTTTGCCTAAGGCAGTCTAATTTGAATAACTGCACATATTTAGACACTAAGAGATATTAAAATATATACCACAGATTATAAAATGTTGCAATTCTAGATCAACCATCAATGTGGGATTGTAGCAAATAGCCCCACTGCTTGCCACTGTTAATACTTAACGTGGGCAAAAATTTTCATCCACTTTGATTGCAAAAAGGAAAACTTGCAAAAAGAATATGATTAGCCTCTTATAATATCCAAATTTTATCAAATGTGAATTTCCTGGAATGCTATAGAAAATCATTTAGATGTAGGAGAAATTGATTTTTGACAATATGCAAATTGGTTATCAGCAAGATAATACTAGAAAAGCAAACATAAGTTTATCATTAAGTAATGTTATATACCCTTGGGTGCACAGTCCTGTACTGTATAGTAAATATAAAAATTAAGTGTATATATACACAAATGTGGAAGTGTATGTGTGTGCATGTATACACACATACAATTATTAGTATCCATTATTCAAGAACATATTAAACATAAGAAGAAGGATGTTAAAAGTATTGAGAACGAGGATTTTACTAGTAGAGTGAATTTCATAAAGTAGCTTTACTGAAATATACACAAATATTTGACAAAGAATTAAGGGCCTCCAAATATTCTTACTGTTAAAATAGAGATATATAAATAATATAACCTTGTAAGTAGTCTAAGAAAATATTAGTCTGGAATATCCCCCACCTTACATAATTTTATAAGCTAAACTTTGATTTGACTAAAAAAATTATTTTTAATACACTTGACAAAATTTACAAGAAGCTATTGCTATCCATTATAATTGTTCTACTTGATTTTCCTTTGAAGATAATGTGTTAGTATTGGAGTTAATTTCACAATACCTAAATACCTATAAATCTAAGTTGCTCCATACACAGTCAATGTCTATGAAATTCATATTATTCAAAGAATGTTTTTCTGATGAGTAGATATGTAATTGCTGGTGTGTAAACCACAGGTAAAATAAAAAGTAAACCAACCTAGCAGTATTTAGTTTCTGTGATAAAAATTATTTGGTATTTTTCACATAAGAGGAAATTGTCTGTAACCCACAGGTAACTATCATTTTAACTTTTTTATATTCCATGTATAGTCAAAAAAGTTCTCTTTAAAATTCAGTATATATACCACAGTATCCCCACTGCACTGTTATAAAATTCAGACAAGAAGACAGAAAGGACATTGCTGGGAGGGAGGGGGGAGAGGAAGGAGGGAGGGAGGTTTTGGTAATGCGCCACAATAATCAACCACATTGTATATTGACAAAATAAAAAATAAATAAATAAATAAAAAATAAAATAAAAGAGTTTAAATGGTTCTGTGTAGGGAGTGGCACTGGGGTGGGGAGAGAGCATACCACGGCTAGTGCTTTTAAGTACAAGCCCTTCCATAGTGCAATTACCTGATTTTTAAAAAACAATATGCGTGTATTACTTTAATAAAAATGTAAGTGCTAATTAAAAAAAAAATAAAATTCAGAACCATGATTTAAGCCAAGATAAATGAGGGTTAAAATAGTTCTGTTATAATGACAGCCCCCAGAAATGCCAAACCATTTTCAGAAGTTTAAATTAAATTTCTGAACTCTGATGGCATCTTTACTAGTCAGCTACATATAACCTATTTCAAGTAATTAGTCCCTCAGTTACCCTATCAGGTTTTACCGAGAGTTATGTCTGGCATATATGGCAGTACTAATTCAAACTAATAATGATGTAATATAATCTTATGCACTATTATTAAAATATTTAAATGTTTAATTTGCAAAAAGAAAAGTCAGGACAGATACTAATTACATTTTGCTTCAAACTCTTCACCTCTGATTCAAATGTAATGACAAGTAATGTGGCATTGAGGCAGAATAAATGCTTGGTTTTTCTGTGAGCACAAGATGGGTTTGAGATTCTCAAAAGAGAAAGAAATGGTTAGGAGTACCTCACTATAGTCACATGTACTTTGATAAACATTACACTGCAATGTTTCAGGGGCTCAATTCGAGAGGCCAACTAATTAAATAAAACTCAGTGAATCTATAACGCATCAATGAAGTCAAAGTCCGTGAACTAACTTTGATAGTTGGAAGCTAACATTTTATTAACACATTATTTTCAAACAACCCAGCATATTGGGAATATGTAACAAAAGGGGAAATTAAATAAACTGTAAAACTACATTCATTCCTGTTTTCCCACTACTGGAAATTTTAATTCAGGGTTCAATTTTCTTGCCTATTAGCAACATTTTATTAAGCCTATAATTAGTGATTCCAGTTTTTCCTCAAGGGACATTTCATCTCTAATTTGAAAGAACTATTAGTCTAAGTTTCTCAATATATTTCAAGCCATATTTAAATATTTCAAAATATTTAAAATTTTTATCAGGTCCCAATAAATGCTTTTTGTTAATGCCAAAAAGATAAGAGCCATGGATACAGACTATCACTAGAGTATTCTTTTTCACTTAAAATATTTTTGGCCTTAAAGAAGCAATAAAGGAATCTACATTTTGCAAGATATTCATAATAATTAATAATGAGTATCTCCAAAACCCAAAGAATTCTATGAAAAAAGCACCTTCTAGCCACAGAAGTAATTTAAACGAACAATTAAGTTATGGCACTAAATCTAACGTTCCATCACAAATTTAGCAAGATTGAGTTCAACCTATAGTTTTATCAATGTAGGCATAGTATAAAGAATATGAGATGCACATTGTTGCTTTAAAACAAGAGACAAAATTAAAAATAATAGAGATTCTTAATTATATGGTTTCACAGTATACTTTTTGTCCTATAATTTTTTCACAGCACCCCATAAATACATTTTTAAAAAATCTAATAGTTCAGTTTAATAAATAGTTAGGACTAAACAACTTAAATTACTTGTAACACTTGATTAGCCATTTGAAAAAATAATACACATAAGTTAAGAGAAAAAAACTTGTTTTATTTTGTTCTTAAATAATCACAATTACTGATAGTACCAATGTGCGTGTCGGATGCTGGGCAACTTCTTAAGCCCTGGAATCAGATTAGACACCACCGCCCTTACATCCTATTCAAATTAATTTTCCCATGATACTTTGTTTTTAATCACAGAAACTACTGAAAACCCAGCTTCTCAAAGCTGTGACATATCAAAAGCAATTACTGTGTTCTAACGTTATATCTGTGAAGTACCTGGAGGTAGTAGTTTGTGTGGTGTCTAACAGATGTTGAGGAGTATCACCATTTTACTTGAGAATTTAAAACACCCCATGGTGGCCCACTGAGTTCCCTATAATATTCTGGGATGCCTCTACACACAATTTGAGAACCATGGGTATATGCTATTTTACTCTAGGGTTTCTTTTTTCCATGGCATAAATTGAAAGCATATCAAGAATTCACTTGCAAAGTTCATTTGAAGAACTGGAATTAGTACACCAAAATATCTGTTAAAATCTTGTCTACAATTCTGTCCCCAAATTTTGAAGAGTTTTCACAAAACTCCTTTACAGATTACAAAACATTTATATATATATATATATATATATATATCTGCTG